>NC_044556.1:77871039-78189285 GCF_007565055.1 Rhinopithecus roxellana | reverse complement strand
AATTCTAATGGTAGATGTAGAGAAGCAACCAAGGCACAGAGCAGCAAAAACAGAAAAGAAGAAAGGAAGGAAGAAAAAGGAAAAAAGGCAAGAAGCAGTAAGAAAGAAAAGAAAAAATAAGAAAAAGAAGGAAGGAGGAAGGAAGGAAGGAAGAAGGAAGGAAGGAAGGAAGAGGAAAGAAAGAAGAAAGAAGAAAGAAGAAAGAAAGAAAGAAAGAAAGAAAGAAAGAAAGAAGAAAGAAAGAAAGAAAGAGAAGAAAACAGAACGAGAGAGAAAGACAGAAGGGAAAAGAACGAAAGAAGAAAGAAGAAAGAAAGAAAGAAAGAAAGAAAGAAAGAAAGAAAGAAAGAAAGAAAGAAAGAAAGAGAAAGAAAGAGAAAGAAGGAAGCAAGGGAGGGAGGGAAAGAGGGAGGGAGGGAAGGAAAATTCCACAAGCTACATGTTGACAACAGGGAGAGGCCACCGCTATGGGCTTGAGAGAAGGAGTCAGAAGCTTGAATGAGCCTTGAAGAAAAGAAAGTATTTAATTAGGGAGAGAAGTGCAGAAGCAGCAGGGCAGATCCAAAGATATGTGATTCACTGAAGGAAGAGATGGGAATGTGGGGGCTTGGTCAGTGCCTAGAGACTTGCTGCCCTGTCAATGAATTTTTTGAAGAGTTTGAAGTTAATACATGCACAACATAAAGAATTAAAACAGTGTAAAAATAATATTGATTGAAAATCTAAGCTCCCTCCCAGCCTGACTCTTGGCCCACAGTTCCCTTTTCATGTTAAATTGGTACCTGTCTCATGGGTTAACTTTCCAGATATTTCTAGGGATATAAAAGCTTATATTTTAATGCAAATGGCCACATACTACACACAGTGTTCTATATCTTGTTGGTTTTTTTTTTTTTTAAGAGATGGAGTCTCGCTATGTTGCTCAGACTGTAGTGCAGTGGCTATTCACAAGTGTAATCATAGGACACTGTGGCCTCAAACACTTGGCCTCAAGCAATCCTCCCATCTTGGCCTCCCTAGTAGCTTGGACTATAGGTATGTGCCACAACACCCAGCTTGTTGATCTTTTCCTTATTGATTGGTAAGAGCTTTTATTTATTAAAGTAACCTTTTGTTCATAATGTTGCAAATATTTTCTCACTCTGTCATTCATGCTTTTACTTTTTTATGGTGGTTTTTGCTACCATAGTAGAAATGTGTGATCTGAGCTTATCAGTTTTTTCTTATATGACTTCACGGTTTGAACCATACTTAGATTGTGGACACTAGATTATAAAAATATGCTCCCAGATTTTCTTTCAGTACTTATATAGGTTTAATTTTATTTTAAAATATTTGATTAGTGAGCTAGTACTAGTTTTTCTTTTTGACTTTTGCTTTTTAAAATTTTTTATTTAATCCTAAATTTATTTTTAATTATTATGGATACATAGTAGTTGTACATATTTAGAAGTAGTTTCAATTTTAGGAATGACTCTACTTTTTTAAGTTACAACGTATCTTGGATTTCGTCCTTACCATTTTATGAAAGTCATCTCATTCTCTTCACTGTGTTAATAGTTACTGTATCACATGGACTTACTATAATTTATTAAATGTGGTGACTCGTGACTATAATCTCAGCATTTAGGGAGGATCACTTGAGGCTAAGAATTTGAGGTCAGCCTAGGCAACATTAAGACCCCCATCTCTAAAAAAAATAAAAAATAAATTAAACAGGAGTGGTGGCACATGCCTGTAGTCCCAGCTACTCAGGAGACTGAGGCAGGAGGATCACCTGAGCCCAGGAGTTTTTTAGTGAGTTATGATCGTGCCACCGTGCTCCAACCTGAGCAACAGAGTGAGACCCCACCTGTTAAAAAAAAAAAAAAAAAAAAAAAGAGAGAGAGAGAGAGAGAATAGGGCTGGAAACATCACACTATCTGACTACACTACAAATGTAAAATGCACTACAAAGCAATAGCAATCAAAACAGCATGGTACTTTGTGGCAGAAAAACAGACACACCAAACAACAGAACAGAATAGAGAGACCAAGAATAAATCTATGCTCTTACAGCCAACTGATTTTCAACAAAGGCATCAAGAACACACATTGGGCAAAGGCCAATCTCTCCAACAAAGGGTACTGGGAAAACTGGATATTCATATGCAGAAAAATGAAACCAGACTCCCTATCTCTCACCACATCCAAAAATCAAATAGAGATGGATTAAAAATCAATGTAAGGCCCAAAACTATGAAACTACTAGAAGAAAATAGGGGAACCCCTTCATGACATTGGTCTGGGCGAGGATTTTTTGAATAAGACCAAAAAAGCACAGGCAACAAAAGCAAAAACAGGCAAATAGAAATCCATTAAACTAACAAGCTTCTGCACCACAAAGGAAATGATCAGCAGAGTGAAGTGACAACCTACAGAATGGGAGAGAATATTCCCACATTTCGCATCTGACGGGGTTAATATCCAGGACACATACGGAACTCAAAGAATTGTAAGTCTTAAACAATGGCTTTAAACAAATGGCTTGCAAATTTTTTGAAAATTTAACCATCAGGTCTGGTGAGCCCGTACGAGCCAGCTCCAGGACACCACTGGGAGGGTCCCTGTTTTGGAAGTTGGACTCTGTCCTCCTCCTGGAGCCTTCAGAGAGAGCAAGCGAGGCTGCTCTGTTCTGAAGGCTCTGTGCCCCTGAGGCCTTTGACTCCTTTACCCGCGTTCCTCCCGGTGAAGCCTGGCCCCACTCTCCCAACACAAGTGTTCTGCTGCCCCCTAATGGCAGCTTCTGCCATCTGCGGCTGCCCGGGAGCTAGAGCCACCGCAGAGCCCACCAGCTCCGCGCCAGGATCGGAGACCCCTGAGCAGGTGAAACAATCTTCCCCTTCTACTCCAGACTTTTGGAACCCAAGAAGGGCCAGGTCAGAGTACCCAGGACCTCAAGCCCAGCTGCCCCTTGTCCATCTCAGAATCGTGGGTTCCCACTGCCCTCTGCAGTGCCTGCGGCGTAGTGATGAGCCTGGTACTGTGGCGCCACCTAGTGCCTCTGCCGGGTCAGTGGCACCTGCACCTGCACTGCCAGCCACTCCTGAGAATTCCGACTCAAGAACTGTAGTTTGTTGTGTGTTGTTTTTGCTTTGGGGCTCAGTGGGAAACTCTCACCAGTCACCTGCATTAGAGCTTGGGGCTTCCTGTCACTTTAGAGCAGGTAAGAAGAGGAGGGAAAGAGAAGACCTCAGCAGCACAGCACCAAACCTTCCTCCACTTGGTGGGGCCTTCTCACCGCGAATAGTGAATCGTCCAACTAACAACTAAAAGCTCCAGCTAGGAGGACCCTGGAGCTCCCCCGAGCCCGTGGCCTTCAAACGGTACTGACCAAGCCCATCAGTAAGCAGTGCATTTTACAACGCAACAGCCCAGGACACCTCTGCGTTGAAAAGGCTCTGGAAGCGTATTTTGGCACTTCCATTATTTTCGCTTCTTTCTTAAAAGAAAGAAAGAAACTTGCCACAACTTAATGACTAGAATTTACAGTTCATTAATGGGTCACCACCTACAGTTTGCAAAACAATAATCTAGCACTCAGTTCACTGAGAAGAAACAGAGGACAAAGAAAGAACAAATTTGCCCGATAGCAAATTAGGGGCAGATTCAGATCTAGGATCTAGAATCCAGGTCTCTGATGCCCAGTCTCATCACTTCAAGGCCTCCTCTGGGCTCTGTACCAAGTTCCTTTTGCACTGAAGCACAGAGCTCTGTCTCTCTCTGTGGCCCAGATCTATATAGGGCAGACTGTCAGGATCTGACTGCAGGCCCCTCTGTGCCCTGGAAGTAAGGGGTTGTCAATTACTGTTTCTCTTATAATGAACTTCTCCTGTTCCAGCACAAGGCGGCAGCAAAGAGAAGCAAACGGCCTTCATAGTTGGGAGGAAACAGGAGAAAGTAAGCTCTAGACAGTTCCGGTAACCTAATAAATAAACAAGTAACGTTAGCATTTTGCTTGAGATCAAAAGCCAAAGTGCAGTATTTTGTCAAAGACCTTTGAAACTTAATTTTAAAAGTTAAGGAGGGCCAGGCGTGGTGGCTCACACCTGTAATCCTAGCACTTTGGGAGGCCGAGGCAGGTGGATTCCTTACGTCCAGGAGTTTAAGACTAGCCTGACAACATAGTGAGATCTTGTCTCTACAAATAAAAAACAAAAAATTAGCTGGGTGTGGTGGTGCACATCTGTGGTCCCAGCTACTTAAGAGGCTGAGGCACGAGGATCCCTTGAGCCCAGGAAGTCGAGGCTACAGTGGGCTGTATTCACACCACTGCACTCCAGCCTGGGGGACAGAGCGAGACCCTGTCTCAAAATAAATAAAGGCTAAAGGGTGTTGGGGATACTCTAGTCTAAACAATACCTGATGCACTGTTTGTTGCATGAGTGTTAATTGATAAAAATATAAATCCATATAATCTTCCTAGAAAGTATATGCATTTTATTTTAAATTTTTTTAATGTTCAAACCCACTGATCCAGAAATTCCACTAAAAGGAATACATAAAGTGCTGATTTTATACATACAAAATTGATCACCACAACATTTTATATTTTTTGACAGAAAGAGCTAAATAACATCAACATGGAATTAGTTTTAAATCTTGTGTATGCCAAAACCAAAAATGTAATACTATGCAGCCAGTAGGTAGGATGATGTAGAATGTGAAAAGCAGTTTACAAAATACTGTATGTAGTATGTTCCCATTTGTGTAAAGTGCCCAGGGATTCTGTAGGTACTGGGGTGAAGGTGGGGTGCCTCTCTGAAGAATGGAGTCATCATTCAGAATCACCTGGGGAGATTTTATAAACCACCGTCTTCCCCAATCACTCACCCCAGGAAAGTGTGATATGCCCCTTTGGGAGATATGGTTACATTTGAGAATCATTTCAGGAACGGAAAAGGATAGAGAACTGCTGGAGGTGTACACATATCCATTTGTGTGTATATGCGTGTGAGATGACAGTGGGATGCTCACCAGAATGACAGCATCGGTCTTCTCTGAGTGGTGAGATTTTCAAGCGTTTTTCAAGATTTCAATAATAATAATAATAATACTTATAATAATCATGATAAAATAGTTTGTTTAATCATCTACCTGTTGAAGGACATCTGGGCTATTTTGAATTTTCACCTATTACAAATAAAGCTGCCATGAACACTTGTGTACAGGTTTTGGTGTGAACGTGAGTTTTTATTTCTCAGACAAATGCCCAAGAGTGCAATTAAGGCTTGTTTTATGGCCTAGCATATGGCCTATCCCAGATCTTCCGTGTGCACTTGAGAAGGATGTATATTCTGTTGTTAGATAGAGCGTTTCATAGATGGCTGTCAGGTCCAGTTGGTTTATAGTGTTGTTACAGTTTTCTACTTCCTTGTTGATCTTCTGTCCAGCGGTTCTGTCTATTTTTGAAAGTGGGATGTTGAAGTCTCCAACTATTACTGTTGAATTGTCTGTTTAATTTCTGTCAGGTTTTGCTTCATGTATTTTGGTGCTGTGATATTAGGTGCATATATGTTTATAATTGTTACATCTTTCTGATGAATTTAATTTTTGTCATTATAAAATGCCCCTGTTTGTCTCTAGGAACGTTTTTTATTTTGAAGTGTGTTTTGTTTTGTATCAGTCAGTATAGCTGCCCCAGCTTTCTTGTGGTTGCTGTTTGCATAATATATATTTTTTCTACTTTCTATTTGTATCTTTAAATAAAAAGCATATCAGATAATCTCTGTCTCTAGGAACAGGAAAAGATTTCATGATGAAGACGCCAAAAGCAATTGCAACAAAAGCAAAAATTGACAAATGGGATCTAATTAAACTAAAGTATTTCAGCGCAGCAAAAGAAACTATCAACAGACTAAACAGACAATCTACAGAATGGGAGAACATTTTTGCACACTATGCACCAAAGATCTAATATCCAGCATCTACAAGGAACTTAAATTTGACCTTTGTCTAATATCCAGCATCTATATATAAGTTCCTTATAGATGCTCTCATTGTGTAAAGGGATTCTCTAGGTCATGCACATGTACCCTGAACTTAAAATAAAAGTTAAAAAAAAAAAAGCAAGTCTACTGTAGACAGCATATAGAGTTAGATGATGTGTTTTTTTCCCAGTCAGATAATCTGTCTTTTGATTGAATTGTTTAATCTATTCATACGTATTGATATGGTTGGATTTACATCTGCCATTTTACTTTTTGTTTTCTATGTCTCATGTCTTTTCTGTTGCCCCATTACAAAGTGGGTAAAACATGAACAGACACTTTTCAAAAGAAGACATACATGCGGCCAACAAGCATATGAAAAAAAGCTCAACATCCTTGATCATTAGAGAAATGTAAGTCGAAGCCACAATGAGATACCATCTCATACCAGTCAGAATGGATATATTACAAAGTTGCCGACAAGGTTGCAGAGAAAAAGCAATGCTTATACCAAGTTTGTCCAGCCTGCGACCCCCAAGCCACATACAGCCCAGGATGGCTTTGAATGTGGCCCTACGCAAATTTATAAACTTTCTTAAAACATGAGATTTTTGTTTTGCAATTTTTTTTTAGCTCATGAGCTACTGTTAGTGTTTTTTGTTGTTTTTTCTTTGTTTGTTTGTTTGTTTGTTTTGTTTTGACTCACTCTGTCACCAGGCTGGAGTGCAGTGCACAATTTTGGCTCACTGCAACCTCCACCTCCTGGGTTCAAGCAATTCTCCTGCCTCAGCCTCCCGAGTAGCTGGGACTACAAGCGCGTGCCACCACGCCTGGCTAATTTTTTGTATTTTTAGTAGAGACAGGGTTTCACCATATTAGCCAGGATGATCTCGATCTCCTGACCCCGTGATCTGCCCGCCTCAGCCTCCCAAAGTGCTGGGATTACAGGCGTGAGCCATCGTGCCCAACTAGTGTTTAGTGTTCTTTATGTGTGGGCCAAGACAATTCTTCTTCCAATGTGGCCCAGGGAAGCCAAAAGATTGGACACCCCTGGCTTATACACTGTTGGTAGGAGTTTAAATTAGTTCAGTCATTGTGGAAAACAGTGTGGCTATTCCTCAAACACAACTACCATTTGACCCGGCAATCCCATTAATGGGTTCTTACCCAAAGATATATAAATCATTCTGCCATAAAGTCACATGCATGTGAATGTTCATTGCAGCACTGTTCACAATAGCAAAGACAAGGAAACAACATAAATGCCCATCAATGGTAGACAGGATAAAGAAAACGTTGCACATATACAGCATGGAATACCATGCAGCCATAAAGAGAATGAGATCATGTCCTTTGCAGGAACATGGATGGAGCTAGAAGTCATTGCCCTTAGCAAACTAAGGCAGAAACAGAAAACCAAACACCACATGTTCTCACTTTTAAGTGAGAACTAAATGATGAGAACACATGGATACATAGAGGGGAATAACACACACTGGGGCCTATGTGCGAGTGGAGGGTGTGAGGAGGAAGTGGATCAGGAAAAATAACTAATAGGTACTAGGCTTAATACCTGGATGATGAAATAATCTGCACAACAGACCTCCATGATACAAATTTACCTTTATAACAAACCTGCACATGTACCCTTGAACTTAAAAGTTAAAAATAAGCATGTCTTCTGTAAACAGCGTATATAGTTAGATCATGTTTCTTTTCCCAGTTGGATAACCTGCCTTTTGATTGAATTGTTTAATCTGTTCATATTTATTGATATGGTTGGATCTACATCTGCCATTTTACTTTTTGTTTTCTATGTCTTGTGTCTTTCTTGTTCCTCATTCACTACTTTCTTTTGCACTAAGTGCATCTTTCTGATGTAGCATTTTAATTTCTTTTCTTTTTTTTTAGGAGCCACAAGCCAAGGAAATATTTTAATTTATTAATAATTTTTCACTGTATTTTTGAGCTATTGTTTTAGTGGTTATTCTAGGATTTGCCATACACTTTTTTTTTTTTTTTTTTTTTTTTTTTTGAGACAGAGTCTCACTGTGTCGCCCAGGCTGGAGTGCAGTGGCATGATCATGGCTCACTGCAGCCTTGAACTCCTGGGCTCGAGCAATCACCCTGCCTCAGCCTCCCAAGTTGTTGGGACTACAGGTCCCAGCTACTTGGCCACCACATTTAGATAATTTTTAAGTTTTTTTTAGAAGTAGGGGTCTTACTATGTTGCCCTAGGCTGGTCTCAAACTCCTGGGTTCAAGTGATCCGCCTACCTTGGCTTCCCAAAGTGCTAGAATTACAGGTGTGAGTCACAGCACCTGGCTGAGGAGCTTTTTAAACATTCAGATTTCTGGACTCCACCCTAGACCTACAGAATCAGACTCTATATATATTTAAAGCGCCTGGGTGATTCTGATGATTGGCAAGCTTGGGAATCTCTTTTCTAGAAGGTGAAGAAACAGGCTGAGATGTAGCACCAGCCGTACTCCCAGGGGATAACCAGCCTGTGCCCAGAGCCCTGACCTTCCAGCTCCCAACCCATACTCTTCCCTGCAGCCCTGCTGCTTCCCCATGTGACTGCCCTATGACCTCTCTGTCGGTGTCCTGCTTTTGGCTCTTGCCAGCTTCTCAGAAAGGGAAAATGGATTAGGAGGGGAATCGAATGCCTTGTAGATTATTGTGCTTTCATGGAGATTTGAGGGGAAATTGGAGACCTTGTACAACCTTGGCCATGATGACCAACAAGGACCTGGATGAGTCATTCCAAGAAGGGCTTACTCCCCTTTGTTACCTATGAGGAGCTAATATAAACTAAAGAATAATCCACACACTCATTCATCATTTATTAAGCGTCTAGTATATGCCAGGAGTTAGGGCAGGCACTATAAATAAAAAGATGAATGAGATGCAATTCCTGTTCTCAGGATGCTTATGAAGAACAATGAAGGAAAGAATGCATGGAAAATATTTAACCTACTCAAAAGGTTTTGTAAACAGATTTTTTTAATGATAACTTATGTGGTAGCAACATCTAATTAAACCTGAAAATATTTGGTGGGAAAACCTGAGCTGAACTGACATAAGTTAAGGAAATGAATTATAGCTTTATTCATCTCACTTCATGTGAATATTCATACATTTTACTGCATACATATTAATGTGTTTGATTTACAAAGTTATGCCTCAGACCTCACTAGAGTTGTGACATAATGTATAGTATCTGAACCAAATAATCTGTCTAAAATCTGAAAAATTATGAATTGCAAAACACATCTGGCTCAAGGATTTCAGATAAGGAATTGTGTATCTGTATTTTTTAAGTTCCCTTTGGTTCAGGAGGAATTCCAGAGCTTTGAAGTTCATGGCCATGGTATAAGGCAAAACTTCCAGAAAGAGCCTCTGAATGACCACTGAGACACACATGTAAGAGCTTCAGCATTTCTGTGTGCATCCGCCAGGCTACAGACCTTTATCTTCTATTGCTACAGAGCACTGGACTAAACTTGGCTGGTGAATCTTCTACAGCATCATGCCATAACCTTGGATATGGTCTCACCAACTTTGGCAAAGGGCCAAAGAAACAACTGGGACTGTACTGACCCCACAAAGCCAGGGCGGACCCCTCTGCAGGTGCTGGGCAGTGACTCTGAGCCTCTATCCAGCAGTCAGTGCCCTGTCAGGTTGGGGTCTGACAGGACGGAACAATTTCCCCAGCAGCTATGTGCAACTCAGCAATGGGAAATCCAGGCATGAAGACATGGAGAGTCCAGGCTGAGAGGTAGGCAGCAAGGTGCAACCCCAGACAGGGAGCTCAGGACAGGGCTTCGGTCCCAGAGGAGGGGACAGGCAAGGGCAAACAAGGACTCAGTCTGAGAAGCTGCCAAGGCAAGAGCTCAGTCAGTGGGGACAGTACAGACAACCAGTTACCTGCCTGATTAAAGCAGGGAGTAGGCCTCAGGAATGAGGCTGGGCTTTCTCAGCATCAAGGCTGCCTGGATCTGAGTTGCACTCTAGAGAGCTAAGTCTTTCCCTACTAAGGTCTAGTTCGACCCCTGAGACTGAACATGGACCAGATTCAAGGAAGTTTCCCTCTGCAAGCAGGGCCTGGCACCAGAGACCAAAGTTCCACAGAGAAGAGAGATTAGGAATCCCTCCAGTCCTAGATACCATAGTGACTTGATTGGGTCCCTGTGCAGTAGACAATGACCTTCCCCACAGAGAGGTTTGACCCTTGCCCAGATGCTGGAAGGTAACCCCTAAGCCCACGGAATATCCTGCCTGATAAGGGTGTATTTGTTTACCTGCAGGTCTATGGCCATGCCGGGTAGTTTGAATGCTAACAATGCAGTATATGGAGTTGGGGGCAGGAAGAAGGTGTTAAACCACCCAGTATCAGTTTGGTTTCTGGAAGGGCTGGAGACTAAGATGAGCCATGTGCGTGATCAGCCACACCTGCATGATTGACTCCCAGTAAAAAGTCCTGGATCCCAAGGCTTGGGTGAGCTCCCCTGGCTGGCAGCACTCTCCGTGTGTTGCCCCATATCACTGCTGAGAGAAGTAGGCACTGTCCACACATCTTTCCCGGGAAAGGACAACTGGACGCTCACACCTGTTCTCTCCTGGCCTGGCCTTAGGTGTGTAATGGTTTTTCTGAGTTCTCCAGGTCCTCAGAAAAATCACAGAACCTGCAGGTGGTCTTGGGGACCTCCCAAACTCCCAAATGGGGCAGTCCCATTTTCCTCCCTAAAACAGACCCCAGATGGACTCGGAATGCCAGGAGTTTTCGTGTCATTCTTACTCCTCCAGGCGCTCCCCCATCTCAAGTGCCTCAATGACCTGCTGAATCCCTCTTCAGATCAGTGCGCCATGGCAGTCAGTCTCTTCATCCCCATGGCTGGGGCCAGGGGGAGACAGCGCAGCTATGTGAGTGTTCCATCTGCTCCTGGTCACAGAGTTCCGTGTCTATTTCTGGCTTCCAGGTCACTTTCCAACAAGAAGCCCAATTATGGAACTAAAACGTGATTTGAACATTGTATATTAGCAATGATTTTATGAGTTCCTATATAAATAACTCACCCTTAACCCCCCACTCAGTGGAGGAGCTGCCTGATCACGGTGAGATCTCCAGCAAGTCCCTTGTCATCTCCAGGCTTCAGTTTCCTCCCTATAAACTAATACCTGCCCTGCCGACTCTATAGCTCACGAAGACTAATTATAACCTACTGTCTGTAAGTGCTTTGTGATATGCAAACTTCAGGAAAGGACATTTTCAGAGGGAGCACAGAGGGCTCTGCCCTGACTAGCTTTCAGTGAAAGCCAAAATTTTTGTCTATGTTTCCTATGTCTCCATTTTCCTTAGAAAAATATTTTATTACCAGCAAACTAAAATAACAACCTTCAAGCAAATTTAAAAAATAGAATGTAGAACAGGAGAGTACATTCGCTCATGCTTTGTGAGTTCCCCGCCCCTATTTCTTTATAAGCATATTTTTGATTGCCTATAACATAGAAAAAGGCTCTCTTTCCTTCACATTTTCACCTAAACCCCTTCTTTTCACCAAGGGAAGTCAACCTTAGTTGTGATTTCACTTTCACTGTGATCCTTACCCCAATCCCCATAATTCTGAGGGCTTTCCTGCCTGCTGGTCCCCTCCCTTGGTTGTCCCAGCTGATCCCTGCGTGGCACAGACACAGCGTTATCATTGGTGAAGCGTTTTTCCAGAGCAACCACAGCCCAGGTGGTGAGATAGGCGTCATTACCCTGTGGGCTCCCGCAGGTGCCACAGCCTGATCCCTCTCAACTTCTCTAATGAGATGGAAGACAGGAAAAATAACCTCATGAATATGCAGGTGCCATTTCCTGAGATTGGAATCTGTCCTCATCTCTTCTTCCTAAGACATCCTTGCTCCCTCTTCCATTTCTTCCCCACGTTGCTCCCCACCCAGAACAATCAATGGAGACCACAAGGATGAAAAAGCCTTTTCACCACCAACCCCCAGGAAAAGAAGCAATTCGCAAAAAGCTAAAAATCTAAAGTTTTAGCTCAAACAGTCATGCAAACTTCGCTTTCTACTTTAAAATGTATCTACATTTGCTTAAGACATATGCAGTTGGTTCTTGAGCAATGCAGGGTTAGGGATCCCTGCACGGTCAAACATTTGTGTATCTTTTGACTCTAAAAACTCAATTACTAATAGCCTATTGTTGACTGAAAGCCTTACCAATAATGTAAGTAGGCAATTAACACTCATTTTATGTGTTAATATGTTATATATACATTATATATAATGTTATGTGTATTATGTACAGTATTCTTACAACAAAGTGAGCTAGAGAAAAGGAAATGTTATTAAGAAAATCTGGCCAGGCGCAGTGGCTCATGCTGGTAATCCCAGCACTTTGGGAGGCTAAGGAGGGTAGATCACCTGATGTCAGGAGTTCAAGACCAGCCTGGTCAACATGGTGAAATCCCATCGCTACTAAAAATACAAAAATTAGCCAGATTTGGTGGTGGGCACTTGTAATCCCAGCTACTCCAGAGGCTGAGGCAGGAGAATCTCTTGAACCCAGGAGGCAGAGGTTGCAGTGAGCCGAGATCACGCCACTGCCCTCCAGCCTGGGTGACAAGAGCGAGACTCCATCCCCACCCCATCCCCCAAAAATGAAAATATTAAAGAAGAGAAAATATACTTATTTACTATTCATTACGTGGAAGTGGATCATCGTAAAGGCCTTTATTCTCTTGTTATCTTCATGTTGAGTAGGTTGAGGAGGGGGATGAGGAAGGGTTGGCCTTGTTGTCTTGGGGGGTGGCAGAGGTGAGAGAAAATTCACATATAAGTGGACTCACACAGTTCAAACCCATGTTATGCAAGGGTCAGCTGAACAGCCACATTTCATTTTATTGTGCTTCACTTTATTGTATTTCCCAGATACTAGGAAGATGCCATCGAGGACTTTCACAGCTATGGAGGAAAAGTCAATGCTTGGCTTCAAAGCCTCAAAGACTGACTCTCTTATTATGAGCTAAGGCAGCTGGTGACTTGAAGTTAAACCCAACACTCATTTACCATTTTGGAAATCCTAGGACCCTGAATAATGATGTAAAATCTACTTTGCCTGTGCTCTATCAATGGAACAGCAAAGTCTGGATGACAGCACATCTGCTTACAGCATAGTTTACTGAATATATGTGTGTGTGTGTGTGTGTGTAGAGAGAAAGAGAGAGAGTCTCACTCTGTTATCCAGGCTGGAGTGCAGTGGCACAATCTCAGTTCACTTCAGCCTTGACCTCCTGGGTTCAAGTGATCCTTCTACATCAGCCTCCTGAGTAGCTAGAACTAGACACACACCACAACACCTGGCAAATTTTGTTTGTTTTTGTTTGTTTGTAGAGACAAGGTCTTACTATGTTGCCCAGGCTAGAGTTTACTGATTATTTTAAGCCCATTGTTGAGACCAACACCTGAGAAAAAAATTCCTTTCAGAATATTATTGCTTATTGACAATAAAAGTGGTCACCCAAGACCTCTGATGGAGATGTACAAGGAGATGAATGTTGTTTTCTTGCCTGCTAGCTCAGCATCCATTCAGTACCTCCTGGAACAAGGAGTAATTTTGACTTTTGAGTCTTACTATTTAAGAAATATGTCTGCTAAGGCTATAGCTGCCAAAGATAATGATTCTTCTAATGGCTTTGGGTAAAGTAAATTGAAAATATTCTGGAAAGGATTCACCATTCTAGATGCCATTAATAACACTCTTCATTCATGGGAAAAGGGAAGAAGTTGGTTCCAACCCTCATGGATGACTTTGAGGGGTTGAAGACTTCAATGGAGGAAGTAGTTGCAGATGTGGTAGAAAGAGTAAGAGAACCACAGTTAGAAATAGAGCCTAAAGATGTGACTGCATTGCTGCAATCTCATGATCAAACTTAAATGAATGAGGAGTTGCTTCTTATGAATGAGCAAAGAAAATGTTTTGTTTTGTTTGTTTTGTTTTGTGACAGAGTTTTAGCTCCATCACCCAGGCTGGAGTGCAGTGGCACAATCTCAGCTCACTGCAACCTCTTGCCTCCCGGATTCAAGTGATTCTCCTGCCTCAGCCTCCTGAGTAGCAGGTACCACAGGCACCTGCCACCACACCTGGCTAATTTTTGTATTTTTAGTAGAGACACGGTTTCACCATGTTGACCAGGCTGGTCTCGAACTCCTGACCTCAAGTGATCTGCCCACCTCGACCTCCCAAAGTGCTGGGATTCCAGGCATGAGCCATCACGCCTGGCAAAAGTGGTTTCTTGAGATGAAATCCACTCCTGGTGAAGATGCTGTGAACATTGTTGAAATGACAATAAAGGATTTAGGATATTACATAAACTTAGTTGATAAAGCAGTGGCAGCTTTTGAGAGGACTGACTCCAATTTTGAAAGAAGCTCTACTGTGGGTAAAATGCTATCAAACAGCGTCGCACACTACTTTAGTAAAAGGAAGAGTCAACTGATAAGGCAAACTTCATTGTTATTTTACGAAATTGCCATGACCATCCCAACTTTCAGCAACCACCACCCTGATCAGTGAGCAGCCATCAACATGAGGCAAGACCCTCCACCAGCAAAAAGATTACGACTCATTGAAGCCTCAGATGATTGTTAGCATTTTTTAGCAATAAAGTATTTTTAAATTAAGGTATGTACATTGTTTTTAAAGATGTGCTATTGCACACTTAATAAGACTATATTATAGTATAAACGTGACTTTTATAAGCAGTGGGAAACCAATAAATTTGTGTGACTTGCTTTATTGAAATATTCCCTTTATTGTGGTGGTCTGGAGCCAAGCCTGCAATATCTCGGAGGTGTGCCTGGTAGTTTTTGGTTAAAAGCACAGACTCTGAGGCCAGGCATGGTGGCTCACACCTGGAATCCCAGCACTTTGGGAGACAGAGGCAGATGGATTACTTGAGGTCAGGAGTTAGAGACAAGCCTGGCCAACACGAAACCCTGTCTCTACCAAAAGTTCCAAAATTAGCTGGGTGTGGTGGCACATGCATGTAATTCCAGCTACTCAGGAGACTGAGGCAGAAGAATTGCTTGAACCCAAGAGGCAGAGGTTGCAGCATACCGAGATCGCACCACTGCATTCCAGCCTGGGCAACAGAGCAAGACCCCATTTCAAAAAAAAAAAAAAAAAAGTACAGACTTGGAACCATACCACATAGGTTCAAATCCAGCTCTTCAGTTTGCTAGCTAGGAGACCTTGGGTAACATATTTAACCTGTCGTTAGCCTAGGTTTTCTCATGACATTGTAATAATGATTCAATGTGTTTTATCTGTTATCAAGTTCTTAGAGACACGCATAAGGTAATCACTACTTGCCTTAGCTATTATTATTTCATTATAAAAAAACATAAAATTACCTACTAGCTAGATTACTAAAGTTCTCCCATTCTACTCATGTTCTCATTAAATCTGAGCCAAAATGATGATCCATGAAGATATTTCATGTTCTAGATCCCTTGGTATAGCACCGATACCCCATGTTGAAATGCATAGAAGTAGAGAAAAGTTGGCCCCAGAACAATCCCAGCCAAAGTCCCTGTAGCAGCATGTTTGATGCCAACCAGACCAATGTTAAAACCCATTTGACTGGTGCCAAAGCCCAGCCCAACCTTGTGTGACTGCAGATTTCCATCTCTTACTGCTCCTGAACACAGGCCTGTTTGTCAGCCTTGGTTCTGTCTTTGCTCATGTTGAGTTCAATTTGGTGCATATTTACTGAGGAAGGGAATGTGGAAAGCAGGATAAAGGAAGTTGCCAAGACAGGATGTGTCCCAGGTAAAGGCACATCAGACCTTGGCCTGATTCACAGATACTCTGAGTGTAAATCCTCCAAAGAATAGTCCTCCTTAAGGCAAGAGGAAGGGCCTTGTGCCCCTTGTAAGTCATCATTGGCCACTGCAACCTCCATGCATTTCAGGAGAGGCAGGTCCTGCAGTGGGTCAGGGCTTCAGGGAGGGACACAGGTGTGACCCCTTCCCCATTAGCTGCAGCACTCACAGCAGCTGGGGGATGGGAGCACCGGCTCTAAAGTGGATACGGCTGGGTCACTAGCAGTGTCTACGACATCTGATTTCTACTTTTTCAAAACACGCATCATGCATCATGAGGTTGCTGTGGGAGCTTTGACACAGAAACTCCAAGCTGGAAGTGGCAATAACAACAGGGACACAGACATGTGACTGAGTGGCTCCAGGGCAATAATGTGCCGGAACCAGCTTATGCCAGCTCATAGGAGCTGATTGTTAAATTTTCAGGAACTTTGCAAGCCAGCTGTGAGAGACAGCCCTCAGGAAACATTAAATTACATAAACTTACAATTAAATAATTACATTAAATGAAAAAGTAGAAATAACTCAAAACCCATCGTTTTCTGATGATTTTACTGTGTTTTACTATTTTCTATGCTCTTGAGATTATTTACATTCACAGTAGCTGTATGGTAGAAATGTGATATAATAGTCTCTCCTTCATCACATTGAGTGACATCATGTTGTCGTCTTGAAATTGACCATGGTAGGGGAATTTATACCACAGAAATCAGAAAATGCTACACCTCTGGGTTTTTTTTTTCTTTCCAGTGAACCACTTGTCAAATATTTACCAGCTCACCACTGATTCTGATGATCTCCCCCTAATATGCACCAACACACACAATAGTCAAATGTTTATCCATGGACAGGTTCTTCCTGGGCAAGGACGGATGAGCAGCTTTTGTTTGCTCTTGGAGTTTTTTAAAGCTGAGTGTGAACAAGAAAAGGGGTTTCTTTTTTCTCACTCCCACATCTTTGCAGGCAGGATTCACCTGGTCATAGCACTTGGTTTGTATGAAGCAGAGGGAACTTATGGCCCATGAAAATGTCTCAGGTACTTTTAATATTTTCCTTAAATCACTGTTCATCAATTTGTTTAAAATGCTCTCTTGTGTCTGAGAGGATGTGGCACCACTTATTTCAGTCCCAGCTTCAATGAGGGGGTGAATGATGAGGACTTATTATAAGTCAGAAAGTCCCTAAGGAAATATAAGGAAACTATCATTTACTCCAGCTCCTAACACCTAAGAACTGAAGGAGTGAGTCCATTTGGAGCCCTGAGAAGAAACAAGATTTAATTATTAAGGCTATGTTATTTATAAAGCTTAATAGAGAAATTCTTTGTTGCTAACAAAGTCTTGGAGGACTCTTAAAAGGAAACCTGCACAATTACATGTAAAACTGTGACAAATCTTGTATTCAGAAGCATACACCATCCCATCTGCCACTGTCAGATCCACTCTCCCAGGTCTACCCAGAAGAGGTGGGAGGCAGGAAGGCCACCCACCTTGGGCCTGGCCTTTCCCCATGAGCTCAGGTGTGCAGTTTGCAGACCTGAAATATAAAAGCTTATTTTAAACAGACAGCTCCTCTTGCCCACTTCCCAGGGGTTCTGTGCTAATAAATTGGCATTAATAAGATAAACTAATTGGGGGTGTCCAGGCCCACAGGCTGGGTTCTCAGCTGCGACCTCCTGGCTCCACGCCCTACTCCTGCTGATCCTGCCAGCCAGCAGAAGTTGTGTTGGGGGTGGAGGCAGGGGCAGGACAGGATAGAAACAGAAGGGTCTGGGGTCTTGGGTCTAGGGTCTAGAGACTGGAGCACAGTCCCCCTGACTTGCTACAAAGTGAAGGTGAAGTCGCCTTTCCTTTTCCCCAGCTGGGTGGGGAACTTACAGTTTCTTTGGCAGAATAAAAAAAATAGCTACAGGAAGTGAAAAAAGACCCTCAAGGTACAGGGACCACATTTTCCTGATAGAAAGCTGAGGTACTTCTGGTAGGTGATAGCTTAAAAAAAGAAAACTGAGACACTTGGTGTGACAAAGGATTTTCAGACATTTGCTATGTGCAAGAGGCAGTGTCAGAAAGACAATTTAGAGGCTGAAATGTTACAATGGATAGGACATTTCCATGGTTTATTGAAAACAACAGAAAGACCATCATAAATCTTACCTTTCCCAGAAAAATCAGTGATTGCCGTGATGGAGACCTTCTGTGGTCGCTACGTGAAGACAAATATTTTCTTTGGCTATATTTCAATAGCCGGCATGGTTATTTCTGTCTAATATGTTTATTTCTCCAGGAAATAATTCTAGCCAAGTAATGTCCATTTCAAATATAAGAAGGGAAACAGACACTAGTTTTTAGGCTATGAGGACAGCCAAACTTCTTTATATTTCCTTTCTTCAGTCTGTTCATTCTCTATATATTTGATGATACCTACCCATAGTCTGTTTACTTCATTTGGCCTGTATTTACTCATCGAGAGACCATTCTCGACAATGTGTTTTCCGATGTTCTCATGCCTGCCTTAGACTACAAACGTCTGTGTAATTGTTTGATCAGCAGCTAGCACAGCACTGCACATAGGGAGGTATTTCATTCATACAGGCCCACTCTGAACAGTTATGCAGGTCACACACTGCATAACTTCAGCTGGTGCCCATCATAATGTAGACCAGTGCTGTTCAATAGAACTTTCTGCAATGATAGCAACGTTCTTTCATCTTTGTCATTCAATACAGTGGCCGCTAGGCACATGCAGCTCTTGTACACTTATAATATGGTTAGCTTGACTGAAGAGCTGAATTTTTAATTTTAGTTAATTTAAATTTAAGTAGTCACATATGGCTAGTGGCTACTGTCATTGGATAGCACTGGCTATATTCATAGCAACTCTGCTTTTATTCATACTTTTATTCATACATTCACTCATTCATAGCTTCAGCTATGAGCAGTGTATAGTGCAGGACCCTGTAGATACACTGAGAGGAAGATGGTCCCTGTTCTAGGAAACTTCCAGTTGGAAATGCAGTGCAGTAAATGCTATGAGGGAAGCCCTTACTGTGTGCACTGCTGCACAGATGAGAGGCTGAGTCTGGCAGAGTAAGAGTTTTGTTTTGTTTTGTTTTGTTTTGTTGTTTTCACACGAGAGATATTTAAGCTGAGTCTTCAGAAAGGAGTACATCACAAAGATAAAGTGAGTAAGGGCTTTCCGGAAAAGAGATTGTTTTAATATATTTTGTTTTGTGTTTTTTTTTGGGGGGGGGGGGTGGGTGGAAGGGACCAGAATGTCTCACTATGTTGCCCAGGCTGGAGTGCAGCAGCTATTCACAGGAATGATCATTGCACAATGAAGCCTCCAAATCCTGGGGTCAAGCAGTCCTCCCACCTCACCCTCTCAGGTAGCTGGGACTGTAGGCATGCACCACCGCATCAGGCTTTTAATTTGTTTTAACCATTTGATTAAGATGAAATGAATGCCTTTGTGGTTAGCAGGGCACAATCACTCTCAAGACTATTAGCACAAATATGTCTGCAAGACAACTGCAAAAGGAAAAGCTCTTTTGATAAAGGTTTTCTAAATTCCAGGATTTCCAGCTGGGGAGGGACCATATTTCCCTGTCTAGGCACAGGATTATGACGCAACCCACCTAGAAGATCAGTCCACAAAGCCCTCCAGAAAACCAAGGTTTCATATGTTTAGAGAGAGAGTTTGCAGTTGGGCTTTTCTTGCTGGTTGGCTCATTGGAGGAACGAGAGAGAAATACCTTCTTTTTTTTTTTTTTGAGAAGGAGTCTTGCACTGTTGCCTAGGCTGGAGTGCAGTGGCGCAATCTCGGCTCACTGCAAGTTCCACCTCCCGGGTTCACGCCATTCTCCTGCCTCAGCCTCCCGAGTAGCTGGGACTACAGGCACCCGCCACTGCACCTGGCTAGTTTTTTGTACTTTTAGTAGAGACGGGGTTTCACCGTGTTAACCAGGATGGTCTCAATCTCTTGACCTCATGATCTACCTGCCTCGGCCTCCCAAAGTGTTGGGATTACAGGCGTAAGCCCCCGCACCCAGCCGAGAAATAGCTTCTTTTACTACTATTGTTAATAAACAGGTATAGGCCTGATATGGTTTGGATCTTTGTTCCCACCCGAATCTCATGTCAAATTGCAATCTTCAATGTTAGAGGTGGGGCCTGGTGGGAGGTGATTAGATCATGAGAGTGGTTTCTCATGGTTTAACATCATCCTCCTTGGTGCTGTCATCATGATAGTGAGATCTGGTTGTTTGAAAGTATGTGGCATCTCCCCTTTATCTCTCTTCCTCCTGCTCCGGCCATGTGAAGATGCCTGCCCTTCTGCCATGAGTAAAAGCTCCCTGAGGCCTCACCAGAAGCTGACGCTGCATGCTTCCTGTACCACCTGAAGAACCATGAGCCAATTAAACCTCTTTTTTTGTAGATTGCCCAGTCTCAGGTATTTCTTTATAGCAATGAGAGAACAGACTAATACAAGGCCTTTCATCATGGTAGAGAAAGACTCCAAAAATCCTACTCTTTCTAATATATTTATGCAGGTAAAATTCAAAGGTAGTCTTTAAAGGTGGAAATATGCTCTGTATAAAAAGCAGGTGGTGGGGCAGTTCCACCCTTTGCCTCCCTCACTCTTGGAGCAGGGACAGGTCTGATACCAAGGCCTAGAGTCAAGGCTGGTTAATGGCTGTTCCAAAGCTTCTCTCTCCTCCTCTCTAACTTCCCCATTCACTGCCCCATCTCAGCTAGGAATGGGATCTCACCCACGTACAGTGGAAGACTAATTCTATGTACCTTGGGGAGGTCTCTGCATCTGAAAGGTAAAAGCTCTAACATAGGCACATGACCGCATAAGCTCAACTCCATGGCTGGCCCTGAGCAGTGGTGGGCAAGAGGCAACTCCCAAGGAGATTTTTATTTTTTAATTTCAAAATGGGAAGTAAGAGAACAGATGGAAAGATGCTCTCCAGCTTGGAGCTGGGCTGAGTGCTTCCTTTCTTCCCAGCATGGGGGGAAGAAAATTCTAGGCATTTAAGAATGACAGGTGTTGGGGGTGATGAGGACCTGCAGAACGCATGGGGTCTCCACATCTGCCACTGCTTTGGATTACCAGCATGTGTGCACTGGCCAAATGGGAGAAGGACCAGAGCCCCGCTCCTGGCTCCCTCCCTCCTTCTCTTAATCTGTGTGCAAATTGGGATGCAACCTTCCCTCTTGGCCAAGGAAGAGACCAGAAGATGATGAGGGAGAGATGAGAGAAGAGATCGAGTCTAGTAGCTTCTCGGGGGACCTACGGGAAATTCCTAGTGGCTTTTCCCATTGGCTTTCACTGCACCTACCTTCCTGCCCTCCTGCATTATGGGGGAGGGGGGATGCTATATTCCTGGAACTTTCTAAAATTTGCCCCTCTACATTCCTTCTGAACATGCTACTCTGCTTGCTTTTCTGCATCCTCATCCACCTGCTTTGCTGGAGCTCAGCGTGACTATCACTCTGCTCTTGTTCTTCCTCGTGATGGTGACACAGGATTGTTCCCTTGATGCCCTTTGTGGGCAAGAACTGGAGTGGTTCTCCAGCTCACTCCTGTGATGGCCACTCCTGGTGGAAGGGAGTGTGCAAGTGAGTGCGGGAACCAGAGCGAATGAATGCTAGAACTGGCTGGTCGCTCCTCTCTGGTGGTAGCGAGCTCTGTGCGGGCCCTGCAGCTGCATCCAAGTGTGTTACAACCAATGCTCTTTCAGCTCTGCTGTCCAGAGATGGCCAAGTGCCAACCAGCTCAGTGTAGGTTCAGAGTGGCAGCCCCTGCCCTCTCAGCACCAGGGTTCTTGTCCAGTGTCCAGGAAGAATCAGGTCACATGAACTGTTTGAAAGGTGATGAGTGCGGAAGACTATTGAGTGGTGGTTGGCTCTCAGTGGAAAGGGAGGCTGGAAAGGGGATGGGAAGATGGTCTTTCTCTGAAGCCTGGCCGTCTCCATCTGGGCCCCTCTCTGAAGCTGCACTGTCTGAAGTTAGCTATGTCTATCCATAGTCTCTGATGTTCAGTTGCTTCTCTGCTTACCGCTCAGCCACTTGTATGCTTGCCACTCAGCCACTTGTGTTTCTCTGCCAGCTAAAGTATTTTATGGGCACGGGATAGGGGCGGGGCAGGCCAAAAAGGCAACATTTGGGAGGAAAAATGGGGTCAGCTATATCCACTTAGGGCTACAGTTCCAGGCTTAAGGGTGGGGTTTAGCCGGGAGCCCAGCCCTTTTGTATCAGTGGCAGAGTTTCTGTCCTTTGTTATACCCACTTGTTATACAATGGGTCGGCATAAGGGAGTGTTGTGCAGTGGGAGAGGGTACACCCTGGAGGCTCTAAGATCTTTGTCCAACTCCCAATTCCACCACTTACCATCTAAGAGTTAGGAAGCAGTCCCCAAGACCATCCTTACTTCTGACCAATTGCAAGCTCAAGCATTCCCAAGACCCCTCTTAGGTCAGTAATTTACTAGAAGGACTCATAGAACTCACTGAGAACTCATAGGCTCATAATGGTGGCTTACTACAATAAAAGGATACAGATTAGAATTAGCCAAAAGAAGAGACAGGTCAAGCGGAGTCCAGGAGAGTTTCATGTGCAGAGACTGCAGTTGTTCTCTCTTGATGAAGCTGGGGACAGCACTAAAGTCTCTGAGGAACAATGTGTGACACTACATGCAAAATATTGCTAATCAGGGAAGTTCTTCCAATCCTTAGTGTCCAGGGATTTCACTGGGGCTCAGTCATGTAGTCATGGCTGACCATCCAAGTGGTTGACCTTAGTTTCTAGCCCCTCCGGAGGTTGAGCTGATACATGCCCAAAGACCCCACCATCCATCATTGTTAGTATAGACTACCTGGTTTGGCCCAAATCCCCCAGGTAGATAAAGGCACTCTTATCGGGTAAGATAATCCAAGGACTCAGAGATGACCTCCCAAGAGCCAAGGGCGAAAGTCAGATCTCTCTTGGGGCAAAGCTAACACTGTACCACAGCCCATCTGTGTGATGTTGTACTCTTATTAACCTCACCAGGCATCTATTTCCTCATCAGTAAACTGGGGACAATGATCCCCAACTCATTGGGGTTTCTGAGGATTGAGTGACATAATGTATGCAAAAGGCCTAGTATGTGAAAGGCTTCAACAAAAATTAGGTCCCTCCTAGCATGCTTGAGGGCCTTTGCTCTCACCTTCTAAACTAGCCCAGGGCATCATTTACTCTCTCCTCTTCTTCCCACCCTGTCTCCCAATTTGCTTTCCCTCTTACCCCAGAAAAGGATAATACCTTTCTTCCCTGCATGTCATTATTCACTTGCTTTTTAAAAAACAAATGTGTGTGTTATCATTGTTAAAACTGTGTTATTGCATCAATTATTATAATGGATGTAATCATTGTCTTCTTGATGAGCCACACTGAATGTCCTTGTACATACACATCTTTATGGATTGGGTCAGTGATTCTGCAGGCTGAATTCTTCGAGGTGGCATTGATGGGTCAAGTGTATAGTTAAAGTCTTGATGGTACTGCTGTATTGTTCTCCCAAAAAGGCCATACCAAGTTAAACCTCCACCAGTAATGCATGAATCTGCCAGTTTCCCCACACTTCCTAGGGACTAGTGTGGAAGAGGATGGCTTTAAGTGCCTGAGACTCATGCCTAGGGCTTTCTCTTGGTCTGAGCCCAGGATGAGGCGGGGCTTATGGAATTTCGTTGGGAGGAATGAGACACTAGGGAATGTGAAAATCCTGTGACTTGCCATTCACTATGACAGAGGACACAGTGAGTGGGGTTTCAGGTCTGGGTTGAAAGTCCATGCCTGCTGAGGGTTCCAGCCAGAACTAGAGGTGCAAACCCAGGGAAGAAAAAGAAGCAGGAAGTCCAGATAAATGTCAGGAAAGAAAAAAAGCAACCACTTTCTGCCCTTGGTCCTGAGTGAGTCTGTTCCTGACACAGCAGCAGAACAGCCTGCAAGGTGCCTAGGCTCCTCTTAGTCCCCAGAGTCCATCACCAGCAGGAGGTGCCTCTCCCTCCATCAGGACTTGCCTGCAGCTCTAGGACACCACCGTGCCCAAGGAAACACCTTCACCCTCAGGACCTCTGGGGGTCTCCATGCTCCCTTCAGGCCCAGACTTGATTTCTTTATACTAAGGCCATGAAACTTGAGTCCCAATTCAGTTTCAACCACCAAACCACTGTGTGATCTTCCATCTCTCTAGGCCTTCGTGTATTTGCTGTTTAAAAATAATGAAGAAAGGGGAGGGAAGGCTAAACAATAATTAACATTTGTAAAGAACATTTTGGTTCAGTGCTTTATCTCATTGTGCTCACTCTAACCCCATTTTACAGATGGGAAAAAGAAGACTTAGAGAGGTTAAGTGAACTGCCCAAGTTCACCCTGCTGGTAAGCCAGGACTTTCTTGGCAAATCCTGTGATCCTTCAACTTGACCATATTAGAAGATTCTAGTATTGGTGAAATCTAAAAATCTTAGGGCCCATCTTAAAATAGCAAAGTAGTTTTAACTAGGCACTGTCAGATGCATCTGGGCTTTGAATTATTACTTGGGCAGGTTCCTTGAACTTTGGTGTTCTCATCCAGAATAAAGGAAGTGGTGCCAGGGTAGGAGCTATGAGCACAGAGAAAGGAACCCAATTAGCCCTTGAATGGGGCCACAGAAGGGTGTTGCAGGGGACTGTAGTTTTGGATGAGGAGCTGAACTAGAAGCTTCCAAGTACTCTTCCAAGACTAAGATTCTATGATGCCCTAATTGGGATCTTTCCACTATTTCAGGTGATAATTCTGAGCTCAGGTCCTGTGCACATTAGCCAGGACATAATGCAGTCTTCATGTCAGAGCTAGAAGAGACCTTGGGCGACCACCCAATCAACTTTTCATGGTTCAGTTGTGGAAACTGAGGTCCACAGAGAAACGTCTTGCTATCATGTCAGATAGTTCTCCAGCCAAGACTGAGGCCTGAGTCCCCCTAGGACAGAGGAAATCTCCCATTTTTAAAAGAAAGCCCTGCACTGTTAATAGTAGTCACAACCTCTCACATCCCCGAATCAGGATCCAACGACTTGCCAATCAACAAACGTTACTGGAGAGTTTACCACAAACAAGTCTCTGTGCTAGGCCCTGAGAACACAAGCTGTCTGGCAACTTCCTGCTCCCTCAAGTCACAGTCTATGGTGGAGGGACAGACACGCGATCCTGCGGGGGCTTCAGTGTACCTCTTCCTGTGTGTTGTGCACGTAGTAGGTGCTCAGCGAACGGAAACGGGGGAGACTAGTTGTTATCACTCTCAAGGCAAGCCTGCAAAGAGGGCTCAGGTGAAAAGAGAAAGGAAGATTTTTTTTTTCCCGGCCCTGGCTCTGCGCACCCGCTCCCCAGCGCGCCAGGCGGGGCTGCGTCCAGAGCATCCTTCCCTCCGCCTCTGTCCTGGTCCCCGCTCCGCGGCCGCTCGGCGCGCGAAGGGAGGGGCGTGGGGGCGCGCACGCAGGCTGTCGGGGGCGCGCCGGCCGCCCGGGGACGCGCACGGGCTGGTCTCTGCCCTAATGCGGCGGCTGGCGGCGAGAGGCGCTGCAGGGGACGCGGGGGAAGTGGCGGCGCCGGCAGCGGACAGCTCGGACAGCGCCCAGGGCCGGAGCCCGAGCTCTTGGAGGTAGGCGAGCGCGAACACCGGAGAGATGGGGGTAGAGAGTCATGGAAACCCACCTAGCGACACCCCCTTGTTCCCGCCCTCCTCTCTCTGTCTCCATCCCCTGACCTGTCCCCCTCCCCCTCCGTCCACATTCCCATCTCTTCCCCTCTCCACACTGTCACCTGCCCCGAATCCGTCCGATTCTGTCCATATACGCACCCCATCCCCGTCCAACTACCAGCCCCTTGCCCACCCCAACACCCTTTCTATCTCGTTGGCCGCGTCCCCTCCCCCTTCCCGCATCCTCAACCCTTTCCCTTTCCTCTCTGTCCCCTCCTCGTCCGTGAGCCCTGCCTGCCCTTGTACTTCTGTTTACCTCGACACCCCACTTTGGATGACCCCATGCCTCCTATTTTTCCTACCGCACACATCAGCCCCTTTTTGCCTCCCCTATTCTCTTATCCATCTCATGCCCCTACCAGTTGGTGTCCTGTCTCTCCATTCGCTCCCTCACGGTTCCTGTCCTCCCCCAGTTCCCCTGTGCACACCCTGTCCTAGCCCCTTCCCAGCTGCCTCTTGGTGTCCTCCCGCATCACAGTCCCTCTCAAGAACCCCGCCTTCTCCCTCTTTGGCTGTTAGCTGGCCTGACACCCGTCACCTTTCCTCACTGCCCTTCCTGGTGCTGTATGGAGCCACACAGCCTATACCCAGCCCTCCCTCAGTGGTCCCTGGACCCTCCTTCCCTGCATGGGGATCTCAGTTGTGGAATATAACCCCTTTCTGCGTATTTGATCCTATTTGTGGCTTGGGGAAGAAGAATGCTGGGGGTGAGTAGGCCTCTCTCTTATGTTCCTCTCCAGCCATGCAGCTGCCCTGGTCCTCTAGCTGTTCAGGTTTGTTTCCTAGATGAATTGGGGGAGGGGGTGCTAGGCATTGGGAAACTAGGATGGGGAAGGGGCAGAGTCCAGGGGAATGACTGAGCAGACTCCTCCTAGGGCTTGGCCTGAGCCCTGATGTAAGGGCCTGAACGAGGAGCCCTGCTGGAGGGCTGGAGAATTTTGGATTTTAGAAAAGATTCTGCTTCAGCCTCCAAGTCAGCACTTTGGCATCTGGAGCTGTCATGAGTGTGGCCCATGGGCTGGGCCAAGAGTGGGCAGAGTGCTGAATCACCTAGAATCTGGTCCCCATGGCAGCCCCCATCCTGTCCCGAGCCAGGTTCTGCTCCTGACTCCTTCCTTGGCATTTTGGCATGTGGTGTGTGTGTGCACATGCATGTGTGTGTGTGTGTTGAGCAGAGATGCCTCCTCCCTCAGTGTGGGGGAGAGGACGACAATACGCCTTTGCTGCCTGCCTGTGTCGCTGGCATGAGGGCCTAATATGTCTCATCTACCCTTGGAAATGTGCTGGGCCCTGCTGGGCTGCAATCAAATCTCCAGCAAGGCAAGGGCAAGCCACAGGGCTTTGAGACCTGGTTAGACAGGAGTTTGTTTGTGTGGATCCAAAGCCAGGCTCAGAGCCCACAGAACTTAAAGCAATAGGAGAATAGCCCAGGGAAAATGTGTGTGAAGATTGGAAGCCTCTGGGGATAGGGGCCATACCAACTGTGAGGTGGGGGCAGTGGAGGAAGGCAGGCAGAGATCTATCCTCCTTCTGGTTTGGGGATGATTGGATGTGGTGGAATTGCAGTGCAGGAAGAACTGAAGGAGATCAGGGGCCTGCTAAGCAGCTAATACATTTCACCTTTTGTCTTGACTGAGCTGGCACTTCGGAGGGAGTAATTTCTCCCCTTGTCTTTGGATTCTACTGAAGGGGTGTGTGTGTGTGTGTGTGTGTGTGTGTGTGTGTGTGTGTGTGTGTGTGTGTGTGTGTATATATATATAGAGAGAGAGAGAGAGAGAGAGAATTATGCTGCCAATAAGGAAAGAGGCTCACTCCCACTTAGCCCCAGAAATTGTGGTTGCCACTGTGAAACAAGGAATGGCAGCCCAATTCCTGTCTTGGGGGCCTCAGACGAAACCCAGAGGCTTAAATTGGAGCATTAAGAGCAAATTGCAGACAGACCCTGTCCCTTCTCTGCAAGGCTTTCTCACTTTAGGAATCCAAGTGGTTGGACTCCTTCAGCTCCTATGCAGTAAACTCTGAATGGGCCTCAGGCAGTGCCGGCAAGGGGATGTGCTGCTGGGACTGGCTGCCCCTTGCTTTGTCACCCTTCTCCGTCCCCTCTCCAGCATGAGTGGGGGTGGGGCTGGAAGCTTTCCCTGGCATCAGTGCCTCAGGGCTGCCAGCTTTTCCTGGTATAGGGAGAAAGCATCACCTGCAGCCGTTGTTGAGAGCTGATTGGGTTAAGATTCTGATATTGAAATGCTTGATTGGAGCTCAGGTGAAGTGCGGGATTCTGATAACAATGTACATATTTCCCAGTTTTGTGCAATGAATCTCACCCCTCACCCCCTTGTTTGGCATCAGAAAGACTATGGAGAAATAAACCAAGGCACACGGAGGGAGGAGCCAGCTCCCCAGAGAGCCGGAGCAAGACCTTCCAGTTGTACCTAGCCAGCTCCCTGTGGGCTGAACTGGCTGCATTCACAAGGGCTGATTCTTTCAGCACACATTGAAGAGGTGGCTGAGAGCTGGGGGTGGGGTTCTGGGTTTGCATTTCTGAGGTAGGTGGGTCAGAGGAGGGTCTGATTTCTGTGGTGAGTGAGAGACAGGATGCCAAGGCTCTGATCGGTCTATTGCAACTTGTTTCCTACCTCTGGCTCCACTCTTCTCCCTCATGCTTTTTTGGAGGCCAGAGGCACTCTGAGATCTTCAAGATCATGCAGGAGCTGTGGTGTGAGAGTCATCCCTTTGTCTTTAGAAAAAGAAATTCTTAGGAAATCAGAGAGGGAGAAGCAGAAAAATTCAGTTCTCAGTCTGTTTGGCTGGGGTGATGTTTGGGGTGGGGAGGGGGGAAGTGAGAGGAACATAAGGCCAGTTTCATATTTACTCATTTACAAAGATCCATTAAGCCCTATAGTGTGGTGCTCTGTTAGGTGCTGAGACCATAGAGATGAAAAGTAAGCCAGGGTCCAATCTCTCTGAGCTCCTGGGCAATGGAAGAGGAAGACAGGTGATCAGACAAATAACATAGACAAGCTTGAGCAAGAGCACCTAGATAGGGATGTTACACAGCCAGATCTTTAATTCCAGTGGTATCAGCACCCTATCCTCCACAGCTATGAAGAGGGCTTGGCTGATGCTATGCTGAATGGTAGCTCAGGGCTGACCCTGAAGTTGACTGTCAGGAAAAAGGTAGGGGACAAGATGAGGTTTAAGGTGTTGTCAGATCCCCAGCATGAAGGGCTGGAGGGGGGATGTTCTGTGTGTAGCTGAACCCAGCTAGATGCAGCTACAACCTGATAGGGGAATAACCAGAGGGAGTTCTGCAATGAGTTCAAGGCTGCTTGACTCTCCCAATCCCATCTTCTAAGCTCTTGGATTTTAGGGGTAAAGTGTGGCTGGATATGCTTAGAGTGTCAGTGAATCAGAGGAAAGAGGCTCTGGGAGCTATCTGTGTGTAGGGAAGACACACAGGTATATGCTCAGACGCAAGGCAAGGAAAAATATTGTGAGCCCTGCTGTGTGTGAAAGGATTTGGCATTATGGGAAGGCCAGAGTCAGGTGGGAGCCATTGACGGGGAGGGGAAGTTGTTGGTAAGCTGGAGAGGTCCTTAGAAGCTATACACTTGACTACAGATTCCCACAAATATCGATAGCTGTACTGGGAAATCAGCTAAGGAGAGAGACTCTCAATTTCATCTGTCTGAGTAGCCCCTCTTTTCACCCACACACCCATGTTTTTTCATTTCATCAATGTGTCCTGAGCCTTTGAATCTGTTGGGAACTGTGCAAGCTATTGGGCATGTAATTCAAGTTGGAGACACAGAAATGAAACAAAATTAAAACTCAGCACAAGAACTGCTGTAATTGAGGTTAGATGAATTCCTGGCATTGTAGGAGCATGGCTGAGGGGTCATAGTGGGCAGTAGGATCTGGAGTGATTGCACCAAACTGTCTGGACAGACCCCTGCCTTGGCTTGAGCAAGTTGATGACAAACCTTTGGACACTTACAATGCCCAGCTAAGGCCCAGGCCTAGCTGCAAGGGCCCAGGCCTAACTGTAAGGGCAGATGTTGGATGCATATGGCCTGGTCCCTGGACTGCAGAAGAGGGCCTGGGAGTTAATGGTTCTGCTGGGTGCTTGAGTAGGCACTTCCACAGCTTTGCTGACCCAGGATATTGGTTAGATTGTGCCAGCTTGAGAACTCTCAGGCCACTCTTTTTTCATTAGGTCTTGAGGCAAGCCGGAAAAAATAAAAGTGGCATAATAACAATAGTCATCATTATCAAGTTCTTTCTATGTGCTAGGCACCCTACTCTGTGCTTTCTATGCATCATTTCATTTCATCGTGAAAGGGTTACCTACAAATGAGATATTGTTAGGATCCTTGTTTCACAGAAAATGACAGATTCAGAGAAGCTGTTACTTCTTGAAGATTACAGAACAGGTGAGTCACAGAGCTAGAATCTAAACCTTTATTTGTTTGACTTCAAAGCCTATGCTCCTCTCCCATATATTGTACTGAGCCCCACCTCCCACCCCACCACCCAACCCCAGGTAGAAAAATAAAAAGCTAGATGTTTTATCCACATGCACAAGGCTTTCTAGGAAAATCTGTTAGAAGGGCTCAGTTAAAAAACATTTTAGAGTGCCTTACTTTATTCTGAAAGATACAGTAATGTGGTTCCTGCTTTCAGATAGAAGAAATAAGACTGAGACATGTAAAACACCTTGAGAACAAGACAATACAGGGTCTAATTAAATCTTCATTGGTGCCTCGGACCCTGGACAGTAAAATTCAAAGAAAAGCATGATCTGTTAGTTAGATTCAGTTGTTAGAGTCACGGAGGTGACATGGCATAGTAGAAACCATTCAGCCTTTGTGACCAGACAGATCTGCGTTCAGACCCTGCTTCTTCCACTTGCTAGCTGCATAGCTGCAGCTCATCTGCAAAATGGGGATATTAATATGTACCATGCAGGGCTGTTACAGAGATTAAATGTGAGAGGATAGTGAAAGGCCCAATGTAATACTTAGCTAGTAGTAAATATTCATCAGATGCTAACTGCTGTACACAGAGGTGGTGGGAATGGAACTGAGTCTCGAAGAATTGGCAGAATTTGGATATGGAAGAGAAGCAGAGAGTATTCTAGATGAAGGAATCATCAGGTGTATAAGCCAAAACTTGGGTTCAGATTCTCTGGGAAAGAAGTGACCTGCCTCATCCTGCCTGTTCTCTTCTACCCTCACCCCACCTTCTCCCTGGTCCATGCAGCAAAGTCTTGCAGGAAAAGGACATCATCATAAAAGGTATGAGGGGCCTTCAGCTTCTGGCCCCATTGTTAAATGGATTTCTTTCTCTGTAAAATTAGAAGATTGCTGCAAGTTCCTGTCCCACAGTCCATGTTTTTGGGATTTATGTCATTGATTAATTTCTTGTCCTGACTTTCCTCTCCCACATACAGTGCCATGAAAAAGTTGGAGTGCCTGGGGCATGGTGGGGTCATCCCCTCACGTCCCTATCATCCCCCCCAGCTCCTGCTGCTCTCTTCCTCCAGGAAGCAGCTGTCTTAGCATCTGCCTTCTCCTCCTTCACCTGCTCCCCCTCACGCCTCCCCTCCCAGACTGGCCCAGCCCCTCCTGAAAGGCCTCCCTGGCAGCCCCTCTCCCCCCTTATTATGATGCTAATCATGTTGTTAATTTTTTTGAGATCCAGAAAGAAAGCCCCAATCTGTTCTAATGAATTTAATTAGAGAGGGGCTTGGAGAGCTTCAGAACCTCTTACCCGGATCACAATAAACAGAGTTAACGAGATAAACACCCTGGGATCAGCCGCTCAGGGGTTGGAAGGAAGGATTTCCCAGTCAGTCCTAGAATAAAAAAGTCCTTGGCACCCAGAGTTGGAGGAAGGCTGTGAGGACAGTGGTCCTCCAAGTGAGTTCCCTTTCGGCCTGTTTCTGCTTGCCCCACCCAGCCCCACGTACTTAGCTTCATACGTAGTTCTGACTTTAGGTGGCAGATGAACCTCCTAAGAAGGTCTGATTATTCTCATCATCATCACCAAGCACCTGCTATTTGGATCAGGGGTACCACATCTTCTGCTGGAGCAATGTGGAAGCTTATGAGACCCTGTGTCCTGCCCTATAGGTGGTAAGATATGTGTGTCCAAATATAAGTAATATTTGCTAATTCCAGAAAGTAAGTGCTAGAAAGCTGACAGAAGATCACACTGGGCTTGAGTGATCTGGAAAAGCCTTTTGCAAGAGGAAGTACTTGAGGTGGGTCTCTTTTTTTTTTTTTTTTTGAGACAAGGTCTTGTTCTGTCACCCAGGCCAGAGTACAGTGGCGCGATCTTGACTCACTGCAACCTTGCAACCTTTACCTCCCAGGTCAAGTGATTCTCCTGCCTCAGCCTCCCAAGTAGCTGGGACTACAGGTGTGCACCACCACACCCCACTAATTTTTATATTTTTAGTAGAGATGGGGTTTCACCATGTTGGCCAAGCTGGTCTTGAACTCCTGACCTAAAGTAATCCACCCACCTCAGCCTCCCAAAGTGCTGGGATTACAGGCGTGAGCCACAGCGCCTGGCCGATGGGTCTTGAGATATCAAGACTTGAAGACTTCTTCCAAGACTACTAGAGAAAAACCATGTGCAAAGGCAGGACTATGCAGAGGATCTTTGATTTATGAAGGTAAATGGCATGGTTTGGGTGGCGGGTGCATGTAATTCAGTAGTGAGGGATGTGTCTGGAGCAGTATATGGAGACAAAATCATAGAGAACCCTGAGTACTAGTCTTTACTCTTCTAACCTGTTTGCACTGCCGTCTCCCTGCTTTGCTTCTCTGAGCACAAAGGATGCCCAGCTCTGGGAAAGGCCTCCTAGGATGGGAGAGTTCTGGCCTTCATGCTGAAGGCCAGTTTAGGCCTTTCCTGGATCCAGTTTAGGCCAACTGGAGTGGATTGACCAGATGCTAAGTTTTGTTCTCAGATCTTGTGATTTTCTGGGATGAGAGTAAATGGCTGGCAGAGCAATTCCAAGAATTTTCCCAGTGATGAAAATTCCCTTTTTCTTTACTAATGCTGGCCAGTTTGCTTTGGCAGTAACATTTTAAACAACTCTTTGGTGAAAGCTCCAATTTCAGGGTCAGAGAATTTCATCACTCTTTTCTTTGTATTACTAAGAATTATCTGAGTTGTGTATTTGGATATGTGTGTGCATGTGTGTCTGTGTGTGTGTGTGTGTGTGTGTGGTGCCTATATTAGTAGAATTGTTCCAACTAGGTCTGTTTCTAGTTTTATCTTTATTTGCAATGTAAAAGTTATTAAATGTTTCTAGGCCTTTTTTCTTGTTCAAAGATGGAAGAATCTCCCCTATATCTTACTGTGTGTTGACCATAAGTCAAATTATTTGAGAATAACAGGATGTTAATTATGAGGAGGTATTATAGCTATCTATCATTTTGACAGGAAGTATAATATTGAGGTAAAATTTTAAGTCTGTCTCCCTGCCACCGGACTCTTGGAACGTCTTGATTTGTGAGACCAGCCAAAGTTTTATTTGGGGGCACCACCAATGTTTATGCTTCTTGTTACTTTTCCTAGTCTGTCTGGGCTTGTGTGTAATTAGTAAATGAAGTTAGTACGTTGCTGTCAGGTGTTGGCTGGCCTATATAAGAGAAATTTATATGCAAGACATTGTTGTCACTCCCATTGTTATAATACCCATTGTGTGGTATTTTTCCACGTGTTGGAGGTGAATGCCTTTATGGAGGAAAATGCCTCCAAGGCCATAGATGATTTTCCTATGCTGACGTAGGTAAGGACAGAAACTAGATATCTTTCCGATTATCATCACACACTGAATGGAATTGAAGCCTTTGTCATCCACATTGGGAGCTAAACCAGGATTCTCTGCCTGGCCTCAGCCCTGGGATGTGCTCTGGTTTTGTTTTTGTAAGATATTCATTGCATCTGCAGTTATTATTTGAAGACCCTCCTATGTGCATTGCACTCTTCTAGGTGGAAACTTGTTCTGAGAGAATCCTCAACTCAAAAAAAGTTAGAAATGTTTTAGTTCAAGGTAGTTATTTTACTAATCAAGAAATGAGGACTCAGAAGTGTGGCATGACTGACTTGTGGCTGCATGGTTGGTTGCTGGCAAAAGCTAGTTCTGGCAAAACTCACATATGAACCTGGTAATGATACAAGATGATTGGTAGGTAATTAAGTTTCTAAAGCATGATCTAATCTAGAAGTGCTTTGGGATGTCAGAGAACAGAGGAAATCAGTGTAAATTAAAGTCTTTGGGGAAGGTTCTGAAGAGAAGTGGGGGTTGGCTTGGGCGTCTAGAGATGGATAGGGCCTGAATAGGCAAAGATAAGAAAATGGCATTTCTGGTGGGGAAAGGAGTGCCCACTCAAAGGGCTAGAAGAGGGAAACAGCTAGTTTGGTCAGACATGATGAATTGGCCAGGCTGGAACAGTGGAAGGAGCAGTCTGGGGCCAGACTGTAGCGAACCTTAGCTTGCTAACTGAGGAGTGACTTTTTTTGGAGTTGGCGAGGAGTGTTTGAAGCTTCATAGCTGAACACTGCCTTGCTCTGAAGACAACAAGATTGTGGTGTTAAAAGAAGTGGGTGGGAAGTCCCTTTCCAGGCACCTGGTGGTTTCTGAGGGGATAGTTCCTTCTGAAGGGGCGTTTGGGGCAGAGGGAAGTGCTGAAATACACTAGGAAAGAGCTTGTCGCTGTCCAGAGTGCTGACCTGACCTGAGAGATTTTTCTCTTCAGTGATGCTGAGTTGGAAAGTAAAGCTGGGGAATGCTTAGAACCAGCCAAGGGATCTGGAGAATGATTCTGGCTAGGACTAGACAGCATGTGGGCTTTTTGTAAGTAAACTAGTGATAGTATCTGACTTCATAGTCCTTGTGATGAAAGCAAAAGTATGGAGAGACTGTGTGTCCACGTATACATGCTAAGATGACCCAATTTGTAGCCTTGTAAGTGTTGCCTTAGAACGTTTGTGTTTACATGAGAATCCCAGCACATTGCTTCTTACATTATGAAAATGCACACCCACTATTCAACATTCCACAGAACACCTAAAACCTCCCCCAACAAACCAGGGGAGAACAGCAGAACTTCCCAGAACACCCTACTCATTACTTCACATGAAACATCTAAATGCTTTATATTAGTGCTGTCCAATAGAACTTTCTTTGATGATGGAAATGTTCTGTATCTGCATGGTCTAACATAATTAAGCCACTAAGTACATGAGCACTTGAAGTGTGGCTAATATGACTGAAGAATTGAATTTTGAATTAAATTAAAATTAAATTTAAATTTAAATCGCTACATGTGGCTAGTCTACTGTATTGGACTACACAGCTCTACAGAGTCAGAATCTTTGACCTTTGCCACTTACATCTCCTTATTGATCCTCATACCTAAGTCTCTTTGACTTAGAGTAAAGTGGACTTTTGAGTGGGGGTAAGTTTGACAAATTGTTGGAGAAAGCCCCATGCTGAATCCAAGCTGAAATCTGCGTCTGGCTGTGAGTTTTGCCCTGACTTTCTTGTTTTCAAAATGAGAACAACCATACATGATGCCCTGCAAGTTTTCCATTCAAAGGCAGAGAGAAGGCTCCTTGCATTCTGGCTGGGGTCTCAGGGACCTGATCTAAGACTTTTTGGAGCCTGGAATGGGAAAGTTATGTGGTGTTTATGGGCCTAAAAAGCTGGCTGTGGGTTGAGGTGGGGTACAAATAATGTGCTGTGGTGTCAGATGTTTGCAGACATCTCAGCAGGGAAAGGTTCCCAGTCCTGATCCAGCTCCCATTGCAACTCTGTGTATCTGTACAGTCATCCCGTTTATTTGGTGTAGTGGATGTGGCCCAGGGTGGGGGTACAGGTGAGCCTTTTTCTGTTTTGTTTTTATTTTTCTGAGCCATTTTTGCCCCAAGGAAGAGTGAGTGTTAGAAGTATCAAAGGGTGATAAATGCTTACAAATGCCAAGCAAGAGGTAAGTAATAATAATCTGTCAAAAGACTAGAGCAGAAAATTTCCATGGTGTTGGCACATGCCAGCCTCCATAGGCCTGCCTAACCTTACCATAAACATGCTTGATTTCCTGTGTCTCTGGTCTTAGGCTTGCTATATATAAGTCTGATTTCCTAAACCAGAGTGCATGCTTTTTGGAGGTATTTCTTATTGTCTTCTTGTTTTCTCCAATAGAATCTCAATGTGGTGATGGTAATCCCTAATAAATGCCTGCTTATGAGTCACTCTTTGTTAGCATGGAGCAGTGGATGTGACCCCTAGAAAATGTGTGCACATGAATACAAATAATATTTATTGAGCCCCTGCTGGGCATAAGTCTCTGTGCTCAGTACTGCGGGCAGTGACAAAGGAGGAGCTGAAGATGGTTGCTCCCAGTCTAATGGGAGAGCAAAGGCAGGCACATATGAAACACACACACACACACACACACACACACACACACACACACAAAACTGATAGGGAAAAACAAAGACAAAGGCGGTAGCAGGGATCCAGAGCTGCGGGTGGGGTGCAGGGTGCTGGAGGGGCCAGATTACATGCGTGTCCCTGTCTGGCCTCTCAAGGATTCCCTCCTTCATGAGGGAATGGCTTAGCTGGTACCAGCCACCTCCATGCCTGCAGTAACAGAACTGCTTTTATGGTTGGTCAGGCAGCTTGCTCTCCCACTGGGCTATATAGAGGCAGGGCTGTCCTGAGCTCACCTCTCCTCTTCCACGGTGAAGAGCACTTAGAAGAGAGTAGGGACATTGGGGAAGAGGACTGTGGAAAGGGAAGAAACTTGTTTTTCTTTTTGTCACTTAAATGGTGACAGAGCCTTGCTCTCAGACTTCCTTTTAGTCACAGAAGAGGTTTGTTGGGTCTCCATCAGCTCTGGCACATGGAGCCCCATAATGCAGCCCCAGGTGCAGCTCTGGAGGAGCAAGAGAAGCAGAGCTTGGTGATGTGGCTCCCCATGATCACCCAGGCCCCTGGCTCTACTGTCTTGGGGTGTGCCCTGCCTGGTGGGGAGTGGGTGGGCTGCATATCCCAGCTGGGGTTGGGGAAGGACTTTTCTGGCTGACTCGCAGGGAGGAGTCTGCCCTTCACCATCTTCCACATAGTGCCTCTCAGTCCTCCACATGCACACAGATCACCTGGGATCTTGTTAAAATGTCGATTCAGAATCAGCAGGTCTGGATTGGGTTTGAGATTCTGCATTTCCAACAAGGTCCCAGGTAATGCCAGTACTGCCAGTCTGCAAACTGCGCTTTGATGTACAAGGCCCTAAACATGGGTTCTCAACCCTGCCAACATGGTAACATCACTTGGGGGAGATCTTACAATATGCCAATACCTGAGGCCCACCTGTACCAAATAAATTGCAATCTCTGAGAGTTGGGTCTAGGTACTGGGATATTGTAAAGCCTTCCAGGTAATTCTACTATATAGCCCAATCTGAGAACCACCGGACAGTTTTTCTCCTCCTTCTGCTGTGCTTTTCACCTGGCTATATCTTCCTTACAACTAGAGACTCTAAGTGGCTTGAGGTCAGAGAGTGTCTTACAGCATATTACTAACACCTGCACCACAGTAGTAGTAGTTCTCTGATGTGTGGGTGGTTCATTCGGTTGATTACAACATGATGCCAATGGCTCTGTCACTTGGTGCCGTAACTACCACCTGCACTGATGGCCCTCGCCACCACTCCTGTAGATCTACCATCACCCATGAGGGATCAAAGAATGCGGCTGGCTTAGAGCAGGCTAGCTCTACTCTTGGAATAGTGACTCTAAGTGGGTGTCCAGTGCCTGGAACTAAGTCAGCTTTCAGTAAATATATACCAAATGGATGATTATTCTGGTGGCGGCAGGTTGGGGCAGAGACTGAATTAGGGATCAGAAGACTGGGGCTAAAGTGACTAGCACAAACTGTTCAACCTTCCTTAGCTTTCATTTTTTCAGTTGTAAAATGAGGATACTAATGCCCACTTAATAGGGTGGTTTAAGTAGTCGTAGAGAAGTGGTCCTGTAAATGCTAGTGTTGTACAGATAAATGTTTGTATAAGAATTCATTTCCAAAGTGGCAGGGCTAAGCTATAATGTTAACCCTCTGATTCATGTCTTAACAGACCCTCTGGGGTCTCACTCACTATGTGTGCCTGCATCTACAGAATAGCAAGAAGGCTATGGGACATGCAATTGACTGGACACCTACTCTGTATCAGCGATTGTCCTAGATGCTTGACTTTGTCATCTCATTGACTCATTGCAACCCTGACTGGATGTTATTATTCCCATTACACTGAGAAAATGGAAGCTCAGAAGGGGAACCACCTTGCCCCACGTAGCACATGGGTGTATCTGATTCCAAAGTCTCCTAATCCCAGCTCCTCACCTATCGGGAAACTCTGGGTTCCAGCACAGGTTGATGATCCCTTTGTTTGAGAAGCCTCTTTGTTTGGCTGTTGCTTGTATTAATTAGTGAGATAAGAGTCTGAGTATCACAGAGACTCCAGTCTTCTATTAGGGAATGTTAGGATCTGACAGCATGGGAGCTTTGTGAGTCTTGGCTGACATCATACCATAAAGCCACTGTTCAGTGCTCTTGAGGCCCTAAGGCTGAGGCTGTGACATATTCCCCATAGAAGAATCACCACCTGCCACCACTGTCCCCTCTCTGCTTGACAGAGCCATTGAACCCAGCATTGGTCTGTTTCACTTACAGGTTTACTTTTGGTTGTGGTACTAAAAGAAAATGGGAACATACAAGGGGGACAACCCCATGAGCCTTCCCTAACCATCTTACTTCCAGGTGTGATGTCAGCAGAATGTTTGCATCACCTGGTGCCAGTCCCCCCATCCTGAGGGGTCGGTGACTCCTCTCCTCCAGTAGGTTTAGTACTGAGAGGAGGCCTGATGTCTGCTCTCCTCCTGTCCACCCCTTTGGCTTCTGCAGTGATGCTATTGCAAGGGCACTTCCTGGCAGAAGTCACCCTAGTTAAGCTCTTCAGTAAAAGAAAACAGGGAGGGTTGATTTGCATGGTCTGACCAGTTAGCGGGTGGAGTCCCAGTCCAGGTGCTTATCCATCTATACCTGAAGTAGATCTTTATCTCAAGACCTTATCAGGTATTTGCTGAGGCTAGCTGAACCCACACTGAAAAGAGAACAATATATAGCTCACCAGATTGGAGACTCAAGCCTGATTACCTAGGAACTGCAGACATGCAATGGGCTTCCAATATACATTTCTAATGCTTCTCACTGAGGTCTGACTAAGCATATCTGGTCCACATTTGTTCTCTTGATATCTTCTAATTTGGCTGATTCTTCTCTTATGTATTTCATGAAATTCTTCAGGGCCAGTTTTACACCACCCAGAACTTTCTTAAGCTTTGCTTATGAATTGTTCAAAGTTTACTTAAAGTACAAGGGTTTAACTATTGTTTTGCTTCAATTTGTGCTCTGCTAAGTCCCCGCTTTTACACTGTGGCTTTCTCCTTCTTTCTCTTTGAATGTCCCTAAAGCTTTCTCTGTCTGAAAACTCTTTTTCCCATTTTTGAGTGTACATGGTCAGTATGTTACCCCTCTGGTTGGAATAGAAATTTCCAGTTAGGCTTGGGCCAAAAACAATCCTCTGTCACCCAGAAGCCTCACCCATTCTGTGTAACACCATTAAATGCTCCATCTGACCACAGAGGCCTGGGGTTTTAATGCTTAATCTTTTTATTCCCACTGACCTGTGGTTATTCCAGCACAACCTGTCCTTTTATTTTAGGAATCAGCATGAAGCCTAGTGGGCTTCTGGGACATGGATGGGCTTCATGAACTACTGGGGCTTGGATGGGTTTGGCTGGTGGGCCCCCAGGATCCTGCCTCCTTTCCTCCTCCATCTGGCTGCCCTCAGCAGTGGGGCCATCAGTGTGTTGCCTTGCTCAGACACATGGGATGGGAGTTGTCTGCCAATGGTGTAGAAGGAAGCTGAGGCTTAAAGGAATGAATGCTGTATGCTGGGCCCTCCTGGAAGGCTGATGTGGGAGTGGGTTAGGGCTGGGTCAGGTGCTGGCTCCATTCTGAGTCAGACTAGGAAAATCCTCTCTGAACACATCCCATGGTTCCTCTGTGTTCCTGAAACCTTGACAAATAAAGAGGGAGCTTTTATATGGCACCATAAAAAGTTGCAGCTGGGGCTTCTGAGAGCAAGAATCCTTTGTTTCTCAGCAGGCTGGTGACGTCATCCAGGGCCTACCCAGATGCTGGTGTGCTGGGGACAGACCAATATAGGCCAAGGACTACTCAGCAATGGCTAAAGATATTTTGCTTGCTGGGACTGTTTCCTTTTTTAATTGAACATGTTATTGAGATGGTTAATCCACTTAAGAAATAATACAGAGAGATCCTATGTGCCTTTACGCAGTCTCTCCCAAGGGTAACATCTTGCAAAATCATAGTACACTCTCACAACCAGGATGTTGATGTTGATACAATCCACCAATCTTATTTTGACTTTTCTAGTTTCACTTATACTAATTTCTCTGTGTGTTGCTCAGACTGTTTTTGCTCCAAATCATTTGTCTGCCTTCTCCCCTTTCTTCCCTCCTCAGGTCGCCTGCCTGCCTTCCTTCCTTCCTTCCTTCCTTCCTTCCTTCCTTCCTTCCTTCCTTCCTTCCTTCCTTTTTCTCTCTCTTTCTCTCTTTCTTTCATGGAGTTTCACTCTTGTTCCCCAGGCTGAAGTGCAATGGCACCATCTCTGCTCACCTCACTGCAACCCCCACCTCCCGGGTTCAAGCGATTCTCCTGCCTCAGCCTCCCAAGTAGCTGGGATTACAGGCATGCAACACCACGCCTGGCTAATTTTGTATTTTTACAAAGTTAGTAGAGACAGAGGTTTTTAGTAGAGAAGGGGTTTCTCCATGTTGGTCAGGCTGGTCTTGAACTCCTGATCTCAGGTGATCTGCTTACTTCAGCCTCCGAAAGTGCTGGGATTACAGCCATGAGCCACCTTGCCTGGCCCCAGGTTTGTTTCTCTAAGGCTATATTGTGCAATGCCAGAGTGCATGCATCTGGTCTTGGAAATAGAATACGGAGCAAGAACCAGGGCCCAGAACCACACTACGTGGGTTTCCATTTGGCTCTCTGTCCATCAGTTGTATGATCTTTGGCAAATGACTTATATCTTCTCTAATTTTCATTTGTAAAGTGGAGAGTTAAGTAGGGCTTACCCTTCATGGGTTGTTAGGATTAAAATAAGTAATGCACATGAACCCCTTTGCCTAGTGCCTGGCAAATTAGAAGTGCCCTGTGAAGGTTAGCTGTTATATTCTTGCCCCACTTCCCTTCCTGAGGGTAGCTTCATGCTCTACCTTATTCAAGTACACCTGATGGATTTGGTGAGCAACCGTGAAATGTTTTTGGCCTCAAATAAGTGCTCAATTGTATGCTAGATACTGTGGGTATTACAGTGAGACAAACAGGCAGTTTTTGCCTTAAAAACCTTGTATTCCAGTAGAGAAAGTATGCCAGGCATCCATGCATGGTAAAGATAACTATGCAGGTACTAAAGGACAACTGCAGGCTGGGCACCGTGGCTCGTGCCTGTAATCCCAGCACTTTGGGAGGCCGAGGCGGGTAGATCACTTGGGGTCAGTGTAAGAATTAAAGAAAGAGGAGAGAAACACGAAGGGTGGCTTTTCAGTCAACAGGGACAGGTTTTTTTAAATAAACTTGAGAGGGGCAGCTGGCTGAGTTAGGTCAGAACCACACTCTCTTACAGACTAAGAGTTTTTAAGGATTCTGGATGGGAGCGTTTATCAGAGGCTTGGACTGCTTCTTTGTCTCTTTGTTGTGCTTATCTGGGAGGGAGAGTTGTGTGTCTGTTCCCATACATCTTTCTGTAGCTGCAGGCATATCCCTCGAGTCTGCTTTTAGCTTCCCTATCTTAGTGCACCTGAAGAGCAAGGAATGTGCATATTAAGACCCACTGTTTTACTGGGGCCCGTTGTATGAGGCTGAAGTTTGGTGGTTACCCAAGGGACTTTCTCCCTACTTCCCTCTGTGCCCGAGTTGTCTTATCTGTGTTTTACTGTCTGCTCTTTCTGGCTGCTTGTAGTTAGAAGAGAAATGATTTCCTTGAAATGCATGAGGCTAGAAAGGGAGCTGGAACTTAAAGTGGCAGTGTATGTCCGAGATGATGGTGCTCCTGCTCTATCAGTCAGGAATTCAAAATGAGCCTGGCCAACATGGTGAAACCCCATCTCTACTAAAATACAAAAAAAAAAAAAAAAAAAAAAAAAAATAGCTGGGCGTGATGGTGAGCACCTATAATCCCAGCTACTCGGGAGGCTGAGGCAGGAGAATTGCTTGAACCTGGGAGGCGGAGGTTGCAGTGAGCTGAGATTGTGCCACTGCACTCCAGCCTGGGCAACAGAGCGAGACTCCATCTCAAAAACTAAAATAAAAAATAAAATAAAGGACAACTGCAAATGGCTGGTTCAGACCACAGGAGCTCCTGGAGTTTAGGAAAGGGAGAGGACATTTTAATCTGTTATACCTAGAAAGACTTAAAGGAGGAGATTTGGGGTGGAACCTTGAAAGATGGAGCTCTGGCCAGGCATGGTGGTTCACACCCATAATCCCAGCACTTTAGGAGGCCCAGTCAGGAGGATCCTTTGAGGCCAGGAATTTGAGACCATCTTGGGCAGCATAGCGAAACACCATTTCTACAAAAAATTTTTAAAAAATCAGCTAGCCGTGATGGCACACCTATAGTCCTAGTTACTTGGGAGGCTGAGGCAGGAGGGTCACTTGAGCCCAGAAGTTTCAGGTCACAGTGAGCTATGATTGTACCACTGCACACCAGCCTGTGTGATAGGCTGAGACCTCTGACTCTTGCTCCCAAAAAGCTCATGAGGTTATATCTCCATGGGGGAAGGGGCTGGAATTCAGAAGAAACGGACCATCCAGTTATCCTCAAGCCCTAATTGCCTTCATGCTGGCCATACTTACAGGGACACAGGATGGAAGGAGGAAGGGATGACTTCTGATTTAAAAATGAGGCCCATGCCTGGGCATCGTGGCTCACACCTGTAATCCCAGCATTTTGGGAGGCCGAGGTGGGAGGATTGCTTGAGCCCAGGAGTTTGAGGCCAACCTGAGCAAGACAGTGAGAAGTGAGACCCTGTCTATACCAAAAAAAAAAAAAAAAAGGGCCACGGAGGGTAAGGAGACTGACATAAGAAGGTTAGTCAACAAAACAAGTAGAAGTGAGGTGTTGTGTTTCAGGGTAGGGAATTGGAATCCACTTCTCGCAATAAGCCATTTTCCTGTGATCTAATTGTATCCTTATACCCTTGTTCCACCAGGTTAATACACTAAGCCAATATATTATTTCCTCCATAGAGATGGGGAAACTAACACACAGAGAGTTTGGTGGCCATTTGAGGGTGCGGCATGAATTAGGGTGGGGCCATGCCATGGTATCCGTCTCCTGACTTTGGCCTGTGGATTTCTAGCCTAGTTCTCTCCTGGGCCTCTGTGACTCAGGTCTCAGCTGGTGTCTAGCCTGGAGCAAGCTCTGGATTCCTAGGTGGGGGATGGAGAGTAATCCACCCAATGTAGACCTCTTCAGATCAAGCAACCCTGGCACAGAGCACCATGTGACCATCACTGCACCCTCCTGGCTTTGGCAGGGTTCCAAGCCCTGGTCTCAACAGCCACGGGACTTGGTGGCCCAGCCTGGGAAGAGCCCATTGTCCTCTTGCATCACCACTGGCTGTGTGGCTGCTGGCTAGCTTGCTTGTTCATTATTTGTTTTGTGGAGGCTGCCCTGAGTGCTATATTCAACCACAGCTGGGCAGCTGGCATTTGCTCAACTTTTGCCCCAGTCTACCCTAGAATCTCAGTGGTGCTAATGGAAGACTGCTGCCTGTGTGTTGTGTGTGTATGCGTGTGTGTGTGTCCGTGTGTGTGTGTGCATGTGTGTGGTATACAGGAGAAGAGGGAGAAAAGAAGGTGTTAAGCCTCCTGAAAAGGTAGGAGATTTCTGTCTCCACTGGGGACCTGGTTTTGGGTTGAGAGAACGCAGATGTGTATAAATTGACCATGGTCATTTGGCTTAACCACCAGTGGGAGGACACATGGGTGGTCACGGGGTCTAAATGTGAGTGGCCTGTGACTGCCCCATCCTGGCTATTGTCATAGCAGCAGCAACAGTGGTAATAATAATAGTTAAGTTAAAATAATGGCAGCTACCAGATATTCAAAGCTTACTATGTGCTAGACAATGTCCTAAGGGCTTTAAATATATACTATCTCACTCCACATTCTACTTATGAGATTTTTTCAGCTGCCCTGTTTTCCAGGCAAGGAAGTGAAGCACAGGGTTACCTTTCCATCTGGTAGCCTGGGGTTCTCTAACCCTGATCTATTTGTAGGATACCTTTGCTTCCCATGCCCTTACCTGCCTACCTAGGCTGCCTATGTGAGACAAAGTGAGGAAGGAGGGCCAGGTCTACTTCTTTTCTTACCTTGGGGCCGCCAACTTGCTCTGGCTGCAGAGACTCCTCCCGGCTCTTTCCCAAGGCTACCAGCCTCTTTTCCTTTATGTCTGCTCACTCATTGGCTATGCATTTGGGAAATCAGGGGGTTGCAGAGGACTTGACTCTCTCCTGCCACTCCCCCTCCTATACCTTTTTTCTCCAGAAAATTCCACAAACCCGGTGGGTTAAAAGTGGCTCCTCCTTGGCCCTGTGTTGGATCCACCGCCATCTCTCTTTGGAGACAAGCCACTTTATATTTTACTTCTTTTCCCATGAGCAGTGGGCATGGGTGGTGAAGGGAGTATTGTCCAGTTCCTCTGTTTGTCCCATTCTGAAGTTAAAGCTCACAGGATCCCTCCAGGGCAGAGGAGTTCAAGGACATTAGTCACTATTAATGATGTCGATAAGAAGATGAATACAAAGAGAGGGTGGAGGGCAGTATGGGGTGACAGTAGAGGACTCACCTCTGGCTCTGCTTTTGTCTTCCCATTACCCCTTTGTACTGGAGACAGTGATAATTCCCCCATTTCCCAGCAGGAAATACTGAGACTTAGAAGGGCCACAGGAGGGAAGCCTGGAGAAGCGTCTTCTCCCTCTCGTCCATTCTCTGTCCAGGAGCTGACACTGCCTCTTAGCAGGTACTTAGGTGGTCAGGCCCAGTGAGTTGGATGCAGTCCCCTTTGTCACCACTTTTGGCAATTTTGTATTTTTTGAAATAGGATCTTGCTCTGTCACTCAGGCTGGAGTGCAGTGGCACAATTACAGCTCACTGTGGCCTCAACCTTCCCGGTTAAGTGATCCTCTCACCTGAGCCTCCTGAGTAGCTAGGACCACAGGCATGTGCCATCATGTTTAGCTAATTATTTTTTTTAAGAGACAGGATCTCCCTATATTGCTCAGGCTGGTCACAAACTCCTGGGTTCAAGCGAACCTCCCGCCCTGGCTTCCCAAAGTGTTGTGATTACAGGCATGAGCCACCACACCCAGTGCAAATTTTATTAAAGTAAGACATACAGTAAAGCATACAGATTTATACTTTTTACTTTTTAAATGTTGTTTATCTGATTATAAAAGTAAAAATCATAAAATTTGAAAAATAACAATCAAAAAACCCCAGTTGCTTGGGAATAACAACCATTAATATTTTATGTGTACTTTTTCAGTTGGTCTTCTAATTTGAGAGTTGTTGCTAGAATCTGGCTGTTGGGAACAGAGCAAATAAGGACGGGGTCATGGAGGGCCCGTTGCCCTCGTCTCAGGATGTTTCCCAGCTACAACCCAGCTTCTGATCTTCACCTGCAGCTTAGAAGCAAAGCGTTCATTATCACCCCTGCCCCAGCTGTTAATAAGTTAAATAATCTGCGATAATACCACAGAGGCCATTATTTATTGAACAGCCTGCTTTGTTCAAAATACAAAAGTCAAGTTTAACATGTGGAATGAGATTCCTAGGGCTTGGAGGCAGGCCTGTCCCCGGGGACACCAGTTGGCCTAAGTGAATGCTGTGTGCTCACAAACATCTATTAATAGACTGGTGTCTACCTTCAGTCTGCTTCTTAGGCCTCCCTTTGGGTCTTGTGATCAAAGCCAGAGGGTGGGAGCCCTGAATGGGAAGATGTGGCCCCATTCATGGACTTACCAGCCTCAACCATGTGTGTCTGAGCCTCCCTACCAAAACTGGTTTCTGCTGGGGCCTTGAGTTATTTTATGTGACGTGCTCACAAGAGTTCTCATGCTTTAGCCTGCATCTGAGGTACTGGGGGTGCTTGTTAGAACATGGATTGCTGGGCCCAACCCACACAATTTCTGAAGCAATAGGTCTGGGGGTGGGGGCCAAGAATGTGTGTTTCTGACAGGTTCACAGGTTCTGCTGATGCTGCTGGTCCAGGGACCACACTTTATAGAGCCACTAGTCCAATTCCCTCATTTTGCAAGTGGGGGCCTGAGGGAAAGAACTCAGTAGGGTACTTAATACTATTTGGTTTCAGAGCTGGAATCAAACCCAGGTCTACAGCCCAGTGCTCTAACCACATGACGTCCTGGTCATCCATCCCCCTGGAAGTGCCCGCAGTCGGGTGGTAAGGGACTCCCTTCCCAAGACTGAAATTGTCTCAACTCTGGAAAGCAGGCAAGAGCAGGCACAACAGGCCTCTGAGGGCCAGGAGTCCCAATCCTAACCCTGCTGTGGTCTCTCTTTTATGATGTTTGGTCATTCATCAATGTATGTATCCAACAAACATTTACTGATTAAGTACCTTCTATGGGAAGAGAGCTGTGTCTGGCGCCATGAGAGTACCTAGACAAACAGGGCACAGCCTGAGTTCTGTGGCAGGTGTTTCACATCTCTTCCTGTTCAATTCCTTGGCACTGCTGTTTCCTACGGTGTGCTCTGGAACCTTCTTCTGAGGGGCACACAGTGAGAAGAGAGGACTTGGAGTAAGGAGACTGGATACTAATCCTTGCTCTGCTCTGACTTAATGGATGATCCCAGCTGACCTCTCTAGGCCTCAGTTTCTTCATTAGAAAGTTCAGTGAGGCAATGAGTGAAGTGATGGTGAACAGAACTCCTTTCCCAGCCTGAGATTTTACAACTCTGGGGGCAATTTTTAATCATTTATTTATTAACCTTGTCCCATGTTTTCTTCCTTGATATGGAACAGACTGGACTCTCCTGGTGTGTATGGTGTGAGGAGCTAGAGAAGACAAGATACCTCGCATGCCTCCACCTCTCAGATGTCTTGTTATCTGTTGAACACTGCCAACTGCTCTGTGTCCCCACCTAAATCTCACCTCAAACTGTGATCCCCACATGTCAGAGGAGGGGCCTGGTGGGAGGTGATTGAATCATGGGCGCAGACTTCCCCCTTGCTATTCTTGTAACAGCAAGTGAGTTCTCACGAGATCTGATGGTTTAAAAGTGTATGGCACTTACCCTTTTGCGCGCTCTCTCTCCTGCTCTGCATGGCAAGAAGTGCTTGCTTCCTGTTCACCTTCCGCCATGATTGTAAGTTCCCTGAGGCCTCCCAGCCATGCTTCTCTACAGCCTGTGGAACTGTGAGTCAATTAAACCTCTTTCTTCATGAATCACCTAGTCTCAGATAGTTCTTTATAGCAGTGTGAGAATGGACTAATACTGTGGTTTTGCCCTCATAGTTTTAATTTGCTTTTCTTCTTAGTCCATTGTTTATTTTATCCATAATGAACCAGGAAATATACAGAACTTCATAGAGTTAATGAGGAGCACAATAATAATAATAATTCTACAAATTTTTCTAAAGATGATGGCTACCAGATTGTATTCATTTCACTAGAATTTTTACATGACACATCAAGATGTTTCAGTACTAAAAAAAAAAAAGTGATAATTATATCTGAAGTAGATTTGCATTTACTGGGGATAAACACTATCTACAACAAAGAAGTGCATGTAAATCAGTCTGAAAGCTTCTCATTTTTAGAAGCAAAATTTAAAACTGACAAAGCACCAAGTGTATGAATTTCCAACTTCAGCATGTGAGAGAAGCTTTCGACTATTTTTAAACCTTAACTTTTGATGAAATTATTGTAATATAATTTGACCCCCAAGTCTGATATAATATGACATCTAAAAATGTGTTAACAAATCATACTTTTCTTCTTTTTTTTTTTTTTTTTTTTTTTCTTTTTTAAGACGGAGTCTCACTTTGTCACACAGGCTGGAGTGCAGTGGTGTGATCCTGACTCACTGCAACCTCCACCTCCCAGGTTCAAATGATTCTCATGCCTCAGCCTCCAGAGTAGCTGGGACTATAGGTGCATGCCACCATTCCCGGCCAATTTTTGTGTTTTAAGTGGAGATGGGGGTTCACCATGTTGGCCGGGCTGGTCTTGAACTCCTGACCTCAAGTGATCTGCCTGCCTCGGCCTCCCAAAGTGCTGGAATTACAGGCATGAGCCACCGCACCAGGCCAAATCATGCTTTGCTTTTCTTATCTAGTTAATCTGAAATAAATTGAACAGTATGTGCCATCGCTAAATGGGGAAAAAGTTGAAATTTGCCTTTATGCATATAATAATCAACATTAAATATTGTGTTAAAACTATACTTTATAAAAATTTTCATAGTAAGCTGATCTAAAATTACATATTTTAAAACTTAAAATAACCACCATTAACCAAATATTCTAATATTCCCTTGGGGTGATCACACGATAAAAAAGATGAAAGGATTAGAGAGAACAATCTCCGGGATTCTGGCTTTGATGCTCTGGAATTCTAAGATGGTACAGTGTCTGAAAACCATGAAGAACAGGCGACTATAGTAGTTTGCTAGGAGTGAGGGATGGAACGTGCCCCCCCCACCCCCGGCCCATGCCCTAGGATTGTTGTTGGAAACAGAATTAGACACAGTCTTTGAGAGTCTAGATAGCAGAACTAAAACCAGAGAGCAGCTTTCTGTCCAGTTTATCCAAGAACTTTCTAACCATGAGAATCATTGGATCTTAGAATTGGAAGGAGTATTAGCGATCAACTGATCCCATTAGAGCTGCCCCCAAATAGAAAGTGGAGTAAGGCTGGGCATGGTAGCTCACGCCTGTAATCCCAGCACTTTGGGAGGCCGAGATGGGTGGATCACCTGAGGTCACGAGTTCAAGACCAGCCTGGCCAACATGGCGAAACCCCATCTCTACTAAAAATACAAATAATTAGCTGGGCATGGTAGCACGTGCCTGTAGTCCCAGCTGCTTGGGAAGCTGAGGCAAGAGAATCTCTGGAACCTGGGAGACAGAGGTGGCAGTGAGCTGAGATCGTGCCACTGCACTCCAGCCTGGGTGACAGGGTAAAACTCCATCTGAAAAAAAAAAGAAAAGGAAGTGGAGTGAGAAGCCTTGTGAAAAGTAAGTGCTGCATCTTAGGATGTGTTTAAGCAGAGACTGGTTGACCCATGCCTAGGACGATGGCCTCTGTTTGGTCCTTCATGTCTGGAGCCAGGGGGCTCAGAAACGAGAATGACCACATGGGCAGTACTCCCTCCAATCCTCTCCTACCAGCTAAGAGTTATCTTTGGCAAAGTTCAGCCCATAGATGGGTGAGCTCAGGGCCTGGTCCTAGGACTCTGGGGGTACTGCTGTGGCATCATGGAGCTCTCACCAGCCTCCTGGGCTTGCCTTGTCTGGGTGAGCTGGCTTGTGTGTCTTCAGTGACATCAGAATTTTAGGTACATGTTTTGGGGGCGGGGGGCAGTGACCTTTGAAAGAGAGGCTGACAGCCTGGTCTGGAGGCAAGTCCCATGGACTTGAATTCAAGACACACCTGGGGCCTTGCCTAGCCCACAGCATCTACTGCCTTATCAATAGACACTGTGTTCACATGCCACCTCCTCCCAGCCTGGCTTGATACTTTTATGACCCCACTAACAGATGGGAAGCAATGCCATGGAAAGCCCAAACCCCAGATAATCTACAATCCACATTTGGTTTAGGAATGATCTACTGGATGTCATTTCTAAAACAGATTATCCTTCCTAATTTTTATCTAGTTGAGGCTGAAAAAAATGTTTTAATATACTTGGAGTCCATATTAGAAGTGGCTAGCCTAGAATGTGTTCAGGCTCAGAAATAAGCTGTCCTAGACCTGAACATTTGCTGCAGATAATTGAGGATTGCTTTTAGTTCCCCATAATCACATTAGCTCATATTTTTGTATGTTAATCCTCTTCAACTTTGGTTATTTCCTCTGTGTGTATGTTTGTCCCCCATGTCCCCCATTTAGACTTGACTGGCTTCCCAGAGCCGCAGCCTAGAGCCTTCTTTCTGCATCTCTTTTTACCTAGGGCTTAGTCACTGGCTGTTGTAGTACTTTGAGGTATAGTTAAGCGGAAGCATAGGGTTTATAACCTGAAGCCAGTGCTTTATGTTCTATTCCCATCTGGGGAGACCTTTGTTAGGTGTATGTGCATGTGTCCTAAACACAGCTGTTCACACAGCTGCTATCTCTTGGTATTGTGCCAAACCCATGCCAGCCCCCTAGATTGCACTGAACTGAGAGAAGACTTGATGCTCTTGGCTTGTCCCGCTTGGAGAGAGAGAAAGAAGGGAGTCCCCATGGTGAAGGTGTGAATGAGTTTCTCAGCTGGGTTTCTCAAACCACCCCCTTTCTGCCTGCTATTCCTACCCATCGGGGCCAGCTAGGCACACCCCTGGGTCTCTCCTGGCAAGGGGGAGCCCATCTGTAGGGGAGAGAGGGGGAGGAAAGAGACAGGCCACAAGAGAGCTGATTGTGGGGGCTTCTGCTTGGCTTCTTTTCTGCTCTTCCTTGGGAAGGGCTCCAAGAAAGCCTCCTGCCTGTCTCACAAACCTAGATGTAGCCATTAGCATAATCTCATAGCTAGATTGTTCACTGACTGCCACTAGGCTGCCCATTCCCCACCGCCACCCACCAGCCTTTTTGCCTGACCTATTCATAGACTCTCAGCAAGAGCCAAAACCCTTGGCCAGTTATCAGTGTCTCTTGTTTGCTCTGTTCCTTGGGTAGTGGGCTCATCAAGGGGAGGCACGAGTTGGGGGCTGCATGGGAACAGTCTCACCTACTTCCATCTCTGTCACGTCAGGTCCCTTCATTTTTGGTTGATGCCTAACCCAGTAGGTGAATGCCTGTCTTGCCCATAAGGGAGCTGGCACCTGGGAACTTGGCATGAGACAATAGATCCCGGTTGGGTTGCCTTCCCCCACCCTCCTGACCTGGGAAATCCTCTAAGCTGACCTAATTACCTGCAGTAGGGAAAGCATATGGATTCCCAGCAGATGCTGCAGTCTGAGGAGGGAGGGGACCCTGGGACAGGTGGGTGTGTGCATGACTCTGGGATTAACCCTTTGGCTGCTGCCTCCTTAGGACAGCATCTCCTTTCACTTTGCCATCCTTGTGGGAATGAACCACTCTGGAGTTCTTTCAAGCTAGTTAGCCCTCTCCAGGGCATTCATCTCTGGGACACAAAACATCAACTTAATGCCAACTTAGAACTGACTTGGGGACTTTCTGCTCCTTTCACTTGGCACCGATCATCAGAAGATGGGTCTATTTAGCCAGAAGCCCTAATCTTTGCTTCTTCAGGGTTCCCTGTTCAGCCTCCTGGCAAGTCCTTGGTAAGAAGTAGTTTTCCACTGAGCCCTCTCCTGGCCTCACTCTGGGCTAATAGCTGCTTCTCCAGACCCAATACTGTCAAAGAGGCTGAGATACTTGGGAGTGGTATTCAAGGTACCTTTGCTCAGCTCATCACACAATGATTGAGTGTGTGCTTTGCTAATAGTGTCTTACATTGTCACTATTAGTGTCTTACAAGTAAAAGTACTTGCATTGGAGAGCCTCCTTTGAGCTTCCTGACAGCACTGCAAGGTACTCTTGGGAGCCCTCACAAGGCCTGCTGAGACTCAGGCTCCATCAGTGAGTGAGGGATAGAGCCAGGATCTATCTGTTGTCAGTCCACCTGACTCCAGCAACAGTGCTCTTTGCACTATCAGAGCTGCTGCGTTCGTGTAGATAGAGCATATGTATGATGAGACTTAGCCTCTTACCTCAAGGGCATTATCTTAATTTGGAAGCAAGGTTTACCCATGCAGAAAAAGACTCAAGAATACTATTCCATGCTGAAACACAGCTGACTGTATAACTGGGAACCAAGAGATAGCAATGGGATTGGGAAGGGAAAGGCCACTGTTGACTGGAGTCATTGGGGGAAAGCTTTGTGGAAAAGGCAGGCTTTAAGCTAAACCTTAAAAGATCAATAATATTTTGATACATAGTGAAAAAAGGAAAAAAGACTTTAGAAATTAGGACCTAGGAAAGACTGTTGTGGGCATGGGGTGGGTGAGGTATGGGGAGGAGGATAGTAAAGAGACCTCTGAGCACAGGGCGAGGTGTATTACTGCACAGGGGGGCTCTGAGTGAGGGCTGAATTCCAGCGTCAAGTCAAACCCAGTTGGACCCAAGGGACTGGAGGAGAAGAGGCCAGGGCTGCCTCACATGAGGACCCTTAGAACAGGGATACAATTCTAAAGCATTGCCTTGGACCTCACCCTCCAACCCTTGCTGCTGTGGTCCCACCTGCCCTCCATGCTCCTGGAAGCAGTTTTAGACCCAGAACCCCTGCTTGTTGACATAGCTAGAGATCTGGCACATATTTTCAGACCCACTGAGTGAGGTCTCTAAAGTGGAAACCATGTAACTGGGATTGGGCAGGAAAAGCTTACGGGGAGGAGAAGCACAAGAAAAATATTTATGAAAGACCATCCTGTTGGACCTTTTATATATGTTTCATTAACCCTCACAATGACCCTAAGAAGCAGCTATTATCATTACCCCCAGTTCACACAAGAAGAAGCTGAAGCTCAGAGAGATTAGAGTAACTTGCCCTTGGTGACACAGCCAGTCCACGGCTAGGGCCTTTTGACTCATAATTGTGGTGCCCTCCTGCCTCCCTGCTTGTAAAAAGAATGAAAAGCTGTGGTCTTTGCCCTAGAGAGCTTGCAGCCCAATTGGAAGAACAAGCTCAAAAGGCCAAGAAGACCCCTAAGAGTACTGGGCAACAGGCTGGGGAAAGTGAATGTACAGACGGATGGGAGAACCATTGCAAGCTGTTGCAGACAGAGCTTCCCAAATGAAGCTACACTTTGGGACATCAGTGAGGGTGGTGTACAGGGAGAAGGGGAGAAGGCCAGTTCTGATGGAGATGGTTACAAAAGTGCCAAGGGGAGATGCAGAACAGGTGTGTGTGTGTGTGTGTGTGGTTGTGTGAAGAAACGTCTGCCAAACATATGTAAAAAAGAAACTAGAATGATCCCCCATGTACTTGTCTAAATTTTAAAAATAATTTATTGAGGTAAAATTTGCATGACATAAAATTAACAATTTTCAAGTGAACGATTTAGTGACATTTAGCAGTTTCACAATATTGTACAACTATCTCCTCTCTAGTTTCACAACCTTTTCATCATTCCAGATCGCCCCATACCCACTGAAAAACCATTCCCCATTCTCCCTCTCCCTATCCCCTTGCCATCACTAATCTGCTTTCTGTCAGTATGAATTTGCCTCTTCTGGATATTTCATATTAAAGAAATCATATAATATGTAGCCTTTTATAGCTGGCTTCTTTCACTTAGTTTTCACTAATGTTTTCAAGGTTCATCCACATTGCAGCATGTGTCAACACTACATTCCTTTTTATGGCTGAATAATATTCCATCATATGTATATACCAGAATTTGTTTCTCCATTCACCTGCAAATAGATTTTTGGACTGTTTCCACCTTTCTGCTATTATGCATAGTGCTGCTATGAACATGTAAGTACATGTGCTTGTTTGAGTACCTGCTTTCAATTCTTTGGGGAGTATATATCCCTAGGAATGGAACTGCAGGGTCACGTGGTAATTCTGTGTTTAGCTTGTGGAGGAAATGCTAAGCTGTTTTCCAGAGGCTGCACCATGTTATGTTCCCACCAGCAGTACATGAGGGCTCCAGTTTCCTCTCCTCCTCCCTGCTAGTGCTTGTCTTTTGACTTGAAGATCACCCATCACAGTTTTACACATTGAACACAGCACAGCAGGTGCCACCTCTTCCTCAAAGTGGGCCTAAAGCCCACCCAGCTTGGGCCAGGAGCCTTGGCTGCTTCTCGATTCTGCTTCCCATACTCGCTCTGCCATCGTCAGCCCTGTCTTCTCTTAGGTTGGGAGATTGGACTTCTAGAAGTTGGAATATCCTGCTGTGATGGTCATCGGAGCAGAGAAACCCAAAATATATGTAGTTTCCTGCACAGTGTGCCCCTGCCTGCCTAACAGCAGGTCGACTGGCAGGTTTCTGGGCTGAGCTGTCCTGCCTGCCCCTCAAGTGCCCTCTGTCTCCTCTGTCGCAGCCCCCAGAAGCCCATTGTGTGGCCACGTGGGATCTCAAAGTCTGCTGACCCTGCTGCTGGGATGTTTCCTGTCCTGCTTGGGTGCCTCAGAATGTCAGCTGGCTTGAAGGGGTGTATGCTGCTATCAGGGTGGTGTTTTTGTTTGCTAGGGCTGACAAAACAAAATACCACAATCCTGGTGGCTTCAACAATAGAATCTTATTTCCCCATAATTCTGGAAGCTGGAAGCCTGAGATCAAGAAGTTGACAGGGTTGATTTCTTTTGCAGGGTTCTCTCCTTGGCTGCAGATGGCCACTTCTCCCTGTGTCTCCATGTGGTCCTCCCTCTGCAAGTGTCTGTGTCCTAATCTCTTCTTCTTCTTCTTCTTTTTTTTCTGAGATGGAGTTTCACTCTTGTCACCCAGGCTGCATGCAATGCAGTGCGATCTTGGCTCACTGCAACCTCCACCTCCCAGGTTCAAGCGATTCTGCTGTCTCAGCCTGCTGAGTAGCTAGGATTACAGGCGCCTGCCATAACCCCCAGCTAATTTTTGTAATTTTAGTAGAGATGGGGTTTCACCCTGTTGGCCAGGCTGGTTTTGAACTCCTGACCTCAGGAGATCCACCTGCCTGGGCCTCCCAAAGTGCTGGGATTATAGGTGTGAGCCACCTCGGCCGGCCTAATCTCCTCTTCTTATAAGCACGCCAGTCATATTGGATTAGGGCCCACCCACATGAGCTCCTTTTACCTTAATTACCTCTTTAAAGGTCATGTCTCCAACTACTGCACAGTCACATTCTGTGGTAGTGAGGGCTAGGATTCGGCATATGAGTTTGGATGGACACAGTCCCGCCCATACCAGGATAGAAGACCAAATGTACATAATGATAAGGGAGGGGGAAGGGCATGTGGGAGAGGCCTTGTGGTTCCTCTGGGCTCCTGTTTGGTCTGAGTGACTCATCCAAGCAAATACAGAACACGTGGAGGGGAAGAGAGTCATGATGGCAACGAAGAGGGCACTGGGGGCTTCCAGGAGGCGGGTGAAGCAGTGTCCGTGATCAATAATTTATTCCTGGATACGAGGCAGGAGGGCGTTGTCATGGCAACAGGCGGCTCCAGCAGGGACTCCTCTGGAGTCCCCTCTCCTCTCTCTCTCTGCTCTCCCTCCTGCCTTCCCTGCTTTCTCTTGCTGCTTTCCTTCCTCACCATTTTCCTTGACTGTCTCAGGAGCCTTTTTGCGGGGTGGAGACTGCCTGCACCTGCTCAGTGTAGGCGCTCTGAGGTTCCCAACAGCCATAGCAGCTCCTTCCCCACCAGGGTCGTAGCCCTGACTCTTCTTTCTGGAAAGACTCCAGTGAGGGGCCATCTCACTGGCTTCCCCACCACCAGGCCTCTTGCTTTAGTGGAAGCACACGGGGCACTCCTTTATCTCACAGCCAGTTTTACCATCCATCTCTCACCCTCCCCTAACCAACTGAATGCATTGACTTTTTTTTTTTTTTTTTTTTTTTTGAGACAGTCTTGCTCTGTCGCCCAGGCTGGAGTGCAGTGACGCAGTCTCAGCTCGCTATAGCCTCTGCCTCCCGGGTGCTAGCGATTCTCCTGCCTCAGCCTCTTAGGTAGCTGGGATTACAGGCGCATGCCACCCTGCCTGGGTAATTTTTGTATTTTTAGTAGACACGGGATTTCGCCATGTTGGCCAGGCTGGTCTTGAACTCCTGACCTCAGGTGATCCGCCCACCTCGGCAAATGCACTGACTTCTAACCTTGCTCTGCTCACTGTGCCAGGTGCCTCTGTCCTCAGAGAGATCCCCCAAGCCAGGCAGCTGGGTGGAATCTTCCCCCACCTTAGCACCTAGATGGGACCATCCTTGGGACTGCTCCTCATTGACCACAGCAGTTGGTCCTTCATCTCTTCCTCCCAGCCTCAGTGGATGGGAAGATGCCAGGAGCATATGGCCGACCAGAAAGTCTGTGTACCTCACTATACTGTAAACTCCATGGCAGGAATTCTGTCCTTAGTGCCACATAGTGGGTGCCCAGTAAATTATCTGTTTTATGTTGGGGAAAATATGAGACAGGTCTGAAGGATGTTTGAGACGACAACTGGGTCTTGGGTCTCTAAACCAATATTTCCCAGAGGCTGGGTCTTGAGACCCACAGCTGCACTGAAGGAACCCATTGAATATTTAAAGTTGTTTTTTACGCACATTAAAATTCACTGCTCCCCTGATTTACTGGCTGTCACAACTAGGAAGGGATCTGGGCCTAAAATAACCATTTAAGACTTAATGTTATTAGTCTTGTAATTGCTGCTAAGGGTTTTGTATCTTCTCTGAGTTTGTAAATCCTCATGCACAAAGATTAGGAAAACATACCCCGAAGCTGGAGGCCACCAAAGGGGGCTGGGCAGGTGGAGACCAAACTCAGCTGCCTTCCTGGTGTGTTGGTTTCCTAATAAAGCCTTGAGCTGGGGGTGCAGATATAGCTGTGGAGCATCTGTGAGCATCCTTGGGGAGTCAGGGAAGAAAGGGAGGGGTTACCCGGCAGAAGAGTGTGGCGTGGGCTGCCCTCATGACAAGCAGCTGCCAGTGGAGAAAAGAGCCTTATCTCCAGGGAAGGGACAGCTCCTTCCCAGCCTGCAGGCTCACACCCTGATGGCCCAGAAGAGATAGCAGTGATGTTGTAATCAGATGGCCATGATACTGCAGGCAGGGATTAGAGTCACCGAGAAAACTAGCTGTATTGGAAATGTCTTCCTCTGGCTTATCTCAGGAACTGTTCCTGCTTCTCCCTGCAGGGGATCATTTTCCAACATGCCTCTCTCTAGTCCTCATCAAAAAGCATTTATGAAAGGCCTGATAAGTTTTGGTGTGGTGAAAGGTCAGGACACATGTGCTGACTATCACTGGAGTGTGGGCCAGTGTCCTCTGTGCCACCCTCACTTGTCTGCCACCTGTGAGGGTCTCAACACTGCTGCCTGTGAGAGCTGCCAACCAGAGCCAGCAGCTGCTGCTCTCCCATACCAGAGCTCTCCTAGTAGAATTTAGCGCAGGAAATTCTGCCCACTTCTTTTTTCTTTGGGGAAAAGGATAAAATACACTTAACATAAAATTGGTTAAAATTTACCATTTTAGCCATTTTAAAGTATGCAATTCAGTGGCATTTGGTACATTCACAATGCTGTGCAACCACCACCACTAATTCCTCAAGTCTTTTATTACCCTAAAAGGAAGCCCTCTACCAATGAAGTGGTCACTCCCATTCTTCCTTCCCCTCAGCCCCTGGCAACCACTAATCAGTTTTTTCTCTATAGACTTGCCTATTCTGGACACTTCATATCAGTGGAATCATACAATATATGGCCTTTTGTGGACTTAGTATCATGTCTTCAAGGTTTATCCACATTGTAGCATGGATCAGTCCTTCATTCCTTTTTGTGGCTGAATAACAGTCAATTATCTGTATGTGGTACATGTTTGTTTCTCCATTCATCCATTGAGGGACTATTTGGGGTTTTTTTTTTTTTTTTTCTACCTCTGAGCTATTGTGAATAGTGTTGCTATGAACATTTTTGTGTACAAGTTTTTGTTTGAATACCTGCTTTCCTTTTTTTTTTCTTTTTTTTTTTTTTGGAGACAAGGTCTCATTCTGTCACCCAGGCTGGAGTGCAGTGGTGCGATCATCTGTCCCTGCAGCTTTGACCTCCTGGACACAAGCAATCCTCCCACCTCAACCTCCTGAGTAGCTGGGACTACAGGCATGCACCACCATACCCAGCTCATTTTTGTATTTTTTGTAGAGACAAGGTTTCTCCATGTTGCCCAGATTGGCCTCCAACTCCTGAGCTCAACTGATCCAGCTGCCTTGGCCTCCCAAAGTGCTGGGATTATAGGCATGAGTCACTCCACCTGACCTGAACACTGGCTTTCAATTCTTTTGGGTATATACCTAGGAGTGGAATTGCTGGGTCATATGGTAATTCGACATTTAGCTTATTGAGGAACTGCCAGACTCATCTCACTTCTTGACACATGCCAGTCTCTGTCCTCTTTTGAGCGAGTGGAGAGCCTCCCTGCACCCACACCAGACTCATGAACTTTGGCAGCCACTTTTGGTTAGTTTCTGGTTCCTGGCCCCAGGTCAAGACACAGTGACATGGGTGGACACAACATGGGGATCTAGCAGTAACAATGGGGTGATTTCTAGTTATTTTTAGTGGTGTTACCAGATCTTATTTACTCATACATGTGCTGTACTCTGAAACTTCCATGTTGGGGGCTGCATATTTGTTCCTGTAATGAAGCCAGTGCTCAAAACCTTGTTTCATCCTGTGTAGCAATAGCCTTCAGAGTTCTTGCCTTGATTATCATTCTTTGCTTTTGACACTAAACAGTATTCCCAACTGCATCACCCAACATCTTTCCATTCTTGGCTCTATCTTTCAACTTAAGAAAAAAATTACCATCCACCCTCATAGGATAAAGATTTGCCACCATGGGGTCCCATCAAAAGAATATACTGCAGGCTTTGAAAGCAGTTCCAAAAGAAAAGCTTCTGAAATGTTCTAAGCACTGGCGGGTGCATTGTTGGAATATGTATATAGCTTCCCAAGGGGACTTCTTTGAAGGAGACAGCACTAATTTAAATGTATAAATTCTGGTGTGTTCATTTAAAAGATCAGCTGGAAGGCTTTATAGGCATATAATAAAAAGTCGATGTGAATGGTTATTGAATTATGTACACCTCCAGGAAATCAAAGAAAGAGTTTTATTTTAGGAGTTTTTGAGAGATCAAGTTTAAAATATAACCTGGGACTTTGGTGGGATGGTTAACACAAAATAGTATTACCCAGCTGCTGGAGAGAAGGGTCAGTGGGGAAACCAAAGGCTTAGAACAAGCATCTCATCTTCATAAGGGTTAGGAGGTCACTTAGGTAGTCTGGCTAGGAAGGGAGCATTGCTATTTTTATTATTCTCTGTCTTTGGAGGGCAGTGTGAGGAGGGAGGCTGATGAGAAGTTCAGGTGACTGGAACTTGGTGAGTTAAGTTTTTAGATTTTTTAAATAGTACATCTCTTGCTGTAGCCTAGACTACTCAAGGCTTCCCTGTAAACTTCAAATATTTTAGCCAGCTTTGGAAGCCTGGCAGAGAAGCTTTGGACCAAGCACCTAAGCCAATATGCTGGGTATGTTTGACCTACTGGGTGTGGTTGTTTTTCCTTCTCGTTCAAAAAACTAAAGTCAACAGAGAATGGGGTAGAAGTAAAGTCATCTGGAGAGTGGACTGGAGGGAAGTGATGGGTCAGAGTTTAGTCTGGTTCTTTCGAGATTTCAGAGGTACACTGGAGACTGGTGACACTGTTCGCATTTGACAACCAGGCCTGGGAAGTGAATGACAAGGTCAGCAGAATTTCAGAGCCAAGAATAGATCCCCAGCTCCATGCCATCACCACAGTAACTCACTCTGGGGTTTGAAGAATATCGCCCTCTGGGGAAATAGCACTTCTGAAAACTGTTTCATGCCTTTGTCTCATTTATCCCAGCAATCATTTATTTGGGGTCAGATATTGATGAATTTGACAGCAAAGCAGGGAAGGATGTTGCCGCGATTTTTAAAAAAAATTTTATTGTGATAAAACACAGTTGTCTATATAATATAAAACTTGCTGTTTCAACCATTTTGTAGATGTACAACTCAGTGACATTTAATATATTCACAGTGTTGTGTAACCATCACTGCTTTTCTGTCTCCAGAAGTTTTAATCACCCCAGATGGAAACTCTGTAACCAGTCAGGCGCAGTAGCTCAGGCCTATAATCCTAGCACTTTGGAAGGCCAAGAGGGGTGGATCAACTGAGGTCAGGAGTTCGAGACCAGTCTAGCCAACATGGTGAAACCTCATCTCTACTGAAAAATACAAAAATTAGTCAGGTGTGGTGACAGGCGCCTGTAGTCCCAGCTACTCAGGAGCCTGAGCCAGGAGAATCGCTTGAACCCAGGGGGTGGAGGTTGCAGTGAGCCAAGATCATGCCACTTCACTCCAGCCTAGGCGAAAAAGCAAGACTTTGTCTTAAAAAAAAAAGAAAAGAAAAGAAAAAAGAAAGAAAGAAACTCTGTAACCATTAACTTCCTATTATCTACTCCTCCCAGCCCTTGGTAACCTTGAATCTACTCTGTCTCTATGAATTTGTCCATTACATTATATATATTTCACATAAATGGAATCATACGGTATTTGTTCTTTTGTGTCTGGTTTATTTCACTTAGCATAACATTTTGAAGGTTCCTCTATATCGTAGCATGTATCCGAACCTCATTCTTGTTTATTGCTGAATAATATTCCATGGTATGAATGTACACCATTTGTTTATCCACTCATCTTTTGAGGACACTTGCATTGTCTCCATCTTTTGGCTATTGTGAACAATGCTGCAATGAATATTGTATGTAAGTACCCATTTGAATTCCTATTTTCAGTTCTTTTGGGTATACACCTAGGAGTGGAATTGCAGGGTCATATAGTAACTCTATGTTTAACTTTTTGAGAAACTACCAGGTTGTTTTCCAAAGTGGCTGCACTATTTTACATTCCCATCCAGCAGTATACAAGGGTTCCAGTTTCTCCACATCCTCACCAAAACTTGTTATTTTTCATTTTATTGATTATAGCCATCCTCTACACATCCTATAGTAGGTGTGAAGTGGTATCTCATTGTTTTGATTTGCATTTCCGTATAATGATGAGTGATATTGAACATCTTTTCATGTGCTTCTTGGCCATTTATGTGTCTTCTTTGGAGAAATGTCTGTTCAAAGTTCCTTGCTGCTTTTAAATTGGCCTTTTTGGTCTTTTGTTGTGGTTATTGTTGTTGGGTTTTAGGAGTTCCTAATATAGCCTGTATTAAACCCTGATTAAGTGGAATAAGCTGTATCTTCACAGCATAAACCCTCAGCCTACCCTGGAGAACCTTGGGATTGGCACCTGTTTTCTTCTGTTCTGTAGGTTGTCTTTTCACTTTATTGATAACGTCCTTCAATACAGGAAAGATTTAAATTTTAATGAAGCCCAATTTATCTCATCCTTGTTGTTGCTGGTGCGTTGGTGTTACATCTAAAATTCCATGAACAAACCCAAGGTTATGAAGGTTTACTTCTAGTTTTCTTCTAAGAGTTTTATGGTTTTAGCACTTATATTTGGGTCAATGACCCATTTTGACTTAGTTTTTATATATAGAAGTGCCCCTTTATCCACGAGGGATACATTTCAAGATCCCCAATGGATGCTTGAAACTATGGGTAGTACTTAACCCCATATATACTGTGCTTTTTCTTACATATACATAGCTATGATAAAGTTTAATTTATAAATTAGACACAGTAGCAGATTGACAGCAATAACTAATAATAAAATAGAAAAGCTATAATATACTATAATAAAAGTCATGTGAATGTAGTCTCTCTCTCAAAGTATCTTAATGTACTGTATTCACCTATTTTCAGACCACAGTTGACCTTAGGTAACTGATACCCCAGAAATCAAAACTTTGAATAAGGCAGGGGGGCTACTGTAGTGTGAGGTTTGTAGTTTGGGGTACAACTTCATTGTTTTGATGTGGAAATCCAGTTGTTCCAGCACCATTTGTTGAAGAAACTGTTCTTTCCCCATTGAGTGGATTTGGTACTCTTGTCAAAAATAAGTTGACCATAGAAATAAGCATTTATTTCTGGACTCTCAATTCTATTCTACTGGTATAAAAGTTTTCCCTTATGCCACTATCACACTGATTTGATTACCATAGCTTTGTAGTATGTTTTGAAATGAGGAAATGTGAGTCTCTGACTTTATTCTTCTTCAAGATTGTTTTGCCTCGTTGAGGCCTCTCGCTATTTCACATGAATTTGAGTGTAATCATTCTTGAGCGTAGTGCTGGTTTCTGTTGGCTGAATACTCAGAGGTAGAACTGTGGGGCCACAGGATAGAAATATGTTCAGCCTTAGTACCCACTGTCAGTTTTACAAAGTGATTGTGCCAATTTACCCTTCCACCAGCAGTGTATGGGAGTTCCATTTGTACCACACCTTATCAGTATTTGGTATGCCAATCCTTTTGTAAAATTTTAACCTTTCTGGTAGACTGCCCTAAAATTATGAGTCAAACACTGCTGTCTCCTTCAAGGGGCAGCCAAAGTGCAGGCATCCACAACTTTGTTCAAGTGCACTTTCTTTTAGCACTGGGTCTTGGAGAGTGCTTCTTGCTCCCTTCTCCATTAGCAGCAATCAGGGTCTAGCTCAGCTCTGGAGGCTGGAGCTCTGGCTGGTGGAAGAGGCAGAATAAGCTGTATCCTCACACTGCCAAACCTCAGCCCACCTGAGAGAACCTTGGGATTTGGAGTGTGTGCATAGTGGGGGCAGAGAGGATGATCAAGGGCTGCTAAAGGAAAAATAGTAACTGGACGCCGTCTTGGCTGCAGGAGTTGGATATGATTCCAGTGTGGATGGGGCTTTTGGAGCTATGCCGAGCCCTTGAGAGGTCAGTTCTCAGGTAACCAGGCTTCCAAGAATTAAGAAGCTGGCAGACCTGTCTCATTTGACTGTGAAAAGGCCCTTTCAGCCACCGATCCTGAGTCAAGAAAGGATAAAAGTTTTTCCCAGCCCTCCGGCACCCCGGGGCTGGAAATTCTCAAGCCTGTGCCTTATACTTGCTCAGCTCTAAAGGCCCTGAGGCAGTGAGCGCTCTTTCCACACACAGCTTGCTGCATAGATGAACTCAAGTTCAGTAAATGTATACTGCAAGCCTGTGTGTGCAATATATCAGACTAGGCACCTTGGAAGCTGCAAAGGACATACTATGAACTCCCTGACTCTAAGTTTTTCATCTTCTGGTAGAGGGGGAAATATTTGCAGATATCATTACAATGAATCTTTGCTTAGTGAGGGAGATACATAATGTCCTTTGGAAGCCAGGGCAGGAGAGTTCATGTTCCACCTTGAGAGGTCTGGTGCACCATATCCATGGTTGGTGCATGGACATGAAGGGTTGGATTGGCTTCCTGGAGGAGGTGGCATTGGTACTGGGCCTTAGAGGATGAATAGGATTTGTTAGGCAGAGATAGAGTAAGGGAATTCTAGGCAAAGACACAAAAAAAAGCAGGGGTGTAGATGTTACTATCCTGGGCATTTGGAGAAAAACAGGTGCAGTCGGATTACTGAATGCTGACAAGGGGGACCCCTAGATGTCATCTTGGAGGAGCTAGATTTTATTTTGCAGAAACAGGGAGTCCCTGTAGAATTTGCACATGGAAGATTTATTTAGTGTTGCTCCTAATTGGAGAGCATTCTGGTAATAACAGGGAGACCATGGGACTGCTCCACCGACGCAGAAACAGAAATACAATACACATATCCAGATAGGCATATGTGCCCACAAACACACATGCAAGAACTAGGACAAACAAACACACTGAGACCTAGAGACCCACATATCAAAACACATAGCCATACTATCAGAACTCACCACACACACACACACTACACAATCTGTAAACCCAAGAAAACACACATTCAATACCACACACATGTCCTGAGATACCTATAAACACTTGAAGGCTGACAGGTGCCCACATGTACTGAGTCACACTAAGGCACACACATACAAGTCAGATAGATCCCTGTGCCTGATATACACAAATGCCCACCAAGCCTGGCAGGTATATATGCACATTTCGACTTATACATACACCAAGACACTTACACACACACGGCCAGAACATGCTCACACTCACTGAAGCCCCTCCCCAGAGACACACATGCCATCCACACACTCACAGTCACATGCTCATGCGTAGGCACAGCCACAGGCAGACCCACACAGCAGTCACTCTAAGCAGAGACAGAGACAGGCCCTGGCAGGTACCAACTCAGCCCACGGCTGCCCAGTGGCACCTCACACCCTCCTCCAAGGCTCCCTTCTAAATTACTTGCTTCTTGGCCGCTGATTCCAGCCCTGGGTCATCCTGGGGTCTCAGCCCTGGACAGGCCCTCAGCGCGGTTGCATCCTACCCCCCACTCAGTGCTGAGATTTCTAAATTCCTCTGACAGGGTTACCTACCCAGCTTCTGCTTAAATACTTCAGACAAAATACTTTGTGGTAGCAAGTTTCCCATTGTAATAGCGTTCACTTTCCACGCTGGGAAGTGGGGATTATACACCCAGGGATGAGACGGGACCCTTCGCTGCAGCAGTTACAGTCAGAGAGCAAATCCAGCTGGAGGCCTCTAGCCTGCTCAGTCCACCCTGTCCCCGAGTCCTGGGGTGGGCTGCGCTTGGCCACAGGCTCAACAGTTCCCCTAAGTCATTGTGTTGCTGATCTCTTCTGGTATGGGAGAGCAGGTGGGCTGGATGTGGCGCACCAGACCTCTTTGGAGGGAGCTGTGGCTGGCAGGGGAGTGAGCCTTGGGGAATGGGGGAAGCACGACCCAGCTGCCCTGCCTAGGATGCCTAGGACGTGCTGGTGCTCTCCCCCAGGCAGGCCAGCTGTTACTAGAGCCACTGCATTGGCACGGGCTGTCCTCTGTGAATGTGACCCACATTCAGGCCTGCCCAGCAGCTGTCTTCCCCCACCACATTCCTCCTTTCTGGCTGCCAACCCCTCCTGGCTTCCTATTCCCTACCGGCATTAGGCTCCCTGGGTTGAGAAAGGGGCTGCTGTCCACAGGTGGCCTTGGGAGATGGGCTGGGCTGGTGTGGCTGCCTCTCTATGAGGAGAAAAGCCACAGGAACTGCAAAGTGATGGCTTCCAACACTGAGCTGAGCTCAGAGCAGGCAGAGAACAGGAGGCAGGAGCGTGGGGGCAGCTACCCTCTTGGTCTACCCACCCCTCCGACCCCCAGGCCACCCAGCAGGGGGTCATCTGGATGCCACCTGATTTTCTCAGCATCTTATCCCCTTTTGTTCCTCTTCAATGTGGGATCAATCTGATCTGTCCATTAACCCCTCTGTACCTTGCTGATATGGAAAAGGGCTGCCTCTTCCTGGGCAGGACTTTGCCCCTGACCTGGGCTGCTCACTCTGTTCTCGCTCTGAGTCTTAAGGCCAATGCCTTCCACGCTGATTGTGCCTTTCCCTTCTATCCTTCCCATCCCCTTACAAACTCCATTAGCCCTGTATTCATTGTAGGCAAGAAAAATGGCTCAACAGGAGCCCCTGTGAAAAGGCCGGCTGGGGACTAGATGTGGGACTGGAGGGAGCCAGGGTGGGAGTGCGGGTTGTTGACTTGAAGCTCAATAAGAGCCAATAGTGGGATGTGGTGGTTGAAGAGGCATTACAGCATAAGCCTGTCCCAAAGGGCTGCCCCGTGCGCCCTATGTGGGGAAATTGTGCCCTGCTCTGGGTGCCATACCACAACCAGTACTTTTTCATGTTAACAAAAAAAAGTGATTTATGTTTACATTGCAGAACACTTAGAAAAGATAAATAAGCGCAAAGGGAAAAAAAAGCAAATTATCCGTAATTTCACTGCTCAAAGATAGTCATTCTTCTCCTATATTTGTAATCTGTTTTTACTCAATCTTCCATTTGATTAAAATATTTTACTATATTATTTTATCATTTTGATAAAATGTATCATATTTCATTGCTTATGAGAGTATTAAGAGTACAGGCCAGTTTTTTAGCATTTACCGTACGTATTAGGCACTGTCATTTAGAGAATCTTTGTAACTCGAGTTGATACTGTGATCCAGTTATACAAATAAGGAAACGGAGGCGCAGTTGCCCAAGGCTTGCCTGCACTAAGTAACTTGCCCAAGGCAACACAGCCAATAAATGGCAGAGCCACATTTTGAACCCAGGTCACCTGCTCCAGAACAATTATAATCTCCACACTGTACTGACTTTCCAACCATGGGCGTGCCATAGTTTATCATTTCCACTAGTGATGGTTGTTTCAGTTGTTTCTAACATTTTTTCATCATTATAAACAACATTCTGCTGAATATTTGTGTGACTTAAATATTTTAATTATTTTTGATTATTTAAGATCCATTCCCAGAAGTGGAATTTATGGAATGAAGGGTATAAACATTTTTAAGATGTTTCCATGTTTTTCCAAACTCCCTTCTGGGAAGTCTGGGAGGGGTGACACTTCCTCCAGGAGGGTAGGAGAGCTGAGCCTCACACTCTAGGAGAATCTCTGACCCAATGAAGTTTGTCCATCTCAGAGGAAGCAGGACAACGTGGTGAGTGGAAATAGTTTCTTGAGGGGAGGTTGAAGGGACTGGAGATATTTAGCCTGCAGAAGATAAGAGACAAGGGCCACACGCATGGCTGTAATCAAATGTGTAATGGGCTGTCGCGTGGAAGAGAGAGGTTTGTCCTGAGGCTCTCAAGCAGAAGTGGACCAGAGGACCAAAGTTGCGGAGAGCCATTGTCCTGTGTGGGGACAGCACACAGCCCTGGATGGAACAGGGTGGGTGTTACATAAAGGTTACACGACCAGCTGCCATCCCTGCCTTGCGTTCGTGGAGGATGTGTGTATGGGGAGGGCCAGGACCACCCCCGCCACACTGTGCTCCCCTACAAAACATGACGTCTCTGAATCTTAACAGGGGGGTCTGCTCCCCACACCACCCCCGCCTTGGGAGCCTGGCCCAGCCTGGTACGTCTCTCTGTCTATCCCCTCAGGAGCACAGCCTGGCTTGTGTCATGGGCCACACAACTCTTCCATTATGCATGAGGGGGACCCAGCGGTGAGCGAGTGAGCAAGCCGGCCGAGGGAGGGGTGAGTGGTTATTAATAAACAAGTGTATTGTGTGGTGTTCCATTCACAGCACTCTCAGAGGACGTGGTGGGCTTGAGATAATAAAGCCCTGTTTATGCCATGGAGGGCTGGGGAGGTGGCTGGTGTGGGGTGACAAGGAGTAGGGAATCCAGGAATTATTTTGATTCCACCCAGGTCAGGGCTGCTGTGTTTTCTCTGAGGCCAACTTTCAGGGAAAAGAAAGATCTTGCTGGGATTTTGCTCAGGCCTAAGTCTGCCAGTTGGGATGGCCTGGGGCCTAAGAAATGCCTAGCTTCCCTCCCCACCTGTCCCCATGGAGGGAGACTGAGAAGACGCTGGATGAACTAGACGATGGCTCCTTCAGGAGAGAGGTAGGATGGCCAACTCTGCCCTCCCTCTCGGCCTCCCATCCTCACCCCATTCCTCCTGCTTTGGCCTTCGAAGACTGTGAAGCTGTGTGTGCTGGGACTGTGCATACTTTCCCAACAAAGCTAAGACTGTGTTTGTGTACAAGGGCTGCAAGAATCTTCCTAGCCCAGGGAGTGGATTGGTTGGGTGTTAGGATTTGAAATATGAAGTAGGCAGGCTTGAAGGGGAAGAGGTAGTGGTACTGGTCTCCTATCCTAAATGAGCTGAAATTTTAGGAGGAAGAGAGGCCAAGGACAAGGCTGCAAAGCCCCTGTATGGATGGGCAGGGGAGCTTTGATTTGAGGAATGAGGGCGTCTGGAAAAGTGAGATGCTGGAGAGCATTTTGGAGGAGGGAGAATCAGTGTTGCGCATCTAATTGTGAAGCCTGCGTTAACTCTATGGCGTGTCTCTGTCCTGTATTAGACTTCTCCTATTCCCTCCTTCAGTCATTTGCTCTGGGCTCCACCATCTCAAACCAGCTGTCTCCCTCCAGCCAGGCCTGTCTGGCTGAGTCTTGGCATCTCTGGATCTCAGGATCTCAGGCCAGGAATACGGAAGCTGCTGGTTAGGAGGAAGTGAGAATTGTCCCTTTTGCTCTCAGCTGGCTTCTAGGGATGGAGAGCAGTTTCTGGGTCAGGGGAGCCTTGGTTTCCTGTCACTTCATGCTAAACCAAAACAAGAGTGAAGACAGAGCCCACACAGGCTTATGTGACCTAGCCTGGCTGATGATGTTCACTTTGACCTTTGGAAGTGGCTTTGGTCCAGAGCTACCCTCAGTTAGAAAACTCTTTCATGTCAAGACAGCTCTGTCTAAAGAGATGTGTACTGGTTTGTTGTTGGTTGGGAGGGAAAAAGGAGGCTGGTGGAAGGGACAGTCTGTCCTGTCCTTTTGGGTACAGGGCTCCCTGAAACAGGGGTTTGGATCCAGTGACTTTAAAGTTTTGTTTGGGTTGATGATTCAGTGACCGTACTTAACCCAGGAAGGTTCGAGGCTGCATTAGGGCCAGAACAAACTGATGATCCCTGATTATTGGAGTATTGCCTCCCTGGCTCAGACCAATTCAACCTTCCCAGAGGCAGCCAGATCTCACCCCAGGGCAGAGTGTCAGGAACATCACAGAGTGCTCCCTCAACCCTATGCACAAAGCAAACGGTACAGGTTTCCTTGAGCATCATGCGTCCCGGGCCTGAGTGCCGCGGGATGATGAGGAGGCTCTACAGAGAATTGCAGCTCCTTCCTGGATTCTCCTTGGCTCCCACAGGCACTGTGGACACTTGCTCCCCATCTCCCTCCCACGGTCTGAAGGAGCAGTGACTATTTTTAGAAGCATCTGCATGCTCCTGGGAGCACTGTTTCTGTGGTTTATTGCCAGGCTGAATGCACAGGAGCTGGTGAGACAGCTGGGGCTGGGAAGTGCAGGCTTGTGTATAGTCAACTCAACTGCAGTCAGCCGGCTGGGCACCTGGCCTGGAGGAATGATCCAGTGTCTTCCACCAAGCTTTTGGGAGCTCCTACTGGCTCTGTTGTAACACTGTCATTTGCTGTGGGAGGCTTCCTGGAAGATGAGGGCCTTCATCATAGAGTTGGGCAGGCTGAATCATCCTTGGACAACCCCCTCTCTGAGGTGATGTGCTCAGGGTGCACCAGGAAGAATTGGTGAGATGGCCTCCCCCAGTGATGGCAGCACCATCAACAACTATAATCACAATGGCTCCTGTTCACTGAGAGCCTTCTCCATGGTAGGCAGTGCTCTAAGCACTGGATGTCTGTCCTCATATAAACCTTCCAACAACCTATGCTATCTTCATTTTAAAACCAAGGATGCTGAAACCCAGAGAAGTTAAACATGTTGCCCGGTGTCACACTGTCGGTGACTGAGCCAGGCCCAAGAATCTGCTCTCTTACAGCCCCTATGCTTGGAGCCTCTTGGAGCCTGCTGCCATGTTGCCTGTCAGTAGAAGGTAAAAAAGTGGGTTATTTTGGTGTCCATAAGGACTGAGGTCAGATGCAAGGAAATACTTTCTGACGGTGAGGGGAGCTGTGTGAAATGTTCTCCCTTCCAGATCTTTGAGATGCATCTTGCATTTCAGAATGGAGCTGTCTTGCAGGCTGGACTCTGGATTAATGACCACGCAAGAGGTTTTCTCTGTTGGGATTTTGGCAGCTCTGTTTTCTGGACCCTGGGCCAGCAGTGGTCTGCCATGAAAGATGCTGGACCATGTGTCAGTAAGAACAGGGAGCAACCAGCCAGCAGCTCTGGGTACACCAAATACCTGGCTGGGATTTGGAGTCCTATGAAAAAAGCAGGGAGGCCAGAGAATTCCCCCAGACTTATAGAAGAAGCCCCAGAGAGATAAACCACTCCCATGGTTTAGTGGACATTTCATTTCTGCCTTTGAGTCAGATGTGCCTGTTCACCCAGAAAGAAGCTTTTGGCTTCTGCTGGGGCATCTGTTCTTGGGCCTCCCACCACAGAGCACACAAGGAGCTGGACAGATCCCAGGGAAGGCTTCGTTCTTTACCTAGGACATAAGCATCTGTGGGTCATGTGTGTTAGGGACAGCTGCTGGGGGCCCTCCAAGCTGAGGCAATGAAGAAGCCAGAGAGAAGAGCCCCTCAGTGGGCTTGGTGAGCCATCTGGATGGGGATGGGGGAACTCTTCTTTGCCAACCAGCTGGGCTGCTGTAGCTTTTACTTCCCCTCTGTCACCCTGATCTGTACCATGGCAGCGGCCTCAGGAGAATGTTCTGGGGGTGTGTAGGGGCTGTCTCTTCTCTCTCCAGGAGCTGCAGTGGGGAGCAGGGCAGCTAACACCCTGCAAGTAGCAGGGCACAGTGGGCAGATAGGTGGGGGGTGGAACAAGACTGCTGGGGTCCAGTCCCAGTTCAGCCCCTAGCTGGATGACCCCCGGTTTCATCATGTCAGGTGTGATATTAATAGCACCTGCCTCTTGGATTTTGAGAAGATAAACGAACTAATCCATGAAATCATTAGCACAGAAGTAAGAAGGAGGAGGCTCTCTCTGTCCAGTCCCACGCAGCCTTCATTCCCCTTAGTTCCTATCCAGCCGAAACCTTCTTCCACTGGGGGGCAGGCCCATGTTGGAGGTGTCCTCACTGTGTCTCCTGCCGCTCGTCTTGGCTCAGGTTAAATAACCCATGGTCTCCACATTGCTTCCTGCTGCCACTCCCTTTTGTCATAGGAGCCAGTGCAAGGCCACGTGCTCAAGTTCCAGTTCTTCTGTCCCCTGGGCTGTCTTTGGCCCCATTTTGGGTCTCTGGAGGTGAGCATCGTCTTCTGGTGTACGCCAGGCTTCTGACTTCCTGGATCAGCTAGTATCTGCTGCCTTGGGGGCCTGGAAGTGGAATCACATGGCTTTATTCTACCCACTCTGCCCTGTGACAGGCTTTCCAGGGCCCTGCCCCCAGTTCCCATTCCTGCACTTCCAACCCACCATCCTGAATCTACTTCCCTCCACCCTCGGACCCTGGGTCCTGATGGCATCTGCCCCAGATCCTTCCCGCCTCTGCTGGTGCCCTTCTCCCCTTCCCACCTATGCCTGGGGCCTGGTCTGAATGTCATCTTGGTTTATACTTCTCAGGGATTCAAGCACACTTTGCATGCCTAAAGCAAACTTCTCTTGACATTTAAAGGAGGGCCCCGTGATAGAGTCAGCCCCACGTTTATAATCACTTTGGAACAGGAGAGGTAACTTTCCACTTTGCTCTAGACTGAATAAAGTCAAAATGAGACGGGTGGGTGGTAGGGGCAGGTGGCATCATACTTTCTGGCTACCCTCAGTCACTGCTCCGTTCTCTGACATGTCTTCATTAGTCCCTCAGTAACCTAATGAGGCAAATACTACTATCCCCATTTTATAAATGGGAAATAGGTTAAGTGACTTGCCTAAGGTCAGGCAATTAGGTAGAAAAGTCAAGATTTGAGTGTGGGTCTGCTTTGTTGTTGTGTTTTTGTTTTTGTTTGAATCATTCAGGCTCTAGAAGAAGTTAGGTTAGATAAGGTGCTCATATTGATGTAGACATATCTGCATTTTGATTACCCTTAAGCTGGATATCTGACTATGAACAAATCCAAATCTCCTGTTCACATTGCATCTTCCTCGCTCCCCATCCCTTGGCTATGGGCCTTTCTCTCATAAAGAGGCCTGGGAGGCACCGAAGGGAAGGGGGGAGACCCCAGCCTTCCACTGTTTTCTGTCAGCCTCCAGGTTAGACCAGGAGCCTGGAGACACTACTGAGGCTGTCTGCCTCCCAGAAGTCACATGTGCCTAAGAGGTGACTATATTTTGCTGGAGGAAGTAGAAAGAAGAACAGAGTAGGGAATCTGGAGGTGCCTGAGTCATACAGGATTAGAAAGTTAAGGTGCATCTTTTCCCTCAAAACGGTCTAGGAGGAAACATTCTGCAAAATGATTGCAGACTGTCGGGAGGCCTCGAGGGCTGGAGAGGTGCAGTCCAGTGAGATTGCTCGGATCTCCAGGCCAGGGTTCTCTTCTGAGCACTCCCCTCCCACTGCCCCCTCCACCATACCCCTCAGGTCCCCTGCTGTGGGTTCTTTGTAGAAGAAGATGTAAGTGACAAGGTAATGGCCCTAAGCACACACCAGAAGCCAATGGTAGATACCAACCACCCTGTTCCTCCCCACTCTCACAAATCTCAAACCAAGACAGGATGTTATTAACTAGTTTTTGAGGGAACATTTGGAACTCTAACTTCTATCAGCCTGAGGAAGGTCTGATAGGGTCTTTGTTTGACTGACTCTGAAATTCCAGGGTTGGTGGGGAAAAGTAGAAGGAGGAGGGGTCTGCAACCCTCTTAGACTCAGCCTAGAATTGCTGGTAATACACAGTCATTTGGGATGTATTGTCTTCCTTTCTGAGCCTTTAATATTGGCCTCCTAAATTACTAGTAAGGCATGGGGCTCTCTTGCTTTATTTCTTAGGGATTTTCTGTTTATTCATTTCTGTTTTTTTCTCAACTTTGAAAATCAGCTGTATTGAGGTATAATTTACACTCAATAAAATGTACTCATTTTACAGTACAGATGCGTTTTGACAAATGTATATGCCCCATGTAACCACCCCTCCAATCAAGATGGAGTATATCTCTATTGCTCCCTAAAGATCTCCACATCCAGTTTACAGTCCACCCCCACCCCACAGCCCCTGCATATTTTAAGGACACTTTCAGCTCTAGGGAAAAAAGAATATAAAGTAAAGCCAAAATGTTGCCATTATGGTATCTTTATTTTCTTTCTTTTGTCATTATTTTCTTATTTCATCATGGTAAAATATGCACAACATACAATTTACTATTTTAACTATTTTTAAATGTACAGTTTGATGGCATTAAGTACATTCACATATTATATAACCATCATCACTACACCCATCTTCAAAAGCCTTTCATCCCCCCCAACTGGAATTGACCATTAAACACTACCTCCTCATTCTCTCCTCCTTCCAGCCCCTGGCAGCCGCCATTCTACTTTCTCTCTCTATGAACTTAACTACACTAGGAACCTCAATAAGTGGAATCATACAGTATTTGTGCTTTTGTGTCTGGCTTATTTCACTTGACATAATGTTGTCAAGGTTCATTATATTGCATCATATCAGAATTTTATTCCTTTTCCAGGCTGAATAATACTCCATTGTGTGTGTTGTCAGCTGAAGAATCATGGGACTCATAAATGTGGAGAGGAGAGCTTTATTTCTTATGAAGAGTTGCAGCCTGCAGGCTAGGAAACATAGCCTCTGGTAGAAACCAAAAGCAGGTACTTTGATGGAGGGAAGGGTAGAACAGGAATTTATGCCAAACAAGTTGGCTAAATATATGTATGATATATTTATTTATATATTTATATAAACAACATTAAATATTAAAATGTTAAATAATATATAAATATATATTTAATAGATTATAGGAGGAGCGGTGAATATTCACAAAGCAGGGGATGCACACATGCACAGTAAGCAAACATGCGAATTCCATATATCTCATGTTCACTTTGGAATGGAGACTTAACATTTAAACGCATTAAAATTACGCTCTGTACAGCCAAAGGTGAAACGGAAGGCACAGAGGCATCCTATACACGGTGTCTGTGAAACAGCCAGAACCATTGCATGGTCAGTGGGCTCCTATTGGGAAGCAATGCTGGTCGCTTGTATCAAAACTGCAAAATGGAACAAGCAGGCAGTTGGTTGAAATCAGGGGTGGAACAAGTCTTTGGAAAGGGCTAGTTTCTATTTAACCCTTAGGAAGAAAACTCTAATAGTGGTTATTGAGGTGGGAGGTATAATGAGCAGCATGTCTGACCTCCCATCCCGTCATAGCCTGGGACTCAATTTTTAAGGTTTCTATAGGGGTTCCCTTGGCCAAGAGGGGTTCCATGCAGTCGATTGGGGGGTTTAGGCTTTTGCTTTTATTTATCAATATATACTGCATTTTGTTTCCCCATTCATCCATTGATGGACATTTGGGTTGTTTCCACCTTTTGGCTATTGCAAGTAACACTGTCATAAACATTGGTGTACAAATATCTATTTGAGTCGTTATGGTATTTGAGTGCTCAGCAGCTCCTCCTAGCAACTCCTCCTGGTTCAACCTGCCCTCGCACCAGGACCCGGAGTGGAATGCATTTCTGCTCCTCATCAGCTGCCCTGTCTCCTCTGACTTAGTGTCTGTGGCAAATGATGTTTCAAATACTGCAGTCCTTAATGGGTACTGGTGGACCCAGGCTTCCTAGGCAATGGAGTTTGGAGTTCCTTTCCCCAGAAACTTTTTTTTTCTGTGAGTCTAGGTTTCTCCTAGCCAGCAGCTAACTTCTGGAGTTTGATTCCAGTAAGTTTCTTTTTTTTTTTTTTTTTTGTTTTTGTTTTTGTTTTTGAGATGGAATCTTGCTCTGTCGCCCAGGCTGGAGTGCAGTGGCGCTCTCGGCTCACTGCAAGCTCCGCCTCCCGGGTTCACGCCATTCTCCTGCCTCAGCCTCCTGAGTAGCTGGGACTACAGGTGCCCGCCACCATGCCCGGCTAATTTTTTGTATTTTTGGTAGAGATGGGATTTCACCATGTTAGCCAGGATGGTCTCTATCTCCTGACCTCGTGATCTGCCCGCCTCGGCCTCCCAAAGTGCTGAGATTACAGGCGTGAGCCGCCGTGCCGGGCCCCATTAAGCTTCTTAATGTAAGAATACAACAGAACGTCTTTGTTTCCTCAAGAAAAAAAAAAAAGAAACAATTTTATTAAACATCTACACTAGGTGCTGGTTCAAGGTGTCAGCACAGCACTAAAAGGTTCACCTTCTTTTATATAGCAGCCCTGTGAGATAGGGTTGAAATTTGTTTCAAGGGCAAAGAAACTGAGGAGAGTCTCGGAGAGGTTAAGTCATTTGCCCAAGATCACAAAAGCCAACACTCTTTCTCGACACCAACTAAATATTAGTAAATGCAGTGTTTGCCACTAAAAAAATGTAATGGCAAAAACCACAATTACTTTTGCACTAACTTAATAACTACCTGGTCTTGTAAATGCAAATGTGCTAGAGAAATTTCCTGGACATTTTCTTTTACAATGGAAATCAGGCCTGGAGTTCCCCTGATAATTTGGAAAGAAAACCCCTTAGGCTTTCTTGCCCTAGTTCTGGTAAAATATGGAATTATAATTAAAGTTTTGTTTTGGTTTTCAAAATATACAAAAGTAAAGAGTGTAGTATAATGAATCCCCACCTACCATCACTCAGCTTCAGCCATGATCAACACTTGGCCAGTCTTGTTTCATCCAGCGGATTCTTCTCTTTGATCTGCGGGATCCTCCCAATTCATGTGGTAGCAGTTGGTGTGTTTTGGAAGAGGGTAGGAGACTCTGCAGATCTGGGCACCATGGAGCTAAATCCTTCCCAGCTGGAAGAGTGTTAATTGCCACCGGCTGGAATCCCCTCTGATGGTTCATTATTCATCTAGTTACTGAACACCATTCAGGAGGCAGGGGACAGATCTTTGGAGAGGCCTGGCCAGAACTGGTGGAGTGGGATGCAGAGGGGCTTCCCTTTTGAAGAGCAATTTCTTCCTACAGTTTGCTTTTTATTGGAGATTCTTCTGAGTGGAAAAAAAGAAGGTTATTTGAGGATAACCTCCCCCTTAGGGGAATAGCACTGAGCCAAGTTAATCTGAGGGCAGAAGTAGGGGCCAACCAGTGCAAAACAAGTCTGTGGCCTCTTCAACCAGATTTAATGAACATTTTTATTTTGTAAATGAAACTTAAAATATCTGCAGCATGCCAGACACTAGGTGCTTTGAATGCAACTATGACAAGTTGGTTAATCTACTCTCAAAAAGTTTGTGGGACAAAAAAATAATAGCGAATAACTAACATTTGTTGTGTGCCAAAGTTCTTTATGGAAATGTGTACATTGTCTCATATTCCTACTCATCTTCCCCGCAAAACAGTCGTCTGTAGGATAGGGTATAGTGATCTCTGTTTTATAGACAAAGAAACCAGGGCTCGGCGGGGCTTACTGAACTCACACAGCTAGCAGGGGTGGAACCCATGGACTTTGCTGCTGCTGTCTGTGCAGGGTGAATGTAGGACAGGGAGGACCAAGGGGTGGGAGAGAGGAGAGATGACGGGAACCGTCTCTTAGGCTGCAGAAATGTGGTTATGTAAAAATCCCACCAGATGTGCTTTCTCATAGGATTTGGGGACAGCCAAATGGTACATTTTTCTCTTGACATTATAGAGGACTGTGGGATTTATTTTTATTTCGAAAACAGGGCAGTTCTTTCGGAAATGGGAAGGAGTGAAGGCTGGGACTTGAGAAAGTGTTCTATCCTGAGACTGCAGAAAGGGATGGAGAGAAAGGAATTCAGTTGGGTTTGTTTGTTCTGCTTTTATTTAAAAGAGGATTTAGCATCTTTCAAGGGAGAAGAGCTGTGGGAATAGAAGGGGTAGTGTGAGGTATAAAGGGCAATTTCTGATCTGATTTGACCTTGTTCAGTGATCAGATGGTTTGGGGTTCTCATGCTGTGGGCTCTCAGCTGTGGGCACGGTTAGTGGTGCTGGCCCTCTGGTTCTGGGGTGAAGCAGCTTGGCAGGCTCATTTTCTGCACGGAGGCCTACTTTGTGAGTGTGAACACATTTTCTAGAGCCAGAACATTGACTCAGCTAGTTATCTCAGTAGCAGGGTGAGTACACAATTTATTTTAAAAGAAAACCTGTGAACCTCTTTCTTTGTCATCCCAGGAAGCCCCTCATCCCTGTCCATGTTTAAACCATCACCTACAGGGGTTAGGTTAGACTTAGACAGCTCTGCCTGCGTGAGCTAAGAGGGAGTTGAAACACTGAAGTGAGGCCCAGTATGGCTGAAATCTTGTAGGAATGAAGAAAAAAGAAGTGTAGTAGTCGGCATTTTAATTTAATTTTTTCCCATTGTAATGTTTGTTTGTTTGTTTATTTATTTATTTATTTATGTATTTTTGAGACAGAGTCTCGCTCTGTCACCCAGGCTGGAGTGCAGTGGCGCGATCTCAGCTCACTGCAAGCTCCACCTCCTAGATTCACACCATGCTCCTGCCTAGCCTCCCGAGTAGCTGGGACTACAGGCGCCCACCACCATGCCCGGCTAATTTTTTGTATATTTAGTAGAGACAGGGTTTCACCGTGTTAGCCAGGATGGTCTCAATCTCCTGATCTCGTGATCCACCCACCTTGGCCTCCCAAAGTGCTGGGATTACAGGCGTGAGCTGCTATGCCCAGCCTTGAGTTTTTCACTGTGAGATGGGAAGAGGTTTCATCTGGTTCAGAAGTAGGGGAATGAAACCTCTCAAGTTCCTTCCAGCTGTGGCATTTGGGGTTTTTTATTTTTTCCTAGTTGACCCCACCCTGAGTTCCCAGGTATTTTAAAAGCAAAATTTTGTGCAGGATCAGCTTCAGAGAGAACCCAAAAGAAGGTCCTGTCTTTGAATGGATGTATCATGTCCATTTGAACCTTGCTGACTGAGACAGGAGACAGATGAAAGTGGATGAGGACACGTCTTTCAGGAGTTTCAGGCCTCCCAAGCTAGCCAGAGAAATGCCTTTCTCTTTTCAGAATAAGTGAAGAGTGCAGCATCCCTCCTGTCCTCCCTCCTGGGACTGCAACTCACAAATGTCAGTTGCTGTGGATACAGGCAGTTGAGGCTCCCCTGGGGCAGGGGCAGAGGTGGAAGCTGTTTGTGGCAGTGATGTGGGGTAGTGTCACTGTGTTCCCCACAATGGTGCCTCAGCGTGGCAGGCAGGGACCAGCTTTGCTTGAGCCTCCACCTTGGCCCTAGGGACCCCAGGTTGACCAGCAGGTGCATCTGTTGAGCCACCCCTGGGGGCGTGTGCACCTGAAGTAGGTGACACCTGTGCAGAGCTGCTAGGCATTAAGTGACAGGTAGGGCACAGTTCAGGTTGGGGAGGCCTGTCTATTGGTGATAGATGCATAGCTCCCTCCTCTTTTTCCTGATTGTATTGAAAGTAATGGCAAAAATTGCAATTACATTTGCACCAACCAAAAAGAGCCTGCCAGGCTAATGCTAGTAGTTCCTCCACTCCCTGGAGCTCATTTCTGGGTTGGAGTCACTACCCAGTTGAGCTTTACTGTGAGTGGGGTCTTGTCCTGAAGGCAGAAGGCAGCAGTAGAAGGTAGGAAGAGCTTCTAGTATGAAAGGGGAGACACAACCCCTGCCCTCAATGAGCTTTCAGTCTGATGGGGGAAACCATGGGTTCCTGAAGAACACAGGATAGTAGACAAAAGACAGAGAAGGAAAAACCCATCAGTCCCTTGTTTCTGACAAAGATTCTTTGCTTGACCAAACTTTAGCCAGGCTCCTGTACCTTCCGCTAGGCCCACCTCGGCACTTCCCTGTAAAATCCAATTTTAGCAAGAACCCTGCTAAGTCAGTTTGACAAGAACCCCCCACCTTGGATATCTGATCACCCTTGATATCTGACCAGGTTCCTCATCCTCCACCACTCCCCAGGTGATGTCTGATCACCCTGGCCTGTTTGCAGCAGGAATCCTGTTCGGTCTGTTTAGCCAGTATCCCCCTTACTCCTGATGTTTCCTCTTGGTAATTTTCCATCCACCGACCCCGACCCTGCTTCTTGGCTAGAAATTCCCCCCTCACCCATCCTGTATTCAGAGTTGAGCCCAATCTCTCTCCCTGACTGCAAGACCCTATTGCATGCTCCCTGCACCTATCTGGTGGTCCTGAATAAAGTCTGCCTTAATGCTTTAACAAGTGGCATTGGATAATTTTTTTTCTTTAACATTTCAACCCACCCCAACCCCTGGCCATGCCTCCCTTCATGCTTCCCGTAAAGTCAGACTCATCTCCATGGCATACAAGGCATTACGTGATCTGGCCCTCCCTACCCTGCCCCACAGTTCCCCCTGTTCTGCCAGGCTGTCTTTGGGCTTTTCCTCAATGTTCCAGCCAGCTCTAGCCTTGGGGCCTTTCCTTTTTCTTCCCTCTGCCTTAAGCTGTTCCTCCCATCACCTCCCAGTTCACTCCTTTATTTTATTTAAGTCTCTCTTTGATATCACTTCCTGACCACCCTATGTAAAATCTGCCCTTCTTTTCTCCCCACACTCCTTTCTGCTCTTTCCTCACTGTGTATTTCTTTACAGCACTTCCCCACTACCTGCACTTATGTCTGTTTATTGTTTCATGGCCCGTCTCCCCACTGGAAGGTAGGCTCCATGAGTGCTGGGTCAATGTCTTGTTTACCCCTGAATCCCACTGCCAAGAGCATTGCCTGGCACCTGTGAGGACCTCGATAAATATCTGATGAATAAGTGAAAGCCGTAGCTCAGTGTTTCTCACTGAATTCTGGGAGAATGTTTACCATGTGCTTTTCTATTATTTTACCAGTTAAAAGACAAAACTTCTCTTTTGCAATTCTAATTTGAAATTGAAAGATGTTTTTCATAAAAGTAGATTTTGGTTTCTTAGGATAGTATATCTCACACTGGGGTATGTAGACCCCCGGGGTTCTCGGCTATGCTCATGAGAGTCTGGGAGATATTCTTTCCTTTGGAATATGCCTACATATAAGTCAAGTTTGGGAAAATCCGTGTATAGCTGCTGAAGGCCACGGATAAGGGCTGAAGGTCAATCATAAGCACTAGAGGTAGAGTGTGTTGGAGGTGTCTCCAGAGGACTTTTTAGAAAGCCAATCTTAAACAGTAGTTACAATGAAAGGGTGGGCCTCAACACAGGATAGAATGGCACTGGATAACTTGCACTGAGAGCCCAGCTTGTGTGAATGCAGAGAAGTCATATGTGGCAAGCACTATGGGCCATAAGGGGCTTGGCTGAAACGTGGCTGCCTGAAGAGGAGTTTCAGCTTGGATAGAACAAGGTGCAGAGTTAAGTTGAGGGCACTTTATACCCCAAAAGTCAAAGTTTGAGTGACAGCTGTGCGGGGCTGGGATGGCGCTGGAGCAGTGACCCATAAACTCTGCTTTCTATCCCCTTCCCCATCACTTACATCCCATTGAAGTCATGTCAGCATGAAGGCCCCTCCAGGGAGCATCGACCCCGCTCCATGGCCTGTGCAGCTGGGGTGTGGAGTGTGTGTGTGCAGGAGTCAGCTGGCAGGTGGAAGATGACCCAGCCCTCCGGAGGATGGTCCCCAGCTCACCAGCTTGCAGTCCTTTGTTTAACTGGGAACCTAGCAGGCCAGAGGTCAGCATTTTTCTTGGAAGACTGTCAATGCATGCCTGTAGCTGAAGAGGAGCAGGGTCAGATTCCCAGGGAGCAGGCCAGGATAAGGTCCTATCACCGCTTAGCTCTGCACTGTCTGCAGTCTGGCTGGTGCCGGCAGCATGGCATTGGCAGGGCAGCTTCCATAGTCTGGCCATGGAATCACAGGCCTGAGCTGCTGGAAGGCCCTTTACAAGCCACACAGTGACCTCCATGCTGCAGGGATGAGGTGCCTGAAGCCCAGAGAGTTACTGGAAGATCTGGGACCTGAACCCGGATGTCCTGACACCTAGCGTGATGCTCCCTCTGCCGTCTCCTGATCAGGGCAGGGAACCCAGGTGGGGAACCCAATGGGGAACCCAGCATAACAGTGCCTCCACAGCTTGGTTTTTCCTCCCCTGTGTCTCACATGGAAGTATTAAGGTGACGTTGGGAGGTTGAAATAAATGCATCCCACTCTCTGCTGGAGTGACAGTGACTCTTCGTGGACATGTAGCTCTAATGTGGCTCTCTCACCCTGTCAGGGCCTTGGGTGCTTTCAGGGGTCAGGGGAGTGTGTGGAAGGACTGTGACTCAGGGACTTTCAAGCCTCAGGGTAGCATCTGTATGTAGGGCAGCTTGTACAGAAAGGCTGCTGGGCCTGGGGAGAAGGAGGTCTATGCCACTCAAGGCGCTACCTTTTCTCTGTCAGCTGCTTTTTCCACCTCCTCCTGGTTCTTCAATGGTCAGCAATCTCACTGGTGGTCCCTGAAGTCACCCCTTGGGTATTGAGAGCCTCTTCTTCCCTGGCCCTGGAGTTTAGGAAGGCAGGCAAGGGAATGGACCTGAGGTAGAGAGAACCACCTGCGGTAGAAGATAGGCTGAGGGTGTGTTCTAACTTCTTAACTTGGCAGGGAGTGATGTCTGGATGTTAAGACCTCTGCTTTTGGAGTCCAGGACACCTAGATTTGTACCTGAGCCCCTCCCCTGGCCTTGAATAGGCTACTAACTTAGCCTTTGTGAGCCTCAGAGCTTGAAAAATGGAGTTAATAGCCCCGCGCACATAGTACTGTTCTGAGGACTAGCTGAGGTCGTGCATATCAGCAGAGTACTTGTTTGAGTGCCCAGCACACAGTAGGCATAAGTGATCATGTGATAACATCACCATCACCATCACCATGTGATGGCTGGGTGCCTGCACTGCACCCACCAGCATGCTGGGTGCTATGGGAAATAAAGAGAATGCCACACTTCAGCCATAGAGCTCATAGTCTTACTAGAGAGAGAATCACACAGGAAAGAGAGGATGTGCCAAACTAAGGTTGAGAGATTTAGATTATGGGATGCTGGGGAGAGATCCATAAAGAAGTAGCTGGGCACGGTGGCTCACACCTATAATCCCAGCACTTTAAGAAGCTGAGGCAGGAGAATCACTTGAGACCAAGAGTTTGAGACAGGAGGATCACTTGAGGCTAAGAGTTTGGGCAACATAATGAGACCCCCATCTTTTTTTTAAATATGTAAAATAAAATAAACTGAAAAAGATGATTTTAAAGACCTTTTGAGGAGCCAAGGGTGGGAACAACTTGATAAATATTCAAAATAATACTTCACTTTTAGTATCTCCTCCCACCCACCCCTCACCCCTAAAGTGGACATTTTAGAATAACACAGTGTGGAACAAGGAGGAAATTGTTCCAGCCGTGGGCCAGCAGAAGTCCTGAGTGGCCCGGAGCCCGGGTTATAGAACCCTTCACCTTCACCCTCCCCTTTGCCCTGCGGCAGGGAAGCGTGGTACACTAGGCACCTCCTTACCAAAGACCAGAAAGTCTGTGTGGCTAAATGGAGAAAGAATTTTCCACCCTCTTTGCCCTCACTGGACTATGCGGGATGCTAGAAATATTTTGCAACCCACCGTCAGAGAAAGAATTGACAACGGCTGGTGCCAGAATATTCAGTACATTCAAAAGCGTCTTTTGTTTTATGAAGAAAGTGACTAGGCTGGGAGCCTCGTCTTCTGATTTGACATCACAGCCTGGTGGGTGGGGCCTTCCACTGATCCTGTCCCCACTCCCTGGTTCAAAGTCCCTTAGCCTAGTCAGGATTCTTTAGGAAAGCTAAGTTCTGGTTCCATTTGTGAGTTCCCGTAACCTTAGACACATTCTTCACCCCCTTTGGCCTTCACTGCTCATCTGTGAAATGGTGATACTATTCCACTCCTGTTGTAGGGTGAGTCTTGTTCCCCAAGAATTATCTCTTGTTCCATTGCAAGCTCTCAGGTCTGAGCTTCCATGAAGTGAGTGTTGCCCCTTTCCAGATGGGCACTCTGTGATGTCAAACATGTAATTCTGTCATTATCCGAAACACGTCTGAGTTATGCTTGGAAATCGCTTTCGAGGCTGCAGCACATTCTTTGAATATCCTCAGGGATGGGCAGTCTTCTTCCTTTTAGACGGAATTTGATTTCTGCAAGCCGTCTAATCAGGACAATAAGTCTAGGCTCAGGCTAAATGAAGATACTTTTAGTTCCAAACAAATGAAGCTGATTTCATTCAGCTTCTAAACTGACTCAGCAGTCGTTTCCAAATAAAGTTTCAAAAATGCTTTAAGCAAGAACTGCATCATTAAAACAGCAGGTGGTAAACTATTATAACTTTTAAGGGCAGTACTCATTTGGACTTTTAAAAATTATGATTTTTTTAAAAAATTAATTTGCTACTTTATATTTACATCTCATTTTTGTAAAAAGTAATTATCCTCTTTATTCCTATTCATTTGCTAATGTGTTTTTATGTGTCTGGCTGTTTATGCTTTTTATTTCCATAAAAATGTGGCTTACTCAGATCCCTATTAGCTATAAAAACATAAAATGTCCTGTCTCAGTGGTTCTCAAACCTATCTTAGCTTGTTCAAACCTAGATTGCTGGGCCCACATGCAGAGTTCCTGATTCGGGAAGTCTCGGGGCGGGCGGGGGGGGCAATAATTTGCATTTTTCATCTGTTCCCAGATTCTGCTGCAGGACCACAAGTTGAGAACCCCTGGTCCAGCTGAGGTGCTTTGGTCCTCTAGTTCAACCCCCTTGTACAAATCAGTAAACTGAGGCCCAGGGAGACATGACTCCCTTGCGTAGTGTTATAGAACTAGTTAGTGACAAAGTTGGAACTGGAGCCCAGGGATTCCATATGCCCATTCTAGTGCTCTAAAATGACCGTTTCTTGGTTGAAGACTTGTTAACATGACTGTAGGTTCTTACCATTTTGCAGGACCCTATCGAATTCAAATATTCCAGCCTGTTATCCTTTTTAGTACAACTGTGTCATGATTTTTATTTAATCACAGGAAGAGCCTGTGTTTGATTTGCCTCATTTAAAAAAAAAATTGTGATAAAATATACATAATATAAAATGTACTATTATAACCATTTTAAGTGTACAGTTCTGTGATGTTCAGTACATGTATGTTGCTGTGTGCATCTACATTGCCGTCATCCATCTCCAGAACTTTCTCATTTTCCCAAAACTGAAACTCTACTCATTACACAGTAACTCCCTATTCCTTCCTCCCCTCAGCCTCTGGGAACCATCATTCTCTTTCTGTCTCTATGAATTTGACCTCTCCAGGTCTATCATATGAGTAAAACCATACAGTATTCATCCTTTTGTGAGTGGCTTATTTCACTTAGCATAATGTCTTCAAGGTTCATCCAGGTTGTAGCATGAGTCAAAATTTCCTTCTTTCGAATACCAAATAATAGGCCTTTATTTGCATGGGTATACCACATTTTGTTTATCCATTGTCAATGGGCATTTGGGTTGTTTACACCTTTTAGCTTTTGCAAATCATGTTACTATGAACATGGGTGTACAAACAGCTCTTCAAGTCACTGCTTCCAACTCTTTGGCATATCTATACCTGGATGTGTTGTGGAATTGCTGGATTATATGGTAATTACATGTTTAATTTTTTTTGAGGAGCCTGAATTTTTATTTTTATTTTTATTTTTATTTATTTATTTATTTTTTTTTGAGACAGGGTCTCACTCTGTTGGTGTCACCCAGGCTGGGGTGAGATCATGGCTCACTGTAGTCTCGAACTCCCAGGCTCAAACAGTCCTCCCACCTCAGCCTCCCAAGTAGCTGGGACCACAGGTGTGCACCACTACACTCAGCTAATTTGTTATATTTTTTGTAGAGACAGGGTTTTGCCATGTTGGCCAGGCTGGTCTCCAACTCCCGGGTCCAAGCAATCAGCCCGCCTTGACCTCTGAAAGTGCTGGGATTACAGGCATGAGCCACCACACCTGGCCCCTGATTGGCTGTTAATTCTGGGAGTTTGAGGCTGGAAATACAGACCTATTATTAACAAATTGGTGGGTAAACAGAGCCTGAACAGTCCCTGGCTCTTATCCATCTGGTGCACTCTTGGTGCTCCCCTGAGGCCTTGTGATAAAAGAGACCCTGTTATTCACAGTTCATGGCCAGAGGCTGCAAATGGTCTCTAGGGTTTTCTCTCTTCTCCCCCTTGGCTCTTTTTGATTTCTCTGTCACCAGTTTCCATTCATATTTGTCTCCTTCTTTGCCTTTGGGCAGTTATCTGCTTGTATTTCTGTCTACCAAATCTAGCCAGCCCCAAAGCACTCCCACTGCAGTGCAGAATCAAGTCTGGAACCAATGAGTCAACCTCATTACACTTGCCAAAAGACAAAATTACAATAAATTTAGTTAAAGATCGAATTGGCTTGTATTTGTGATCCTAGAATTGGGCAATACCTCATTCTTTAAAATAGAATGAGTGTGCCCATGACCTGAGCAGAGGAGGTTGACTTTATAGGCAGAAAAACGCTGAAGAAAACAGTCACAAAGAACAAAAAGCAGATTAATCATTTCAAACTAACTGTCCTTCTAGGGTTAAAACAGAGGGGACTTCCTTATGCTGACTCAGGTTGGCTGGAATCGTCTGGAGTTTTGAAAACTGGCCCATTTCAAAGTTCGGTTTGATTCCATGGCACTGAGTACAAGTGACCTCGCATAAACTTTGTTTAATACACAACACCTTACATTCACTAGATGAAATGGGATTGTAATCTAAGGAGGCAGTATGCTAGGTCATGGAGTGGGAAGACCTCCCGTATAGTAGAAATCTAAAAATGCTTACAGAATTAAATGAATGAGTATGACAAGACAGCGAGAATGCTGTCAGGTGGAGCTCTAGGGCTGGCCATTTTGTAGGAAATAGCCAATTACATGGGTTGGTTTTCACCACAACCCAGCGTTCTGGGAATCCACCACTTCCAGGGAACCCTGTGCTGCTGTAGAGTTAGAGGAGGCAATGGGGAAGTCTCCTGCTTTCTGCTTCTGAACGATCCCAGCTTGAGAGGTGGAGCACGAGTCTTCCTTGGGCTTCACCCTGGTTGGGATGTGGGTCCCATAGGTTGTCAGGCAGTGACTCCAGGAGTCAGCCGTGTTTCAGGGGCTCGAGGGGAAGAAGGACCAGGCTTTGCTTTTGTTGATTCGAGGTCCTTGCCTAAGTCTGCAAACCCCCAAATTTCTCTTACCTGATTCCAAGGAATATTGTGAAACTCTAAAACCAAAATTATTATTTTTTACATTTAAGGAAACTTAAAATGATACACTATTCTTTTCCTAGGTGATTTACAAAATCCTTCTGTCAATGAAGTTAAACTAATAGCAGTCAAGCATAGAGCCCCCGTAAGGCTTGTTTCCACATCACCATCCCAACTATCTCAGGATCAGTTAACTGAGTGGATAGGTTACTTTAAAGAAAATGTTTTGAAGCAGCATGATGCCTATTATTGATGTCATCAGAAATCACCCTTTTGGTGATAGTACAGGCGCTTCATTATGCAGGTTAACAGGAAAAGTGAAGCAGGTGTGATAGTTAATCCACAAAATCCATGTTGGCTCAGAATAGCATCATGTCAGGTTATTTTGTGACAGCAGAAGCTACCACCTTTCTGAATAGTCTTACAGTGTTCACTTTTACCCACACATTGGTAAATATCTTCTCAGCCCTGAGGACTTTGTGTTTCCCTTTCTCTGGGCTATGTTCCCTGAAGGAGGTAGTCTAGACATCCGCCCCCAGTGTGCAATATCCTTGTTTCCTTTCCTCAGTTAGAATGGAGGCTTCTCAGAGATCCCAGATCCCAGAAACAGTCCGGGAAGGCCAATGTACCGGGTGGTAATTGGTATCTGGCGGCTGGGAGCTGTCATCAGGTTTTCAGGGTACAAATTTGTATTAATAGAATCCATTAACATCCGTGCTTGCAGCAAATTGTAACCAGACTCCGCCTTATCGCAGCACCATGCTACTGCTTCAGAGGGTAATTTCCCTCCGGCAGCCGACTTCTCTTTCCTGCTGTTCTGTGTGTAAAAATGAGAGGATGTTTATTTCCTTGGGGCTGTAACAAAGTCATCAAATGAGACCAAAAAGGTCTTTGTGGGCCTCCCCTATCTCTGAGAGCTGCCCTGGTGCCATCTGCTTAGGGCGAGGCTGAGCACACAGGCAAATTGGTTGACTTGCCTGACAGGAGATGTAGGGAAAGAGTTGTTTCTTATTTAAAATCCCCTGAGATTGAGGCTGTGCGGTGACCCCTGGGTGACACCCATCCCTTCCTCCATCCATCCATTTATTCAGGTCGTGTTGGCTGCACATGTGCTCATGCTGAAGCAGCCCAGAGTGCGGAGCTATGAGACCTGGTGTGTGCCTGCCCAGAGCCCCCGTGTGATTCAGGAACCCAGAATGCAGAGCTATGAGACCTAGTGTGTGCCTACACAGAGCCCCCGTGTGATTCAGGAACCCAAAGTGCAGAGCTGTGGGACCTGGTGTGTGCCTGCCCTGAGCCCCTGTGTGATTCAGGAACCCAGAGTGCAGAGCTGTGGGACCTGGTGTGTGCCTACACAGAGCCCCCGTGTGATTCAGGAACCCAAAGTGCAGAGCTGTGGGACCTGGTGTGTGCCTGCCCAGAGCCCCCCTTGTGATTCAGGAACCCAGAGTGCAGAGCTGTGGGATCTGCTGTGTGCCTGCCCAGAGCCCCCGTGTGATTCAGGAACCCAAAGTGCAGAGCTGTGGGACCTGGTGTCTGCCTGCCCAGAGCCCCCATGTGATTGAGGGACCTAGACTACGCTCCGTGAAAACCTAGGAAGCAATACAGAGCATGCCTGGGGGCAACCAACCCCATCCTTTTTTATAGGTAAATAAAGCAGGCACAGGAAATTTAGCTTTTTCTCTTGAACTTGGTATGAAGAAAAATCAGAAGGGGAGAAGGGAAACACTTTCAGTAGCTTAAGTAAAGGTCCTTGAGAAAAAGTATGCCTGGTGTCCTTGGAAAGCAGGGAGGCATTTTTTTTTTTTTTTTTTTTTTTTTTTTGAGATGAAGTCTCACTCTGTTGCCCAGGCTAAAGTGCAATGGCATGATCGCTGCTCACTGTAACCTCTACCTCCCAGGTTCTAGCTATTCTCCTGCCTCAGCCTCCTGAGTAGCTGGGATTACAGGTGCCCACCACCACACGCGGCTAATTTTTGTATTTTTAGTAGAGACAGGGTTTTGCCATGTTGGCCAGACTGGTCTCAAGCTTCCGACCTCAGGTGATCCACCCGCCTCGGCCTCCCAAAGTATTGGGATTACAGGCATGAGCCACCGCGCCCGGCCAGGGAGGCACTTTTCTAAGAAGGGGGTGCTAGAGGGAGTGACAGTGGCATGCATCCCCTGATGCTTGGCCAATGGTCTCACCTTGGTAGTGGGCCAGGCCTTCTCCCAAGGACGGTGGGATGGGCCAAGAAGGTATTTATTCAACTGAGGGCCAGCAATTTGGGTCTTCATTGAAGCAGCTAAACATAAGGTGCCTAAAGTCATACTTGAGAGTAGAATGTAAAGGTCTCTTCCCTGATTGAGTCCTAGGTCACTTGGCATTTGGCCTGGAATCCTTAGAAAGCAGAACCTCAAGCAAGGCTTATGTGTTACAACTTTATTATGGAGTGCAATCCCAGAGAACAGAAGTGAAGGAAAAGGCAAGAAGGGTGAAGAGAGGATGAGCCAATATGAGAATGCCCCACTTCGTGGTCTCAAACCCAACCAGTGGCTCAGGCTATCAGAAGTGTAGAGATGACTGTTCCTAGGCACAGTACATCAGGAGAAGGGCCACCCTTTCCCACTGGTTGAAGGTTCAAACCACGGGACACTAATTTCCCTGAATTTCTGGGTTGTACATGCCTGGGCTCTCTGAATAGGTCCTGCTTTATCTCACCCTTCAGTGTCAATAAGAGGCCCTAGGGCTAGAAGCAAGAGGTGCAGGAAGCTAGGCATATGTCTTGGCGCTGTGGGGTGGTGCCTGTATGAAGTGGGTAGCTCTTGCAGAGATGGTCACCACAGCACTGTTTGGAGCCCTATAAATATGTGCCTGAGAGCATCTGAAATGGCACTGGACCACACACTTGTGCAGCACTGTGGACAGGCATCAGGCTAGATTTTCTTTCAGTACTGCTAGGAGTGTGGAGCACAGAGTGGGGCTGGAGTAGGTTGGTCCAGGAAACATTATTGTTTTCCTATGGTGGACTCCTTGCAGACTTGATGAAATGCCTGGCAAGTCCAGGGAAAGGACACAGAGATGATGAGGCAAGTTGCCCAGGCAGACTACAAGCATGGCTGCCACTTACCTGCTGCAGCCAAAACTTATGGCCAAACGAACCCAGTCTACGGGGAAACCTAGTACCATAATCTTCTCCAGCCCTAGCCTCCATGGAGCCCTGCACCTAGCCTAGGGAAGAAGATATCATGGGCTCCTCTGTTCTTACTGAGCATCAGAAATGTGCCTTGTACGCTGTAGGCATGCATTTTTTCAAGTAAATGAGTAAGCCCCATAGCAAGCAATTTTAAGCATAGGAAGATGGCTCAGAGTTGGTAAAAAGGAAGTATGTTAAATGAAAGTGAGTTCTCTGATACTGTCTACACATTTGAGGACTGTTTTTGCTAGGTTAGCTTAACCCTTCTTTTATCCACCTTGAATAGTTAACCCCTACCTTTCCTGAACTCTTAATGACTTTCAGTTCCTTAGCAAATGTAGCAATACTGTCTGCTATTGTATCCGCTTTCTACTGTTGCATGACAAGCCACCCCAAAACTTAGTGACTTAAAACAACCATTTTATGTATTCACAATTCTGAGTCAACAAGTTAAGCTGGGCTCTGTTGGGAGATTCTTCTGATGGCCACGTCAGGTGTCACTCATGTAGCGACAGTCATCTGATGGCCCCAATACAGCTGGATGATCTCAGATGGCCTCACATGGCTGACATGCACTGCTCTCAGCTGGTTGGTCTAGGGCTGTGCTGTCCAAAGTGGTAGCCACTAGCCCATGTGACTATTGAGCACTTGAAATGTAGCTGACCTGAACTGAGATGAGCTGTAAATATAAACTCTCCATGTTTAATGTAAACTAGCTCATTAATAGTTTTTATGTATTGATTAGAAGCTGATAATATTTTGAATTGGGGGTTAAATAAAATATATTATTAAAATGGAATTGATTTCACCTGTTTCTTTTTACTTCTTTAATATGACTATTAGAGAACTTAAAATCCCATTTGTGGCTTATACTATCATATTTCTATTGGACAGTTAGTGGGCTGGGCTAAAGCACACCCACCTGACATTTGACCCAAATGTTCTAAGGTTCTAAGGAAGTCTGCATCATCCATGGCTACAGCAAAGCAAAACTGTACCATGTGTCTTGCAGAAACTCAAAGATGAATATTGTTAGGAAGCAAAAAACAATGACTAGTTTTCATAGTAATCCCATGAGACTTGAACTAAAGAATCTGTAGGAAGCAAGAATATAAGGGACAGAGTAAACAGATACTTTGGAGCCAAAATATAGGAGTTGGGTGTGGGAGGCTTGGAGAGGGAGAAGAAGCTGCTTTTCAAGTCTAGCTGGTGAACATGCTAGATGATATTATTCACTGATAATGTGACTGTAAGAAGGAAGAGAAGGTTTGGTAGAGATGATCATGGGTCTGGTTTTAAATATGTTGTTTTTAAGGTCCCAGTGGAGATCCAAGTGGAGATAGTTACTGAACAGCTGAAAATATAGATTTAATGGTGGGAGAGACACTTGGACATGAGAAATCAATATGGGAGTCATTATTGAGCAGGAGGTGATTGCAACCATTGGTGAAGATAAGATTCCCCAGGGAGATTGTGGAGACTAAGAGCATCTCTGAGAGTGGCATCTGGGAAATGCCCATGTTTGAAGTACAGGGAAAGGAAACAGAACCTCTACAGAAGACCAAGAAGTGATCTAGCAGCAGGGCCTAGTACCCAATCTATAATTGCTAAAGAAAGAGAGGAAGCGAGATTCCATGGTGGGTCATGTGCTGTTCATCTTTTTATTCCCCAAAGGGGATTATACAGAGAAGATGCACAACTAATGTTTGTCGAATTAGATTAAGTTGCATCGTATTGCACTGCACCGTATTGTGCTAAGTCGAGCTCTGCTGCCTCCTGGGCAGCTCTGGCAGTTTTAGACTCTCCCCCACTCTGTCAAGCTTCTCCCCCTCTCCCTGTCTCATTCACTAAGTCCATTATACAGTAAAGCTTTGTTGCCCAACTAAACATTTTAGGAACTTAGTAAAAGCTGGTATGAATTATCTCACCAGTTCCCATTTGCCTGCCTTTAGATGGCTAGCAGGACGCCCAGATAGCAGAGGCTGAAGGAAAAGGACATTAATGACCTCTCATAACAAGCAGTCTGCATGTAGGTGCTTTCAGGTTTGGGGCAGGACTTAGGTTATAAAGGACCCAGGCTCTTTTTGCCTGGCCACTTTGGAATCTTCAGCTTATCAACTCTTTGTCCCTGGATTTATCACCTCGTAGTTATAAGGTGGCTGCCATATTCCAAGCATAATGTCCTAAAATAGTCAACATCTTGGTAGGAATAACATATCAGGCCTCTGCTGTATCTTTGGCAGAGATAAAAAAGTCTTTGTCAAAAGTTTCCCCAGCTGACTTCCTCATGCCTCATTGGCCAACTTGGCCAGATGCCCATCCTTAAACCAACTACTGGCCAAGTGGAATGTTATTATCATGCTTGGCTTAGCCAAATCATGTCTTATCCATTGGAGCTGGGGAAGAAGATGGGAATGGCTGTTGGGTAGGAGACAAATTTTGTCTTCCATACTCATTTTTAGGGGGTGGGATTCCTTATAATTTAGTTTCAAAAACATTCAATTCAACATTTATTGAGTACTCACTATGTATCAAGAACAGTTATTTTACCATTGAGGCAAATATTAATTGCAAAGAGCTTAGATATTAACATGCTGAGTAGATCCTTCTGCCTACCACCTCTTGTTGGCCCTCTGCTATTCCTTGAAATTCTACTTGGGATGCTAAACCATTCCTCTGTGCTCCTGGCCCCCCCTTCAGCTCCTCCCTTTAAAACATTTTACCACCTATTCCACTTTTGATTTTTAATCAATCTCCCTCAGTCTCACTTTCCATCAGTCAACCTCAGCATCGCCTTCAAGCTTGTTTGCTTACTGTTTTCTTCCTGCACCACCCACTGTCTTCGGAGTCATGCCTTGCATTGTGCCATTCTCAGGAGTCATCTGCTCACCTCCGCTGACTATTCCCAATTTGGATGCCGTCCCTGGCTCCAAAAGTTCTAGTGATTCCCCATTGCCTGTTACATGAGGTCTTTAGCCTGGCAGAAGGCTATCTACCTAATTACTAACAGTGTTGCCTCTAAAAGAGACTTGGGTGAGAGAAGGGAGCATTGAAGGGTTTATTCATTTAATCTTTATTCTTTGAGTCTTTTTACTGCTGGAATGTGTCTGTGTTGCTTGCATAGTTAAAAAAAAAAAAAACTGAAAACCTCTAGCCTAGCATTCCAAATGTTCTATGTTTTTTCCAGTTCCTCTCCCACTACTCTTTTACACAAACTTTCCTCTCCATCCAAACTGGTACCCTTCCTGCCCATAAGAACAGCCTTGAGTTATTATTGCTCACACCGCAGCCCAATATCAAATGAACCATGCCTGTCCTCCTGACTTACCTAATTTCTGTCACTACTCAAGCTTTCAAGACCCAGACTGTCTACACTTTACCCAACAGTCCCCTCCCATTTCCTGCCAGCCCCTTCCCACCACCACCAGCTTCTTTTAATTTCTTCCTTCTCTGAACTCCTGCATCAGTTTTGCTGTAGTACATCAGGGATTGGCTCTGAACATGTCTGCCCCTTTGTGTCATTCAACCTTGGTTTTTTACTACTGCCTAATAGAGGATGTGCATCCGTTCTCACAGCTTTTACTCATTCACCCCCTGATTTTTGCTGATGGCCGTGAATGTGGCTGGATTGACCACAACTGTGGGCAGTCAGGATTTCAGCTTACAAATATGGGCTTTAAGATGTGGTCTCCAGAAATGCATTGCCTATAAACTAGAACACCTAAACTGTTCGTTTCACTTTTAGATGTTTACTTGCTGGTAATATCACTGATATTGTAACCTTGAGGCATTATTTAAATACCACATTGTTACTTTTCAGTGCTGTATTTCCAAACCAGTACTCACAAACATCCTCATTTTTTAAATACTTAAGACCCTATATTTGAATTTGAGCATCTATGTTCCCAACCGCCTTTAAATAAGTGACTCCTCCAACATCATAATCACCTTCTTGGACATATAGGATCTTCAGTCTTGGGTGCCTTCTTCAGGTTTCTACTTTCCTCCCTGATCTGTAAGAGGTTGAGAATGAAGGGAATTGGTTCTGCAAAGGGGATCGGTGCCCCATCGATTAGGTTCCTTGAGATTATTTTGTTTAGGAGATTCTGGGCTGCGAACAGCTCTGCCCACTGTCTGGCCTGGAAGAGATGGCAAGGAGAAGGCCAAAAGGAACAATCTGGAGGAGACGAAGTGGGGTGGGGTAATCAGAAAAGCTGAATGCAGAGAACTGAGGTGCATTGCCTGAAGCTGCCACAAAATCGGTGGGAGGGGGAACATTGCAGCCCCCGCCTGTGGCTGCTGCTGGTTGGGTTTAGTAATTGTGTTCTGAGTAGCATTTAGACTGGCATTTAGACGGGTCTAGAATGTGAATTCTTGCAGGGGAGGCAGCCAGCACAATCCTGCTTTGTTCCAGTTCTTTGAGGACTAAGGAAATAATTTTTAAAACAATAACCCTCCTTCCTGGGCTGTCACTTGTTTGTTTGCTCCGGGGACTGCCCAGTAACTCTTCAGTCTCTGTTATTTGTGTTTAAACTCTGTATTTCTACCCACAAGTAGGAATTGATAGAAGGAAGAAGGTTTGGGTCTATAGGAAACACTGGTGATATATTAATTTTGCCATTCCATGTATGTTGTACACTCAGGAAGGGCCACAAGCCAGGTCTCTCATTCACTTGTTCGTTTAGTCATCCATTCATCAAACACTTTCCAGGTCTTGGTTTTGTGTCTAGGCCATTGTAGGAACTGTTTGTGGCAGCAAAGAAGTAAAATATATGGTTTTTGACCCAAGAAACTGTAATCGGCATATAATAGAATTATTATTGTTAATGGCAACTGGTGCCATTTATTGAATTCCTTTTACTCTGATCAGAAACCAAGCTAGAGACATTATAGATACTGGTCGGTCAGTTTAATCATCAGGCATTTCTTGAATGCTTTTCGTCTAGGCACTGTGCTAGGGACTGGGATAGGGCAAGAAGCAGCCAGGGGCTTGAATCTGGCAGGAATTACATGAGTAATTGTAGGTACGCAAAGGGGCCTTTCCATTCTCAAAGGTGCTCCTTCTAGCAGCATCAGATTACCTGGAGCTTGTTAGAAATACTGACTGTAGGGCCCCCCAACCCAGACATGCTGATTCAGAACCTGTGCATTTTAACAAGGTCACCAGGTGATTCATTCATCTGTACATTGAAGTTTGGGAAGCACTGGTGAGTAGCCTGGGATGTAGCTTAGTCTAGGCTAGGATATCAAGGAAGGCCTTTCTGAGGAAGTGACTTTTAAGCTGAGATGTGACAAATGAGTAGGGACTAGCTAGACAAGGCAAGGACAGATGGAGGGTGGGGTGAGTTCCAGGCAGCGGGAGCAGCCTGTGGGCAGGCTAGGACTGTGAGGTCCAGTGTGATAGTGATGGCAGAGCAGAGGAGGAGCCCCTGGAGGAAGGCCTTGCAAACCAGGCTGGAGTTTAAACCCAGTGATATGGAGAAGGGATTGGAGAGAAATCTTGTCCCCAATTTATAGACAAGGATGGGCTGAGAAATTTGCCCAAGGTCACACAGCCAGTACTCACTGGTAAACTAATAAGAGTTGGAATGTATATCCAGTCCTCTAATTCTAAAGCTTATTTTCTTTTTCCTTTTTTTTTTTTTAAGATAGGGTCTCACTCTGTCACCCAGGCTGGAGTGCAGTGGCACAATCATGGCTCACTGCAGCCTCAACCTTCTGGGTTCGAGTGATTCTTCCACCTCAGCTTCCTAAGTAGCTGGGATTACAGGTGTGTGCCACCTTGCCCAGCTAAATTTTTTTTTCTTTCTTTTTTTGGAGACAGAGTCTCTGTCACCCAGGCTAGAGTGCAGTGATGTGATCTCAGCTTAATGCAAGCTCCGCCTCCCAGGTTCAAGGGTTTCTCCTGCCTCAGCCTCCCAAGTAGCTGGTATTACAGGCACATACCCCCACGCCTGGCTAATTTTTGTATCTTTTTAGTAGAGACAGGGTTTCATCATGTTGGCCAGGCTGTTCTCAAACTCCTGACCTCAAGTGATCCACCCGCCTCAGCCTCCCAAAGTGCTGGGATTTCAGGTGTGAGCCAACACACCCAGCTGCCCAACTAATTTTTTAAAATTGTTTGTAGAGATGGCATCTCACCATGTTGCCCAGACTGATCTTGAACTCCTGGGCTCAAGCAGTCTTCCCACCTCAGTCTCCCAGAGTGCTGGGATTACAAGTGTGAGCTACTGTGCCCGGCCTAAAGCCCATTTTCTGAATCACTGCATTAAGGTCATTAAGAAGACAAAATATATAGATGATATAATTTTGAATGCAGTTTTGTATTATTTAGGGTTTGAGGACCCTTATAGTAATCTGGCTTAAATTTAAAAGATGATTAAATTTAGAATAAAATAATAAAACCCATGAGAACCCAGGAGGAAATGTAAGTTCCACTTGAGCACACTTTTTTCCCTGAGTTTCTTAGGAGATAAGGTATAAAAGGAAACCCTCTCTATAGATCGCTCTTGTTATCTGAAAGAATGAGGTAGACTTCTCTCTCAGGAAGAACCTTTTTATTTTTCCTATCATTAAAGTGTAAGAGGAAGCATGAAGCAGATTGTGAGGGCAGAGCACTCTATGGCTGATCTGGGGTCACTTCTTTCTCTAAAGCTGCTGGGCTGAGTGAGTCCTGTATCCTTTCTGTCTGTCTATTCCCAGTGGGCCAGAAGCCAGGCAGGGAGAGAGTGGGGAGCAGAGACCCAGTGCCGTCTCGTGTCCTCCACATCTCGGTCCAGACATGTGAGGGTTGAACATTGGCACCAGCTCAGACACACCGATCTCCTTTCAGGAGACTCAAAATGTCCCGTGTGGTTCACTGATTTCTAAAAGGACTAATTGGCCAACCCAGCCATTTTGGGGGAGCAGTGAAAGCAGACCCCAGTCATTGGTGTTGGAGGAGGTTAAATGAGGAGATAGGAGCCCTCAGGTTCTAAAGCTATTCTAAAGCTATTGGAGGATATGCCCTTTAACCTTGAGGAGCTGCCAGACTAACGGCAGAGACACAGCCCCTGCCTTCAGAAAGCTCCAAGTGTGATGGGGGAGGCACAGCTCCTGCAAAGTCCAGACTGGAGGGTTGAGAAACAGACCTGCCCCAGGGAGCTCCTAGGCTGATGGGAGGAACAGAGCATAGATAGAGAGTAAATAAGCATATACATATCAAAGGTACTGAAGCTATTTTTAAAAAGTCATAGCACCACTGGCTCCATGCAGCCATCAGAGGAGTTTGGAACTAGACAGTTTGCTTCTTCTTGCCTTTTCCTGAACCACTGCAAAAGCCATAGGTGCTCACTGCATCTGCAAAATCAGAAGCCAGTGGAGACAGTAACATCCTCTTCATTAAGTTGGTTTTCTATGCCCAAGGTTTATTTGAGGTTTCTGCTCATAGCCCTGGCAAGAGAGGAAAAGCTCCTGGGGCTGAGGCCGGCAGCTGGGCAACACTCAGGCATCTCTCTCCTTTCCCCCAGTCCAAGCGCCAACTCCACTGCACAGCCAAGCCCGGCGGTACCAGTAGGCGAGACATTGGCCGGTTCCTGCCTCTAGAGAACAGCTGTGCTTTCCGGCAGACGTTCCAGAGCCCTGTCTAGCAAACAGTATATGTGTCTGGCCTTGGCAGAAATGGAATCCTTCTGTCTCCCTGCCCTTCCTTCTCAACAGCTCCCCTGGCAGCTGTGACTGCTGATGTCAGGGAAAGAAAGAAAGAGAACTTGAAGTCTACTGAAAGGGATGTTGGATTCATTAGGAGGCACTTGCTTTTGTCCCACAAATGACTTACACATCACCTTGAGCAAGTTCTACATTTTCCCATCAGTATTAAACCGAGGAAGCGTGGCAGAGACGACAGTCACATGATCTGAAATCCTGAGACCCAGGTTCAACTCCTGGCTCTATTACTCCTAGCCACATGACCTTGAATAAGGGGATCCTATTTGTCCAGAGATAAAGGATTTTTAAAAATCATTTGAGCTTCAGTTTTCTTATCTATAAACTGGGAGTAATGATAATATATACCGTATTAGGTGGTTAGGATGATCCATTACAATAAATGTGTTGAAATGCTTTGAAAATCTTAAGGCATTTAATAACCAGTGTTATTGTTGAGGAGGAGATGGCTGCCCTTCCTTTCCTCTGCTCATGGTGTGATGTTGATAATATTGAAAAAAGGATCAGACATGAAAATGAAAAGTTTATTAAAATATAAGATTAAGACTAGCCAAAATAAATACTCCAGGAGCCTGAGCAGTAGGAACAGTTAATTCACGGTCAATACTGTGCTTGAACTGAGGGGGATAAAGGATAAATGGAAAACCAGATCTCAGGTTCAAAGAATTCACGGCCTACTGAGAGAAATAAGAACTAAGAATGGGAACAGTAATACATAATATTAACTGCTGCATTTCAAATTCCAGGTGCTGGGAGCTTCAGAGGTGTCAGGAAAGGCCAAATGGAGCAAATGCTTTTTATTCTAGCTGCATGTATAAATGTATTCATTTATTCAACAAATATTTTTGGACCACCTTCTATAGACTGAACACTATTCTAAATGTAGGGAATATAGCAGTAAACAAAACAGATAAAATCCCTGTCTCTCAAGGAACTTATTTTCATGGGGAAAGACAGATAACGGGGAAAATAAGTTAAATATGTAGTACATTAGGTGGTGCTAAGTGCTAGGGAGGTATAAATTAAGCAGTCAAGGGAGACAGAGAGTACTTGGGGAGGTGGTTTGCAATTTCAGATCAAGCAGCCAGGGAATTCCTCACTGAGAGGGGGACACTGGAGCAAAGACCTGAGGGAGAAACATAGGCTAGCAGGCAAGAATGGTGGCTTAGACCAGGAGAGTAGCAGTAGAGGAAGTGAGGAGAAAACACATTCATTTTTTTTTTTTTTTCAAAGTAGAAATGAGATCTTGCTATATTGTCCAGGCTGGTTTTAACCTCTGCCCTCTAGCGGTCCTCCCCACTTGGCCTGCTAAAGTGTTGGGATTACAGGTGTCAGTCACTGCATCTGGCCCAGATTCCTTTTAAAGGTGAAGGCAGTAGGATTTGCTGATGGCTCGGGTGTAAGGTAAGAGAGAAAGAGAGGAGGCAAAGAGCACTCTTGAGGTCTGTCATGAACTGAAATGGGAAAGGCTGTGTGTGGTGGAGCAGGGAAGTGCAGGGAGGAGCTGTGTTTTAGTTAGCAGCTCAGAGACACCTGTTAGAAATACAACTGGACATGTCAAGTAGGCAGTTGGACATGTGGGTCTGAAGCTCAGGGGAGAGTTCTGGGCTGGAGATGTAAAACTGGGAGTTTCCAGTATAGAGATGGTATTTCATACTGTGAATCCAATAAGATCACCAAAGCAGAAGAGATCCTGGGAGGAGCCTGGGGCACTCCAACCTTAGAAGCTGGGGAGAAGCAAAGGAACAGCAATGAGAAAGGAGGAAACCCGGGAGGTGGCAGTATTCCGGATGCTAAGTGAAGGATGTATTTCAAGGAGGATGGAGTACTCGCTTATGTTAAATCAAGAATCATGAGAGCTTAGTTTATTTATTTACCATTGGACTCAGCACATTGAGGTCATGGGTGACCTTGATAAAATTTGATTGAGTTGTGGTGGTGGAAATCTTGATTGGAATGGATTTAAAAGAGGTTTGGAGAAGAAAAATTATAAGCCGTAAATGTGGGCAACTCTTCTGAGGCCTTTCCTTGTGAAGGAAAGAGAAATAGGGCAGTAGCCGAAGGGGAGAGTGGGGACAAGGGAGGCTCCTCAGGTTGGGATAAATCACAGCATGTTTGTAAGCTCTAGGAAACAGCCAGTGAACAAGGAAAAGTTAAGGAGACAGAAGGTAGAGAAGGATTGCTGGAGCATTGCTCCAGAGCACCATCCCTGGAGCAGACAGCTCACCCGCGGTAATGGAGAGAAGGCAGTCAGAGGGGCAGAGCCAGGCAGGCAGATGCGTGAGGGGGCGGCGCCTGTGGAGGTTCTGTTTTGGTGACTTCTGTTTTCTTAATCAAAGAATAAACAAGACACTTGCCCAAGAGTAAATGAAGGCAGAACCCCAATTTCTTTAAAAAAAAAAAAAAAGTGTGTAATCCCAACACTTTGGAAGGCTGAGGCGGGAGGGTTGCCTGAGCCCAGTAGTTCGAGACCAGCCTGGGCAACATAGTGAGACCCCATCTCTGCAACAAGTTTTAAAAATTAGTTGCGTGTAGTGATGCTCACCTGTAGTCACAGCTATTCAGGAGGCTGAGGTGGAGGATTGCTTGAGCCAAGGAGGTCAAGACTGCAATGAGCTGTGGTTGCACCACTGTCAGAACCAGACCCTGTATCAAAAAAAGGGGGGGGTATAAAGAATAAAAAGAGAGACAGAACTTATATAATAAAATAAAAGAGGCCTAAAACACATATCAACTAATACGTTGGCCATATTTGGATTCTGACTCAAACAAACAGTAAAAATAAAAAGGCATTTATGAGATAATTAGAAATTTGCACCATCAGTGGATATTTGATCCTATTAAAATGATTAATATTGGAGGTGTAATAATGTTATCAAGGTTACATTTTGTAACAGGGTCATTGTCTTTTAGACAGAGATGCTGAAATATCAATAGATGAAATTAGACAATGACATGGATTTACTTCAAAATCATCCAGTGGAGGGGAGGGGAGAAGGAAAGGTGGGTGTAGACGAAGTGTGATTGCCTTTGGGTCAATGATTGTTGAAGTTGGCTGATGTGCAAGAGTCATTATGCTTTTTCTACTTCCATAATGAAAATTAAGACAGAGGAAAAAAGAAGAGGGAAGGAGATGCTGGGGGCTTAAGAGGGAAAGGGAAAGTTGGAATTGCCATCTGGGACTGCCAATGAGGGGGAGAGGCATGTGACTGTCAAATACCACGAAGGGCCCACTTGAGATTCAAGAGCATAAATTAAAAGTGAGGCCAGACGGCAGGGAGGTGTGTGTGAATGTGCTTCCCCAGCCATGTCCAGTGGCACATGCAGGCACAGAGTAGGTGGAAGGTTAGATTTGACCAGAGTTCTGAGTTTAGCCAACAAAATATGAGCATTGAGAATACCATTCTCCCATCATATTGATGACGTCTCTGAGGACCAGAATTATGTCTTTGCTTCAGTTACTTTGGGCTAATTTGACTAGCTGATTCCCAAGTCCCCTCTACCCCCACAAGTTTTGACCAAATTTAATACTCTGGCCTCAGCACTTACAAATGATTTATCTGGTTGCATGAGCAAGACAAAAGGAGGGTGGTGGGTAGAAGTGGCTCTGATTGCCTTGCCTCTCATTTTTCTACCCTTCTTTCCAAAGTGGAGAGTGGTCATCTTGGTTTGAGTGATCCCTCCCAGTATGTTTGTGGCTGGGCCAGGTGTGACCGTCATGTCTCTTCTGAACGATGACCTCCCTGCCTTGCATCCCCGTTTTCACTTGTTAGCTTGGTCTGTGGAGGAAATCTTTGAGGTCCAGTAGGGAAACAAAGTACTACCTACAGAGGCCAGGTGTCTCCCATATCCCTGATTATGACTGGGCCTTTGTGGGGTGTCCCCCTCATCCCCTCCTGTCCATCAGCTTGTGATCTTTCCCAAGACGACTATTTCATGTGAGGCAGGAGCCTGGCTCTCATTGGCTCCTTTCTTCCCAGGTCCTACTTGCAGGACTGGGGGTCTAGTTGCTATGACTTACCTGCTCCAGCTTCCTTGGAGAGAGGTGTTTCATAAATCAGAACGTGTCTCTGGCCAGGTCATGTTGACCGGTACAAATTTGTCTCTGACTCACGGCATATTTTAAAACAAAGACATATTGAATATGTACTAAGTATAGCCAGTATGGTTTTTATGCCAGTTTTTCTTTTGAGAATTATAGCAGTTTTCTGAGATAATCACAAGGGGAACTTTTTAAAGAAATCCCTGTGTCATTTGCATATCTTTGTATCTTCCACAGGGTCATTCACCAAGTGTTTGTTGAAATTTTGCTATATTGCCATGAACTAGGTTTCAGCGTGGCATAAAAGGAGTGTAGACTTGGGAACACCAACCTGGGTTTGATTTTGGCTTTGCCACTCACTAGCTAAGAAACCTTGGAGAAGTTATTTAACATCACTAGGCTTCAGATTTCTTCTTCTTCTAGTTTTCGTGTGTGTGTTTGTTTGTTTGTTTGTTTTGAGACAGGGTCTCCCTCTGTTTCCCAAGCTGGAGTGCAGTGGTGCAATTTTGGTTCACTACAGCCTCTGCCTCCCAGCCTCAGGTGATTATCTTGCCTCAGCCCCCCGAGTAGCTGAGATTACAGGCACACACCACCACGCCTGTCTAATTTTTGTATTTTTAGTAGAAATGGGGTTTTGCCATGTTGCCCAGGCTGGTCTCGAACTCCTGGGCTCAAGTAATCCACCCATTTTGGTCTCCTAAAGTGATGGGAATACAGGCAGGAGCCACTATGCCTGGCCTAGGCTTCAAATTTATAATGTGTAACATCAGGATAATAGTGTTTTCCTTGTTGGAATGTTGGAAGGATTAAAAGGGATGGTTACTCTAGAAATGGATGTCTGTTCTTCACTTTCCCTCCCTATTGTTGCCTTTTTTGACAAGCATGCCTGTGAAGAGATTAGAATGTAGATATCTCTGTGACCTTAAAGAGATCATTCCTCTCTGAGCTTCATTCACATTTCTTATCTATCTCTGCACCACTTTTCACATGACATTGAACGATGGAATCCAATTAGAGATATCTGAGATCCTTTTCAGTTTAGATAATCTAGGTTTCCTTTGACTTACTGGAACAGATTTTCTTTTATTTTTAGAGCTCAGGTGCACAGCATTGGGTTAATCATAATCGTTGGTTCATGACTCACTCTCATCATTGGTCCATGCAGGTCCTGCTCTTTTTCTTTCTCTTCTATTTCTGTTCCTTCCCTCCCTTTCTTCCTATTCATCCATCCACCCATCTGTTTGCTTATTTATTTATAATAATATAATAAGTATCTACAAATCTACCACCCCCAACAAAAGCTAGAACTTTGATAATTAGCAAATGTCTAACCTTATGATTCCCTCGCCACCACCAGTACCACCAATCTATCTTCTTTGCCTCCTCCACTACCAGAAGCAATTGTTATTTTTTTATTTTATTTTTAATTAATTTTTTTTTTTTTTTTTTGAGATGAGGTCCTGCTATGTTGCCCAGGCTGGAGTGCAGTGGTGCAGTCATAGTGCATGACAGCCTAGAACTCCTGGGCTCGAGTCATCCTCCTGCCCAGCCTCCTGAGTAGCAGGGACTGCAGGTATGCACTAGCACACCTAGCTTGTTTTTAATTGTTTGAGAAACTGACCTGCTGTTTTCCTTAGAAGCTGCACCATTTTACATTCCCACCAGCAGTGCACAAGGCTCCAACTTCACATCCTCTCCAGCACTTATTTTCCGGGTTTTGTTTTGTTTTGTTTTGTTAATAGTAGTCATTCTAATAGATATGAGAAGGTATCTCATTGTGGTTTTGATTTGCATTTCCCTAATGATTAGTGACTTTCAACATCTTTTTATATGTATGTTAGCCATTTTATATCTCCTTTGGAGAAGTATCTATTCAAGTCCTTCACTTTCTTTGTTGTTGAGTTGTAGTGATTATTATCTTGAATCCTGTTTTCTTTTTTCTCTTTCCTTATATTATCGCATAGCATTCTAATTCACATTTTGACTTCTATGTAATATTTCATTGTCTGACTCTACCACAGTTTCATTATCCTTTTTTCTGTTGAACTTTTGGGTTTTTCCTAGGTTTCTGCTGTGATGGATAGGACTCCTAGGAACATTTTTGTACCTGTGCAAGAGTGTCTCATGGGTATATATCTAGGAGTAGATTTTCTGAATCAGTTTGTGAATGTTCAACATTAGAGGTAATACAAAACTTTTCCCAAAGTAGTTGTAATATATAAGAAATATATAAGCAACAGGTAAGAAATCCTTTTCCAACACTTGGTATCATTAGACTTAGTAGTGTTTTCCAATTGGATGAGTGTAAATTGGTATCTGATAATGGTCTTCATTTGCATTTCCCAGATCACCAATGTGTTTATTAGCCATATGTATTCCTCTCTGACTCCTGCCTAGATGTCTGTGAAATTGTTTATCCTCTTATTAATCTGTGAATGTTCTTTATAAAACATTTAAAAATATTTTTATGGCAACCTATCGTGAGGTGTGTGTTTCTCCATTGTCTTCTAGATTTTAACTTAACTTTTCATGTATCTTAAGGCTTTTTCCTTCCAAATGAGGTTTACTGAGTTATAAGTTACACAGAACAAAATTCACCCTTGCTAAGTGTGTAGTCCTATGAATTTTGCCAAGCACATAGAGTTATGTAACCACCACCGTAAGCAAGATACAGAACATTTCCATCATCCCAGAAAGTTCTCTTGTACCCTTTTTTTGGGTTAATTCTCTCCCCTTAATCCCAACTCTGGATAACCACTCATCTTTATTCTGTCCCTGGGGTTCGCATTTTCTAGAATGTCATATAAATGAGGTCCTACAGTATGTCACCTTTTGAGACTGGCTTCTTTTACCTCATGTATTTGAGATGCCTCTAACTTGCTGCATGTATCAGTAGAACATTGCTTTATATTGCTGTATAGTATTCCATTGTATTGCATACCATGGTTTATTTACTCATCTGTTGACAGACATGTGGCTTGTTTCTAGCTTTTGACAATTATAAATAAACTGCTATAAATATTCTCATGTAGATTTTTGTGTGGACATATATGCATATTTTGGTTTCTCTGGAGTACATACCAGAAGTAGGAATCCCAGGTCATATGACAACTGTGTGTGTAACTTTTGAAGAAACTGCCAAACTGCTTTCCAAAGTGGATGTACCATTTTTTATTCTCACCAGCAATGTATGTGAGTTCCAGTGGCTATATATCCTCACTGGGACTTGGGATTATGAGGGGTTTGTTTGTTTGTTGTTTAGCTATTCTAACATGTGTATAATGGTATCTCCTTGTGGTTTTAATTCACATTTCTGTGTTGAGCATCATTTTGTGTTTGTTTGCCATACATATACCATCTTCGATGAAGTGTCTGTTTAGCAAAATGATCTTTTGCTCGTTTTTTATTAGATTGTTTGTTTCCTTACTATTCCCCTGAGAATTTCTAAATATGTTATGGAACAAGCCCTTTATCAGGTTATCAAATATTTTCTTTCAGTCTGAAGCTTGTGTTTTCACTCTCAGCAATGTCTCTCAAACAGCTGTCTTAGACTCCCCCAGTGTGGACTAGCCCTCCCTGCCCCCTCACTGTGGGGCAGGCATACATACCTTCAGATGCATACTCGACCCTGGGTTTCCCAGGGTCACCAACAATCACTCTGGCACCTTGCGAAGACACTGGCTCTCCGCATTGCTTACTGTCCTGTTTGGACTGGTCTAATTGATGAGAGTGCTTACATCTGTTTTGAACTTTCCAAAGAGAATTGTTCAACTCCCTTGCATTTCAAAAAACTTCTCCTCTTGCTAATGGCTTCAGAATGCAGGTCCAGTTATACTGAAATAAGTACCCTGTTTTAGCTGAATGTGAGATTCACTTAGCAAAAGAAGTTATCAAGGAAGGTTAACACATCTCCTTTCTTGGAAATGTCATTATTGGGCCTTCATGATACTCTTAGCATTTGGGAAGTTTATTCTGAGGAGAAATGGTTTTTAAATATACCTGGGAAAGTGTTTTAGTTTTTAGAATCTATAATACATGCTAACACATAATGAGAATAAATTGTGTGTGTGTGTGTGTGTGTGTGTGTGTGTGTATGTATGTATGGGTTTTTGGTTTTTTGTTTGTTTGTTTTTGAGACAGGGTCTCACTCTGTCACTACAGCCAGAGTGCAGTGGTGCAACCATGGCTCACTGCAGCCTTGACCACCTAGACTCAAGTGATTCTTCTGCTTCAGCCTCCCAAGCAGCTGGGACTACAGGCATGCACCTCTATGCCTGGCAATTTTTTGTATTTTTTGTAGAGACAGGGTTTCACCGTGTTGTCCAGGCTGGTCTCAAGCTCCTAGGTTCAAGCAATCTGCCCTCTTTGGCCTCCCAAAGGGCTGGAATTATAGGCATGAGCCACCATGCCCAACCTGAGACTATATTTTTACAATATTTTCATCCAGTGTGTATTACTTTATGTGGTAGTAGATTTTTTTCCCTAATTTGTTTTTGCTTTAACTAACATTAAATTGATTCTGCCAAGAGAAAAATATAAGGTATAAAAATTGGAAAGGAAGATATATTATGGTTATTTACAGATTATATAACTATTTACATAGAACATAAAAAGAATCAACTGAAAAATTATTTTTAATTAAACTTTTTATTTTGAGATTATTATAGATTCACATGCAGTTGTAGCAGATAACATTATACTTTGCCCAGGTTCCCCCTTTGGTAACATTTTGCAAAACTATAGTACAATATCACAACCAGGGTATTGACATTATACCATGAGGATCACCAGAAGGCTTTCTCAGGTTGCCCTTTTATGTCCACACCCATTTCCTACCACCACCTTCCCCTTCCTTAAACCCTGGCACCCATTAATCCCTTCTCCATAATGTTATCATTTCTGCTATGTAACTACATCATTTATATCATATATATCATTTCTGCTATAAAAAGTCACACAGTGTGTAACTTCTGCGGATTGGCTTTTTTCAGTCAGCATAATTCTCTGGAGATTCATCTAAGTTACTGCATATATCAATAGTATCGATAGTCCATTCCTTCTTATTACCGAGTAGTCTTCCATGGTGTGGATCTACCACGGTTTGTTTAACCATTCACTCATTGAAAGATACCTGGATTGTTTCTAGTTTTTGCCTATTATGAATAAAGCTGTTACAAACATTTATGTACAGGTTTTCCTGTGAACCTAAGTCTTCATTTTTCTGGGATGAACGCCCAGAGGTATATTTGCTGGGTCATATGATAGTTACATGTTTAGTTATTTAAGAAACTGCCAAACCATATTCTAGACACTGTACCATTTTACATTTCTACCAGCAACACATGAGTGATCTCATTTCTCCACGTCTGCACCAGCCTTTGGTGTTGTCACTATTTTTTTTTAATTTAGTCATTCCAATAGGTGTGCAGTGATGTCTCACTATTTTTTTTTCTCATGGTGGTTTTAATTTGCATTCCCCCAGTGGCTGATGTTGAACGCCTTTTCATTTGCTTATTTGTTGTCTGTATTTCTACTTTGATGAAATGTCTTTTTGTGTCTTGTGCCCATGTTCTAGTTGGATTATTTGTGCCTCTACTGCTGAATTTTGAAAGTTCTTCACATGTTCTAGAACTAGTTCGTTGTCATATGTGTGGTTTCTCCCACTTGTCATCTTCTTTCGTAGATAAAAGCTTAATTTTAATGAAGTTCAGTTTATCCATAAATTTTTCCTTCTATGAATTATACTTTTGTTGTCAAATTTAAGAATTGTTTGCCTAGCTCCAGATTGCAACAATTTTCCCCTATTTTTATTGTACAAGTTTTATAGTTCGACATTTGATGTTTAAGTCAGCCATCCAATTTGGGTTTGTCCTTGTATAAGGTCTTAGGTTAAGCTTCCTTTTTTCTTTCTTTATTTTTGCCTGAGGATATCCAATTGTTTCAGCATCATTTGTCGAAAAGACTATCTTTTCTCCATTGAATTGCTTTTGTATCTTTATCAAAAATCAGTTGAGTATATGTGTGGTTCTATTTTTGTTTTTTTTTTTTTTTATTATGTTCCATTGATCTATGTGTCTCTTCCTTCACCAGTACCATGTAGATTTGGTTACTGTGGCTATATAATGAGTCTTTAAATCAGGTAGACTGATCGTCCTATGTTTTTCCTTCTTTGTCGAATTTGTTCCAGCTATTCTTGTTCCTTTTATTTCCACATAAATTTTAAAATAATTTTGTCTAGCTATTAAAAATTTTGTTGAGATTTTAATAAGGATTGCATTAAACTAGTATATCAATTTGGAGATAATTTGCATCTTTACTGTGTGAAGTCTTCCAGTTTATGAATAAAGTAGGCCTCTCCATTTATGTAGATATTTGATTTCTTTAACCAGTTTTGTATAGTTTTAGCATACATGTCCTATGCATGTTTTGTTCATTCTATGCCTAAGTATTTTTACAGATTGTACTTTATTTAAAATTTCTGTTTCCATATGTTTGTTATATACATATATAGTTGATTAATTTTTATGTTTGTCTTGTATCTTGCAACTTTGATGTATTCATTTTTTTTTTTTTAATTTGAGAAGCAAGAGCTTACTCTGTTGCCCAGGCAGGAATGCAGTGGCACCTTCTTTGGCATCTTCTTATCTCACTGCAGCCTTATTCTATTGGCTAGAACTTTCAGCACCGTGTTGAATAAGTGTGGTGAAAGCAGACATCCTTGCCTTGTTGTTAATCTTGGAAAGAAAGCATTTGGTCTTTCTCCATCAAGTGTAATGTTACCTGTGTATTTTCTATACATTTTTTAAAAAATCACACTAAGGAAATTTCTCTCAATTCCTCTTTTTCTGGGTTTAAAAAAGAATAATGAATGAGTGTTTAATTTTGTCAGATACTTTCTCTTCATTAATTGACATGATTGTGCAATTTTTCTTTTTTTTTTTTTTTTTTTTTTTTTTTTTGAGATGGAATCTTGCTCTGTCACCCAAGCTGGAGTGCACTGGCCAGATCTCAGCTCACTGCAAGCTCCGCCTCCCGGGTTCACGCCATTCTCCTGCCTCAGCCTCCGGAGTAGCTGGGACTACAGGCGCCCGCCACCTCGCCCGGCTAGTTTTTTGTATTTTTTAGTAGAGACGGGGTTTCACCGTGTTAGCCAGGATGGTCTCGATCTCCTGACCTTGTGATCCGCCCGCCTCGGCATCCCAAAGTGCTGGGATTACAGTCTTGAGCCACCGAATTTTTCTTAATTAGCCTGTTAGTATGGTAGATTATACTGATGGATTTTAGAATATAGAACCAACCTTGCAACCCTGGAATGAACCACATTTGGTCATGGTGTATAATTCTTTTTATTTGTCGCTGAATTCTGTTTGCATATATTTTGTTAAGGATTTTTTTTAAAAAATGAATGTTAGCATTTTAGCTTTTTGTTTAAGAAATGGAGGTCTCAAGATATTGCCCAGGCTGCTCTGGAACCCCTGGCCTAAAGCAATCCTTGTGCCTCAGCCCCCCAAGTAGCTGTGATTATAGGCAGATACCACCTCACCTGGTCTGTTAAGGATTTTTGTGTCTATATCTGTGAGAGATTTATTGGTTTATAGTTTCATCTTCTTTTTAAAATTTTGGATGATCTATGTCTGGTTTTGGTATAAGGGTAACACTAACTTCATAAAATTAATTAGAGAGTGTTTCTCCTCTTCTATAAAAGAGATTTTATTGAATTGGTGTTAATTCTTCTTTAATAATTTGGTAGAATTCTCTAGAGAAACCAACTGGCCTGAAGTTTTCCTTTTTTGAATGTTTTTAAATTATTAATTTCATTTTCTTAATTTAAAACAATTCAGATTAGCTATTACATATTGGGAAATGTGGTAGTTTGTGTTTCTTGAGAACTTGGTTCTTTTCACCTAAGCTTTAAAAGTTCTGTGTGTAGAGTTTTCATGGTAGTTTCTCATAGCCCTTTTGTTGTCTGCAGGGGCTATAGTGGCATCCCTTATTCATTCTTGAGATTGATAATTGAATCATTCCTTTGTTTTGTTTTGTTTTTCATTTTTGCTGAAGGATTGTCAGTTGAATTGATTTTTTTCAAAGAAGCAGCTTGTTTCATTGATTTTTCCCTATTGTGTTTGTTCTCTATTTTATTGATTTCTGCTCTTTATTGTTTCCTTCCTGCTGCTTGCTTTTAGGTTTTGGGGTGGGAGGCTGGCTCTTCTTTTACTAGTTTCTCGAGGTGGGACCTTAGATGACTGATTTGAGTGTTTCCTGTTTTCTAATGTGTGGATTTAGTGCTATAAACTTCACTCTAAGCAGTGCTTTAGCTGTGTCCCTCGGATTTTGATATGTTGTATTCTCATTTTTGTTCAGTTCAGTGTACTTTTTCATTTCAATTGAAATTTTCTCTTTGAATTATGGATCATTTAGAAATCACATTCAAGCCAGGCATGGTGGCTCATGCCTGTAATCCCAGCTACTCAGGGGGCTGAGGCAGACGGATGACCTGAGGCCAAGAATTCAAAACCAGCCTGGGCAACATAGCAAGACCCCATCTCTAAAACTATAAATAAGAATAAATTAGTTGATGTGGTGGCATGCACCTGTAGTCCCAGCTGCTCAAGAGGCTGAGGCAGGAGGACTCTTTGAGCCTTGGGATTCGATGCAGCAGTGAGCTATGTTCACACCACTGCACTCAGCCTGAGTGACAGAGCAAGGCTCCATCTCTAAAAATTAAAATTAAAATTAAAAAAAAAAAAAAACTGTGGTCTGGGTACAAAGGCTCATGCCTGTAATCCCAACACTTTGAGAGGCTGAGATAGGAGGATCACTTGAGCCCAGGAGTTTGAGACCAGCCTAGGAAACATAGTCTAGAGACCCTGTCTCTAAAATAATAATAATAATTTAAAAATTAGCTGAGCATGGTGGCATGTGCCTACAATCCCAGCCACTGGGGAGGCTGAGATGGAAGGGTCACTTAAGCCCTGGAGATTGAGGCTGCAGTACGCTGTGATCATGCTACTGCACTCCAGCCTGAATGACAGAGCAAGACCCTGTCTCAAAAATGTTTATTTAAATTTAAAAATAGAAAAATAACTTTAAATATGGTAGGATTCAAAATTAGTATGCAATAATTATTTAAAATAGCTTAATGAACGATCAAATGCATAGTAATAAACATAACAAAAATGTTCATAATTTGTACAATAAAATTTTAAAATGAAATGAAGAATTCCAAAGAAAATTTGAACAAATTAAAATTCATATCACATTCTTAGAGTCAACATCATAAATGTCAATTCTAAGTTATTTTATAATTTTAATATGACTCCAATAAAAATATCATTTGATTTTCTTTAAGAAAGAAAAAGTCTGATTCTAGAGAAATCTGTGAAAAAATTGACAAGCAAGAGTAAACAGAAAAAAATTTTAAAAGACTATAAACTCGATTATAAAACTACAGTAATTAATATGGTGTGATACCCGCACATGAAGGGATAAGCAGATGAGTGGAAGATAAAGTCCAGAAATAGACTCAAACACATAGGAGAATTTAGTACTGTGTATGATTGAAGATGACATTTCAAACTATAGAATAAAAGGTATATTTTTAAATAAATGAGGTTAGGATCATCACCATCTAATATACAGTTAGATCCCTTCTTCACATGATTTCAAAGTAAGCTCTAGATGGATTAAGATTGAAGCACAATTACCAGCCTGGGCAACATGGTGACACCCTGTCTCTACAAAAAATTTAAAAATTAGCCAGGTATGCATCTTTGGGCCCAGTGCTTGTGGTCTCAGCTACTTGGGAGGCTGAGGTGGGAGGTGGGAGGATCACTTGAGCCTGGGAGGTCAAGGAGGTTAAGGCTGCAGTGAGTCATGATCATGCCACTGCACTCCAGCCTGGGCAACAGAGCAAGACCCTGCTTCCCAAAAAAAAAAATAAAAAAGAAATTAAACCATAGAAATGTTAAATAAAAACATGGAAACATAAAAATAATCTCGAAAAAAGAAGGCGTAAATATGACACAAAACATAGTGAAATAGAAAACATCCAATCAACTATGAAAAAAATTTCATGCATAATAAAAACACCACAAATAAAGTCAGGATAAAAATAATGATGTGGTCAATTTGCAGCCCCTCTTATAGGGAAGGAGTTTCCTAATAAAAGTTCCTTCAAACTGATGAGAATCAACCAACTGCCCAGTAGAGAAATGGGCAAATAATAGGAATATTGAAATTGATATGGTTTGGCAGTGTCTCCACCCAAATCTCATCTTGAATTGTAGTTCCTATAATCCCCACATCTGGTGGGAGGTAATTGAATCATGGGGGCAGTTTCCTCCATGCTATTCTCATGATGGTAAGTTCTCACAAGATCTGATGGTTTTATAAGGAGCTTCCGCCTTCACTCAGCTCTCATTCTTGTCTCTCCTGCCGCCATGTGAAGAAGGACATGTTTGCTTGCTTCCCTTTCCACTATGATTGTAAGTTTCCAAGGCATCCCCAGCCATGCTGAACTGTGAGTCAATTAAACCTCTTTCCTTTATAAATTACCCAGTCTTGGGCAGTTCTTTATGGCAGTGTGAGAATGGGCTAATACAGTAAAACAAAAATACTCAATCTTACTCATAGTAAGAGAACCACAAAGGAGATACCAATTTCTGTGTGTCAGATTGTCAGAGATCAAAAAGATTAATAACACAACATATTGGAGAAGGAATGGGAAACAGGAACTCTCATACATTGCTGGTGGTAGTGTAAATTGTTACTACATTCATGGAGAGCAACTTGGCCACATTATCTTTGGATAAATTATTATCCAATAATTTATTTGAAAAATAGTCTTGCAAATATAAGAATCACATTTACCCAAAGATATGTATTGCAGTAATTTTCCATATGAAATGATTACAAGCAACCTAAATGCCTATTGGTAAGTAAATTATGATATGTTTATACAGTGGAATACCACGGAGCTGTTAAAATAACACGGCAGGCCGGGTGCAGTGGCTCGCACCTGTAATCCCAGCCCTTTGGGAGGCCAAGGCGGGTGGATCACAAGGTCAGGAGATCGAGACCATCCTGGCTAACACGGTGAAACCCCGTCTCTACTAAAAATACAAAAAAATTAGCCAGGCGTGGTGGCGGGCGCCTGTAGTCCCAGCTACTTGGGAGACTAAGGCAGGAGAATGGGTGTGAACCTGGGAGCCGGAGCTTGCAGTGAGCTGAGATAGCACCACTGCACTCCAGCCTGGGCAACAGAGCGAGACTCTGTCTCAAAAATATAATAATAAATAATAATAATAATAACAAGGCAGTTTTATATGAACAAATATGGAAAAATATCTAAGATATTTGTTAATGGCAAAAAGCAAGGTAGGGGAAAATATGTATAGTATGCTAGAATTGTTAAAAATACATGTGTATATATATATGTGTCTGCATAGACTCTCTGGGAGGTTATAGTTATAGTTACACAATAACTATATGTTATAGTTACACAATAAACTAGTAAATGTGGTTGGCCGGGGACAGGGGATGAATGGAGCTTGGGAAGCTGTGGGACAGGGTTGAGAGAAGGATGTTCTAGGCTCATCTCAAAAGTATACTGTGTATAGTTTTGTATCATTTGAGTTTCATATCATGAGCAGGGATTAGCTATTAAAAAAGTAAATAAAATAATTTTTTAAATGTTTAAGTAAGAATCCTGAGAGACAGAGACAGAATGATCTTTGTGCCCTGAGCACAGACTAAATATTCAGGGGGTAGAGGCACATGAACCACGAGTCAGGAGAATTTTGATTGTGTACTTCTTTAGAAATATACCCTTATGGAATTATGGAATTCCAAGATGAGAAAGTGTAAGAGATCCCCGGACCAGCTTGTCATTTGTGGCAGAGGGAAGGACAGTCTGAGAATAAACGTTTGCTAAGGAAAGATCTGTAAAGAATCCCCAGACATACATTAAGATATGAATGCTGGGCCGGGCGCGGTGGCTCAAGCCTGTAATCCCAGCACTCTGGGAGGCCGAGACGGGCGGATCACGAGGGCAGGAGATCGAGACCATCCTGGCTAACCCGGTGAAACCCCGTCTCTACTAAAAAAATACAAAAAACTAGCCGGGCGAGGTGGCAGGTGCCTGTAGTCCCAGCTACTCGGGAGGCTGAGGCAGGAGAATGGCGTAAACCCGGGAGGCGGAGCTTGCAGTGAGCTGAGATCTGGCCACTGCACTCCAGCCTGGGTGACAGAGCGAGACTCCGTCTCAAAAAAAAAAAAAAAAAAAAAAAAGATATCAATGCTGAAAGAGAGAAGTGTTGGAGCTGGTTAGCAACCCCAGACACTCCCTGTCATCAGTCCAACATGCTGGATCCTGCCTTTGTTGCTGGTGAGTGTCTTCCACACCTACTCTCCTCGCTTCCAGCCCAGACCTCATTCAGAGGAACCCAGCAGGTGTCTGCAGTGTGGCTGCTTCATCTGACCTTCTGAAATCTAGGGACAGCACCCAAGGGCCTAGCAAACTGACCGTGGTCTCTGCCTTGCTGTGACCCAGAGCTGCTCTTCTTGCAGCCTGCAGGATATCAGGTACCTTCTTGGTCCCTAGTCCTCCCTGGAGTATCAGGTATCCTTCCTGGAACCTTCCTATGCCTGAGTCAGAGGGACAGTCTATTTCCTGGATTCTAAGTTTCACTTTTAACCAACCCTAAAGTCCTATGACTGATGATAAAAGCAATAGTGGTAATTGCAATTTCATTCATCTTTAAGGATTATCTGTCTGTCTGTCTGTCTATATATCTGTCCATCTATCCTCAAATCACAGCCCTCATTTGATCTCCACAGTAATCCTGTAGGTAGATCTGATCTCTAATTTTTAAATGGCAACAAAATATTTGTATGGAGATTTTGTTTTCTGAGTACTTTCCTCTGTGTTATCTCATTGCAGTCCCTGACACTCTCATATAGGTAAGGAAGGTTTTATTAACCCAGATATATCAATGAGGGTATTGGAGCGGCAACTGTGGAATAGTGGGCCTTTGAGATAAGAACATGTGAGTTTGACTCACATGGATTCTTTTTCTTTTTTCTTTTTTTTTTTTATAGAAACAAGATTTTGCCATGTTGCCCAGGCTGGTCTCGAACCCCTGGGCTCAAGCCATCCACCTGTCTCAGCCTCCCAAGGTGCTGGGATTACAGGCATGAGTCACTGTGCCCAGCATCACATGGATTCTTTACACCTATTTCCTCAGGTGTAAACTGTAGTTAATAAAATCCGTATCAGGCTGGGCATGGTGGCACATGCCTATAATCCCAGTACTTGGGAGCCAAGGTGGGAGAATTGCTTGAGCTCAGTTCAAGTCCAACCTGGGCAACATAGTGAGACCTGATCTCTACAAAAAATAAACAAAATTAGCCAAGCATGGTGACACATACCTATGGGCCCAGCTACTTGGGAGGCTGAAGTGGGAGGATCACTGAAGTCCCGGAGGACAAGGCTGCAGTGAGCTGTGATGGTGCCACTGTACTCCAGCCTGAGTGTCAGAGCAAGGCCTCATCTCTAAAATAATATCAATGTCATGTGATACTGGATTACTGTTAGGATTGAATGTCTATAATGTCTGTCGTTCAGAAGAGTTTCAAGAATTAACATTCCAATGATTTCCTATTTCTTGACCTGTTCTATCACTTAAAATATTTTTTACTTTGAAAATGTTTTATGGAAGAGGAGAGAATAATATAATGAAACTTATGTATCCATCATCCTTGTCAATAATTATCAATATAAGGTCAATCTTGTTTCAGCTATGTCCCTACCCACTTCCCCCTTTCTTTTGTTAAACAGTTTTCAAAATAGTGAGGCATTTCCCTGACATCCTTCAAATGTGACTAATGGCTTATTTAGGATTATTTTAAAATATTATTAGGAATTCATAGATTTAAACACATTTGTTATATTTCTCCCTGTTGCAGTTATTATCTTTATTGATGCTCAACTTAACCAGGGAAACCTTATTCTTCTTGGTTTCTGAGTCCTTTTGACATGAGTCTCGTAGTCTTTGACACTCTGTTAGCTTTTTTGGTATGACAGGATGTTCTAAGCTTATCTTGTATGTTTGCGACATCAAATTTGGAGTCAGTCATTTCTCCAAGGAGGCCCAACTTCTTCTCGTGGAATGGTATTTAGAATTTATAATCTGATTGCTAGAGGTGCTCATTCCTACTAGGATGGTCATTGTTTCTAGGCCTTACAGTGAACAGAGCTAGGAAATGTGCATGCACACATGTGTGTGTGATTAACCAGAACATTTGAAGGACATACTGATACTCCCAGTTCACAGCCAAGACTACAGAATTTGTACCCAATCTCATCAATCTTACTTTTGTATCTCCTTTCAACCAGCAAATCTTGTTTCCAAGCAAGATCAACAGTAGTACTCATTTGATTTATTCACAATGAACATATAAAAGTCTCACAATAATAATATTACAGTACCATCAATAATATGATTATTGAAAACAGTTTAGGATTTCTTGTGGGACATAGGGCAATTCTTTTTATCTTTGTGGTACATCCGTCTAAGGCAAGCTTGTCCAGCCCACAGGCCACATGCAGTCCAGGATGGCTTTGAATGTAGCGCAATACAAATTCATACACTTTCTCAAAACATGAGATTTTTTTGCAATTTACTTTAACTCCTTGTAATGTTAGTGTATTCTATGTGTGGCCCAAGACAATTCTTCTTCCAGGGTGGCACAGGGAAGCCAAAAGATTGGACACCACTGATAAGGATACACAGTCAAATTACTAGTGTTTTAATCTATGTGTAGTATGCCAACCAACTGGACTCAAAGGTTCATTTGTTTCATTTTATATTCATTTTTACATAATTCTTTGAAACTTTTTTTTTTTTTTTTGGACATAGGGTCTTACCCTGTCACCCAGACTGGAGTACAGTGGTGCAATCTTAGCTCACTGCAACCCCTGCCTCCCAGGTTCAAGCGATTCTCATGCCTCAGCCTCCTGAGCAGCTGGGATTACAGGTGCCCACCATGATACCAGGCTAATTTTTGTATTTTTAGTAAGGACAGGATTTCACCATGTTGTTCAGGCTGGTCTCAAACTCCTGACCTCAAGTGATCCACCAACCTTGACCTCCCAAAGTGCTGGGATTACAGGCATGAGCCACCATGCCCGACCTCTTTGAAATTTTTTAATTATGTTTTGTAATTATGTCAGATAATTACATAGTCCAAAGCAAATCCATGTAACAAGGTCTATTCAAAGTCCAGCTTCTGTCTGTCCCCTGCACTTCATGTCTCCCTCTCCCTGTAGGGTTTTTTTTGTTTTTGTTTTTGTTTTGTGTGTGTGTGTGTGTGTGTGTGTGTGTGTGTGTGTGTTTTGTTTTTTTGTTTTTTGTTTTGTTTTTGTTTTTTGAGACAGAGTCTCACTCTGTCGCCCAGGCTGGAGTGCAATGGCGTGATCTTGGCACACTGCAACCTCTGCCACCCGAATTCAAGCAATTTTCATGCCTCAGCCTCCCAAGTAGCTGGGATTACAAGTGTGAGCCACCACGCCTGGCTAATTTTTTGTATTTTAGTGGAGACGGAGTTTCACCATGTTGCCTAGGGTGGTCTCAAACTCCTGAGCTCAGGAAATTGCCTGCCTCAGCCTCCCAAAGTGCTGGGATTACAGGCGTGAGCCACGCGCCTGGCCCCTGTAGGTCTTTTAAAACGCGTTTTATACTTCATCATTTTATTGTCTTTTTTAAAAATATAAGCAAATGCATATATATTTTTGCATTCCTCCTCTCTTTCCTAAATAAATGGTAGCATATTAAACATTATTTTCTATCATGTGTTTTTCACTTAATGAGAACCTTGGAGATTGTGGGCATATAGGATATATTTTGAATAGATTCCTGGAATTGGGATTGTTGGGTCAGAGTAAATGCATACTTATTTAGATAGCTATTGCCACATTCACCTCTACAAGGGTAGATTACACCATTTCCTGAAGACAATTTTTTGGTGAGGGAGATGGAGTCTCACTGTGTTGCCCAGGCTGAGATGCAGTTGCATGATCTTGGCTCACTACAACCTCTGCCTCCCGGGTTCAAGTCATTCTCCTGCCTCCGCTTCCCAAGTAGCTGGGACTACAGGTGTGCCCAGCTAATTTTTGTATTTTTAGTAGGCACAGGGTTTCACCATGTTGGCCGTGCTGATTTCGAACTCCTGACCTTAAGTGGTCTGCCCTCCTCAGCCTCCAAAGTGCTGGGATTACAGGTGTGAGCCAACATGCCCAGCCTCCTGCAGATACATTTTAATGTTATAACAAATGACTAAATGGAATATGTTATCACTACCTAGAAAGGTTATACGATTGTTCAGAACTGGACTTGAACCCCACTAACTAATGATCTGATCCCCCACTAACTAATGATGTGATCCACTCTGCCATGCCTTCTCCCCATGTTACCGTTTAAGAAATTGAGTCACACGTAGAGAAGTGTCCTACTCTGACAAAACAAGCTAGGAGTTAAAATTCACATCTCCTGACCTTAAAATTGGATCCCCTTTCAATGTGTTATGGATTTATTTATGGTGAACTTGGTTTGCTTATCTGTAGACAGGGAAGAAAAACATAGTTCTCCTAGGAAGCTAAAACATTAATGAGATGATTATGGGTAAATTCTCCCCTGGTGTAGGAGAGATTCTTCGAGATACGGCTGAATGTCTTGGGGTGAATAGGGAATCAGCAATTAGACTGTGGTGTCAGGGCACGAAGAAATGATCTTACGGATGAGAGAGACAATCACCCTTGCAGGATCGGTCCTTTTTTTTTTTCTTCCAGAGTGCTTTGAACTTCTTTGAACAAAGATGGTGTTATGCTGTGCAAAACTTTACAAAGGAATGTGGGCAAAGATGTAATTTCCCCAGTGAATGAGCAAGCTGCTGCCAACCACAAAGCCTTTTTTTTTTTCTTTTTTCCTTTCTTAGAGTAACCCTGGGGTTCTCCTTTGTGCTTGCTTGAGACAGGTTGATTGACTTATGCGCAATTTGGGACGCTGGAGTTTACCTTCCCTCTGCAGCCTGGAACAGAGCCTCCTCTGGTGTTGCAAGGAGGAGGCTGAATGAGGCAGAGAGGGTAAGTAGGACTTGGGCCTGGGGTATGTGTCATTGGAGGGGTGAGAGTGAGGGGACATTCTTGCCTCCTGCCCCTTGTCTTTGATAAGGGCCCCAGGAATCTTCTGAGAGGCATCTCCTTTTTTCTCCCCAGAGATAGAAGCCCTGAGTTGCCACAGAACTGCATGCCAAGGTTCTCCTTGCAAGGAGGCTGGTAATGGTAGCGTTTAAGCCTTCCCTGGCAGGGACAGTCAGCCAGCATTAGTGCTGGCATTGTCCCAGTGTCCACCTAATTGAAAAATTGGGAAACAACTTTGTTGGTGGCCCATACCCTACTTAGCCTGGGCCTCCACCACCTGGGAGCTCCTGAGTGACAGCCCTGGCATATGGGAGACAGTCCGAGAACCCCTGCCCTGGGCAGGGCATTGGGCCCTGGCAGATGGACAGTTGTCCAGGCGCAGTAAGCAGCTGAGGCCCACAGCACTAAGTCATGCCCTGTGCCCAGGGTCTGCCTTGTTCCATTCTGGGTTAGATTTTGCTGCCACTCCCAGCAACTCCTGTTTTACTCTCAGGTCCCAGTAGCAGGGGAGGACACATGACAACTGAGGGCTGCAATTTTAACAGAGCAGTCATGGGCAATAGTGACAGACTGGCCTCCTGGAGGCTGCTGGGCTAGGAGCGTTGGGCTGGAGGCCTGAGCAGGGCAAGATTTCCTGATTCTTTGAGTTTGGGCATCTCTACCTCACGGAAGGTGTCTTTCTCATGCCACCTCCCTCTCTTGGAGTCTTTTGTCCTCCCAGAAAGAATTGGGACTTGGGGGGAGGGGTGTGGAGAGGGTTGAAAAGTGGAAGCTGAGAGCGCTGATGACATGGGACTTGGGATCCAGACACATCTTCTGGAATTCCCGATCCACTTGCTTTGTGACCTTGGGAACGCTGAACCCCTCTAGGCCTCGGTTTCCTAGTTCATACAATGGGGATAATAACCAACATTTTGTGTAAAGATTAAAGAGTAAATATATAAACAGATAAAGAGCCTGCAGAGTGCCTGGCACGTGGTGTTTAATCAATGAGGGTTGTTATGATTTCTCATGTCAATGGCAATTCAGATATACTTGTTTTATCAAGGTAGTTTCTTGTGTGGGCCCTTTTAGGGCTACCACTTATCTCAGAACAGTGTCAGGTTTCAGAGCCTACCTGGGAAATTCATCTGACTTAGGGCTTTTTCACCCTGTCATTGTTACTAAACCTTGTTCTTGAACATACTGACTTAGTGTGTGTTTTGGCAGGGGCGGTGGGGGCGGGGTGTGGCATGCCATTCTTTTACTACACATGAAGGAGTGTGATTGCAAAAGTGGTGCACCTGTTTATTTAAATGGGTACGAAGTATATATGAAACTAGACGGAGTTAGTGCAGCTCTGTGTCACCATGCCCCCGCTCTTGGCACTTTCCCATGCACCCTCCATCCCTGTCCCTCCACAGCTCTCTTGGAACATTCACTCTAGGTAGCCTGACCAGATCCCCACCTAAGGAACCCGGGGACTGCCTTCTCTGATGACAGCAGCCCTACTGTGTGACAGCAGACATGGCTGCCACGGAGTCATGCCCTGCCACCTCCTGCCTGACCAGAATAACTTCATTCTGGCTTGTGCTTCTGGACACCGCCAGTCTAACCAGCAAAATCGAATATTGGTTCTGAGCTTAATCCTTTTAATAGTGTTTCCATTTACATTAATTGTATCATTTGACTGTCAGCACGTTTCAGTGATATGAGCAAGGCTGCTGTCATCATTCCCATTTGATTGATGAATAAACTAAGGCTCTCTGAGAAGTTATTTCCCCCAAGGTTTCGCAAAACTAATTAGCAAAAGAGCCCCTACTGGACTTGGATGCCCTGAATTGTAGACTGTTTTCCTCGCTGTGATGTCACACTGCCTCCTCCAGTCTGAAGCACCCACAAATCATGAAGGAGGAGTACCTATCAAAGGACTTTCAGACACACAGAGGAACCTTAAAAAAGAAATAAGAAAGACTGCAGAGACTACTTGCCAGCAGGACATATGGCTGTTGAGGGTACAGTAAGTTCTGAGAGAAGGGAAGCTGACCCAGGCTTCTGTAGATGATGATAACAGTCGTCATTATAGTAATCAGCATCTCAGCACTCCCCATGCACCAGGCACTGTGCCCTGCACTCCATCCTCCCACAGCGGCCCCATGAAGTAGGGCCCATTATTACCCGTGTTTTACTGATGGCAGAATAAAAGTACACAGAGGTTAAGGAACTTGCCCAAAGCCACCCATCTAAGAAAGGGCCGGGATTCAAATCCTGTGGTCCAACTCTGGCATCTGTGTGGCAAACCATTTGGGTTTGGGGCTGGCTGTGTACTTAGGGTGGCTCATTCCAAGATTCACTGGAAACAACGCATAGTTGTTTCTGTGCAAGTGTTCCCTGGGGCTCCAGGTGTGACTTTGAAACCGCCTAAGGAGGAAGCCCTCCGTTTATCTGCGTCTTCTCCCTTTGTTGGAAACCACTGCCATATGGAGCTGCCCCAGGCGTCTGCTCCTGAGCCACCCCTCCCTCTTCCCACTCCAGCATGCAGCATCCTCCATGCTCAGGCTTCCAGGCTTCATCTCTCCCCTTCTCTCCTGCCACCCACAGTACGTCCACTCCTTGTCACCTCCCATCACAGGAAGCAGACACTGGCCCTCCGATGCAAGGCAGAGAAACCACTGAGCTTCCCCAGGCCTTCGATTTCCCAAATGGGTCTATTTGGTTAATTGTACTCAAACTCCTAAGTCCCTCTGCCTGTCAGGGAAGCTGGGCCTCCTCTCTCCAGAAACATTGACACAGGCCCCCTCGGACAGCATGGGCCCAGGACACACAGCTGTGGATCACTGAGGGTGGGGCCATGGAGCTTCATTAGGAACTGTCTTGCCCACCTGCTGCCCTCAAACTGATTCCAGGCACCTGAGGCAGCCCCCGTGCTTAGCCCCATTTTCCTATGGGCACCAAGACCTGTAGGGTGAGTGTGGGGGACATGAGTGAAAGCTACTGCCCTAACAGCTTGTGCTGTTTACTCCTTTCTGCTGCAGTGATGCAATCATGTCTAGACCCCTCTCGGCCTTTCCTGCTACCTCGCTAAGCCCACCTTTCCACCAGAGGCTGGACTGTGAGGTTTGAAACAGCATGTCACCTGTGAGTTTCTAATAAGAGGACCATATGCTCTAGCAAAGGGAGACCCTTCCAGGGCATAAGACACCAAGGTTTCTTCCACACCACTGGAGCTAAGAGTCTTTGGTATAAGCACTTGTAGCCGCCAGTGCTTTGCAACCAGACTTCTAGACAAATGGTGTATCTTATAACTCAGGAAAATCCTCATTCTGTCTGCTGCCTCCCCCTTTTTGCTCCCACCTCCCCTCCCCCATGCCTCCTGTATTTTCACATCTCCTCCAGCCTGTAGAAGCCTGCCAGGATAGCAGTTGGATCCAGACTGATGTCTGTATGGGATGTAAATGCAGAAGGCTGCAGGGAGGGAGGGAAGGAACAGGTGCTGCTCCCTCCTGCTGTCTTAGTTCTTTCCTCCCTGTGCTCCCGCTTATCACATCAGACAGGAATTTTAAAAATGCAACCGGGGATGTGCTATCCTTGGAATATCAGCAGCTAAACCAATATTGGCAGCCGAATGGATGTCACTTCAGAAGACCCAGCTCCGTCTCTGGGGCTGACTCCAGCTGTTTGGTTGATGTTAGAGCTCGTGGGACATTGGTGGAAGAAGCTGATGTGGAGTGCTTTGCTTGTAGAAACCATGGCAAAGGCAGGAGAGAGGGGAGCCCAGAGGGGATTTGGCTGGCCTGGCATTTTATAGGAGCCTGCCTTTCTCTCTGGTCTAAAGTAGACTGCCTGTGCAGATAACCATCTGTTGGCTCTAAGAGTAAACAATAATTCCTTAGGTATAAGCTAGGGTATAGTGTCTGCACAGGCTTCGTCTACACTGTAGATCTATATAGTAAGTGTGAAACCCCATCTTGTCTAAAGCCGTATCACAAGTCAGTATACCAGCTATAACTTGGGGGAGAGGAGAAAGGACCAATTGTTTATTTTGTTTGCTTTGTTTTGTTTTGAGATGGAGTTTTGCTCTGTCACCCAGGCTGGAGTGCAATGGTGCAATCTTGGCTCCTTGCAACCTTCACCTCCCAGGTTCAAGTGAGTCTCCAGCCTCAGCCTCCCATGTAGCTAGGATTACAGGTGCCCGCCACTATAGCTGGCTAATTTTTGCATTTTTAGTAGAGACAGGGTTTCGCTGTGTTGGCCAGGCTGGTCTTGAACTCCTGACCTCATGATCTACCTGCATTGGCCTCCCAAAGTGCTGGGATTACAGGCGAAGAAAGGACCAATAGTTTTTGAATGCCAACTATGTGCCAGGCCTTGGATTAGATGCTATATATGTACATCATTTAGGAATTGTCCCAGCAACCTTGTAATAAATAAGTGCATTTATCTCACTTTTAAAGGCAAGAAAACAGACTCAGAGACAGAGAATAAACCGCGGAAGACCATGTAGCAGGTAAATGGCCAGGTGGGATGGAAACTCAGGTGTGTGTGGCTGCAAGTCACATGTGCCAGCTGGATTAAACACGCTTCCTTATGAGACTAAATCTCTGCATCTTGTCTGGTATGTTTCCCCTGGTCTGCATGGCTTCCTAGCTAGTTTGTCATTCACCAGTTTATTAAGCCCAGCCCTGTTCTGCTTTGAGCTAATACTCGCTTCTGTGAAGGGTCAAAGAAAGAGTAAAAGACTCTTCTTTTGCCCTCAAGAAGCTCGTGATCTGGTTAAGGGACTGAAAGTCATTTCTCTTTTCCCCACCCCAAGTTTCTTCTGCTGTAGTCTTGCCCCTCTTTTTTTCCCTGCTCGAGCTCAGCTTATGGTTTTCAAATGGCTTTAGGACTACGGTCTGTTGAAACTAGGCTTGCAATCTGCCCAGTAGAGGACAGAATAAGCAGCTTGATTTGAGTGATGTCATGAGCAGATGTGTCCAGATGGTGGGTCCTCGGATGGACAATGGTCTGGATTTCAAATGGATACCCCACTTAGGGAGCCTGGCAGGGCCCAGGGTGAGGAAGCTGGGTTTGGAAATAATGATGGCTGGTGGGGTTGCACAGATACCTCTTGGGAAAGCTGCTCAGGGAGGGAGAGGTTTCTGGCCATTCTAGAGCCACCTTCCTTTTGTACAGCAATTTATAATTTACTATAGAGATAGAGACTGACCAGACAGTTTGTAACTTGCTCAAGGTGACATACAAGACCTTAGCCCTAGGTCTTTTTTTTTTTTTTTCTCTCTTTTTTTTTTTTTTTTTTTTTTTTGAGACGAAGTCTCGCTCTGTCGCCCAGGCTGGAGTGCAGTGGCCAGATCTCAGCTCACTGCAAGCTCCGCCTCCCGGGTTCATGCCATTCTCCTGCCTCAGCCTCCCGGGTAGCTGGGACTACAGGCGCCCGCCACCTCGCCCGGCTAGTTTTTTGTATTTTTTAGTAGAGATGGAGTTTCACCGTGTTAGCCAGGATGGCCTCGATCTCCTGACCTCGTGATCCACCCATCTCGGCCTCCCAAAGAGCTGGGATTACAGGCTTGAGCCACGGCGCCCGGCCCAGTCTTTTTTTTTAATTAACCGTTCTTCAATATATTAAAATTACAAATCCCCAAACCTAATTACTCCTTAAACTTTTTATTCAATCAACAAGTTTTACAGTTTTCTTCATGAATCTTATAGATTTTAGCAATCACTTGTTTGGTTTCATCAATAAACTTAGTTAATTTAATTCCTTTGAACATTTGAAACTGTATGTATAAATTTATCCATTTTCCTTTTCAAAGTATCATAGTTTTTTTTTTCTAACAAAGCCTTCCAAGTCCTTATGCAATTCTTTTTTCATATATATGTATATATATGTGTGTGTATATATGTATATTATGTGTGTATATATGTGTATATATGTATATGTGTATGTGTGTATATATATGTATAGATATATATATATTTTTTTTTGAGAGCGGGTCTCACTCTGTTGTTCAGGCTGGAGTGCAGTGGCACAATCTCAGCCCACTGCAGCCTCAGCTTCCTGGGCTCAAGTGATCCTCCCGCCTCAGCCTCTTGAGTAGCTGGGACCACAGCCACACACCATCATGCCTGGCTAATTTTTGTATTTTTTGTAGAGGTGAAGTTTTGCCTTGCTGCCCAGGCTGGTCTTGAACTCCTAGACTCAAGCAATTCACCCACCTCCACCTCCTAAAGTGCTGGGATTATTACAGGCTTGAGCCACAGTGCCTTGCCTTATTACTATTTTTAAATGACAGCTTTATTGAGAGACAATTCATGTTATAATATTTACTATATAAATTAAAGAATTCAGGCTGGGCACAGTGGCTCACACCTGTAATCCCAGCACTTTGGGAAGCTGAGACGGGTGGATCACTTGAGGTCAGGAGTTCGAGACCAGCCTGGTCAACATGGTGAAACCCTATCTCTACTAAAAATACAAAAATTAGCTGGGCATGGCAGCGGGTGCCTGTATTTCCAGCTACTCGGGAGGCTGAGGCAGGAGAATCACTTGAGCCCTGGAGGCAGGGTTACAGTGAGCGGAGATGGCACCACTGTACTCTGGCCTGGACGACAGAGGGAGACTCTATCTCAAAAATAAATAAATAAATAGATCGATTGATTGATAGATAGATAGATAGATAGATAGATACAATTCAGTGATTTCTAGTGCCCATAGACTTGGGCAACCATCATCACAATGGATTTTAGGACATTTTTATCACCACTCCCAGGCCCCCACAAGAATCTATGCCATTGTCAGTCACTCCTCTCCCCACCTCCACCCCCAGCCCTAGGCAACCACTAGTCTGTTTTCTAGAGATTTGCCTATTCTGGACATTTCCTATAAATGGAATCATACAATATGCAGTCTTTGTGTCTGGCTTCTTCTCCTTAGCAAGATGTTTTGAGAGTTCGCCACATCAGTGCTTCATTTCTTTTTACGGCTGAGTGATATTCCTCTGTATGGATATACTGCATTTTGCTTATTCATCTGACGGAATTACTGGGTCATACGGTAGCTCTGTGTTTGACCTTTTGAAGAGCCCTAGACCTTCTAATGCTAATTCCAAGGCCCCTTTCTGGACTTCTACCTTCAGCTGCTTACTCCCTCCCACCTGGGTCCCTCCTCCTTATCCTTTCCAAATCTTGGGTCCCCGCCCTTAGGGACCTGTCACACAAGATTATCATGCCCCACCTCACCATCCCCCTCCCTCTGACCACTCTTCTTTAATGACAGAGCCCCTGGAGACAGCTGCTGCCTGACGCCTTGATACCCCACGCCTTCTCCACCCACTTGGAGCCGGGAGGGGGTTGGGGAACTTCACAAGCCTCTCCCTCCAGCTGTGAAGAAGGATGTGTGTCTAATTGCCGTGAAAACTTCCTCCCTGAGGGGAGCAGACAGGGAGCCAAGGCAAGTGAGAAGCTGGCTTCTTGAATTGTAGAGAGGTGGGGGCTCTTCTCCGTGGTGGTGGAGTCAGAATTCCTCCTCAGAGGAGGGAGTTCGCGTCTCGCTTTTCAGCAGGTGGAGGCAGGCAATACACCCTAGCGGTAACACCTTAACTTTTGTTTTCTTTAGATCCTGTTTTACCTGCTAATCTTTATATGGCAGGAGACTGGTCAGGCTGTCAGTGACTAGCAGGACCAGGGAGTAGGGCCTGAATACATCCACTCACAGATAATCCACACATCTTATTTAAGCCAGCCCTTCACAGGGTGTTGGATCAGCTAATTGGGAGGGTATACTGACTACATTTGAGCACCTTTTCCATGTCATGCATGTTTCCTAGTCCTGCCCCTCAGAGCATGAATGAGTAAGCAGTAATGAGGAAAAATCCCACAGCCCCAAAGACCGTAGAAAGCTGTCTGGATTGTAGCATTGGTGATTGTCCTCCCCAGTGTACCCAGTGACTGCCAGTCTGTGTGGTGTGGGTGTCAACGACAAAGCTGGGCTGTGGACCAGGGACACCTATGCACCTTGGGCTTCCTTGCTGTGCCAGGCTGCAATGTGCCAAGCTCCAGTTAGTTGGCCTTGGGTCAAAGAGACAGCATGAAGCAGCAACCACACTTTCTCCATATTTAGGGATATAAATACAAGGACGTGAGTTGTAGCGTTGTTGTAATGGGGGAGGAAATAAAGAAAAACAACTTAAAGGTCCATAACAAGTGGATGGTTAAAAGATTTGTGGCAGTCCCACACAATGGAGTTACAACAAAGAACACAGACGTCTCTGTGTCCAAGCTGTATGGCTTGATAACCCAGCTAGTTGTGGTGTGGCAGTGAGATGCAGGCACCTCCCACCCTAGAAATGGCTGCATTTTATTGGTGGATTCAGGCTTCTTGTGGGGCTCTGGTCCTGCTGGTGGCTTACGAATAACACGGTGCCTCATAAAGAGCTTTTGCCCCTAGAGAGCCTGGTGTGAATCCGAGGTACTCACTAGATCTTCATGGTGGTCACCTGGAGGGAAAAGTCCCTTTCTTCTTTCCCAACACTTCCCTCTTCCCCAGCTTAGTAATAGCCAAGAGGTTTAGGTTTCAACCTATAGATTAGTTCCCAGTGTTGAGCAGGAAACAGCTGTTTTTCAGCCAAATCCCTAATCCTAAAACCAGGTGTCCCCCTCCACCCCCTCCCTAGGAGGGAATTAGGACCACCTGATACCATTCCCCGCACCCCGCCCTCCACCCCTTCCTCCTGACCCATGTGAACTTAGCCAAGGCAGGGAGAGGCAGGCTAGGCCTGCTGAGTGCTATCAATGGTTAAACACACAGCCCCTCACTCCTCCCAGATCTCTCCCCCTGACAGTGAAAGGGAGCCAAGCGTGAAACACAGCCACCAAGCAGATGGAGTCCACCCCACTCCAACCCTGAGGAGGGAGGAGGGGAAAGCGGGGAGTCAAATCCCATATACAAGGTTTCCTGGGCTAAGTGAAAATTCTAGAAGACGACTACTGGTTGACCCCACACCGGCCAGGAACTGGGTTTCTCTCTCTGAGTGTGGGGGAGGCCGAGGTCCTGAAACAGGCTGGTGAGTGCTTTCCTCTGCTGCCAAGTCCTGCCCTGGAAAGTTTGGTATAGTTACTGCCTCTTCCAAAAGGGGAGGCAGGAGGATTGTGTGGGCAGACTGACTTTCTTAGGAGATGCTGAGACATGGGATCATTTCGTCTGGGATAAAGGAGATGTGGTGATATATCATTTTGTGGCAGGTGCTCTGGGGAGTGGGAGCTGTGGAGTCCCTCCTTGCCTCTTCCCCTTCTAATCTTATTTTCTTCCAGAGATCCCTCTTTCTCCGCTTGCTTGGAGTTCTGTCTCCTTAGGCTAGGCATCAATAGGGGACAGTTTGAGTTTCCTAGGAGACTCACAGCCCTGGCCTTCAGATGCCTGTGAGCTGGAAGGAATGGAGCACGGCTGGGTCTCCATCTGTTGCATCGTTCCTTCCTTAGGATGGGAGAGATGGAAGGGAGATGGCCACGGGGATCAGAGGGCAGGAGGGGAAGCAGGGGACGGTGGCCCTCAGTCATGCCCGGCCGATCCCTGGGCTGAAGGCAGATTTCAGAACCCAGTGCAGCTAAGCCAGAGCTCAGGATGAAAAAGAAAGGAAGAGACTGAGAATGGAGGTGTTGGCAATTCTGAGGCTGCTGCCTGGGGTGTCTGAATCCCTCAATTCTGAGAGTCGTGGAGTGGAGCAAATACGGTGACACTGAGTGTGGCCCTGACAGGTCAGACAGAAAGCTCTGAGAGTCAGCAGGGGAAGATTTGACAAAGAAAGATGAGCATGTCTGCTGAGCCGGGGCAGGCTCTGCTGCAGGGACAGGATGCTGGTTAGATGTTATTGTTAGGTTATTGCTGCTGCTGTTATTACTCAAGCTTATACTGTACAACAGATCTATCCAGTGTTATGGCAACCAAGGATTTATACTGATTCATTGATGAGCTATTGAAATATCTCCCAGTAATAGGAAGCATCTGATAGGATGGCTGTTCACTCATCCCATGAGTATTTATTGTACTGTCTCAGGGGAGACAAGACATGGACTCTGAGCTTAACCTCAAAGTCCGATGCAGGAGATGGATTTGGGAATAAGAAACTCATCCCATGAGGCAGGAGGAAATGACCACTGGAACAGAGCATGGGGCATGCTAGGAAGCACAAGAGAAATTGCCACTTACTTTCAGTAGGAAGGCATGGGCCCTGTTATGGAGGGGTGGCCCACTTAGGGCCTTGGAGAAAGGGAATTTTCACTGTGGAGAAGGAAGAGAATAGCATTTCTGGCATCAGCAAATTGTGAGCAGAGATGGCAGGAGGTGCAGAAAGCACATGGCCTATACAGGGTGGTCCAAGGCCTGGAGGCTGGTGTGGGGATATAGGAGGGCAGATGCTGGGAGAGAAGAAGCCACACGGGGGTCAGGAGCTGGGTCATACAGGGGCTTGAGGGCTGCTCTGAGAAGGCAGATTTTATCCCTCAGATTCCTGGATGACTTTTTCTGCCAAGACAAATGTGATAGAGACTAACTAGGCCCAGGCAGGACACACACTGGTTCTTTATTCTTCAAGAAGAAGAAAAAAAAAAAAAAACAGAATATGAGTGAGAATGTAGTTATTCTAGTGTTAATAACCTGAGCTGCTCTGCAAACATTATTACTTTGTATTAGGAACAAATTTCTTGACAAATACATATGATCATGAGTTCCAATTAAAAGGAGCTGCTGCCTGTCCACATGGAACCCTCTAACCCAATGAGGGATAAATCTGAACTCTTTTCAGATTCTTTAAAAAAAATAAGATCTTTTTTTTAAAGAGGAGTGAGGGGCTGTGTGTTTAACCATTGATAGCACTCAGCAGGCCTAGCCTGCCTCTCCCTGCCTTGGCTAAGTTCACATGGGTCAGGGGGATGGGGTGGATGGCGGAGTGTGGGGAATGGACGTTTACAGATGTTTCCCACCTTTAGTTTAAACATAGTTTTACTGCAATGTGCCACATGCCCCAGAGAGGCAGATTTGTGGTCGAGTGGCACAGCAGGAGCACAGGATTCTTCACTCGGCAGGTGTCTGAGCAGAGTCTTGAGACTGAGTAGGAACTGATCACATGCAAGAAGGAAAGATCCTTCCAGGAGAGATCTGAAAAGAGTTCATGCATACTCCTTAATTCTGTATACTTCTATTTCCTCCTATTTCAGCTCCTCTCTCTCAGTCCTGAACAAGTTGTTTCCAGGCAGCTGTAATAATAAGCCCTGCTGCATTTTTTTAATCCAATGCAGAATGGCTGAGTTTTGCATTGGCTCTGTTGGGCTTTTATTATCTCTTTGTTCCCCCACAATTTCCTGTGGCAGTGATGTGTGAATGTGTCTCTCAGTTGGTTCTTGTAGTACTATTCTAGTCATTTGATTAGTTTATTTTAAGAACTAATTGCTGGCATGCAGCCTTGGTAGCAGCAATCTATTGGTGTATCCCTAGGCAGTAATTCATGGGCACAACCTTGGAATACCTGAAGAACTGTTTCATTCATGGCTCTTAGACGTTTCAAACTGAATATATTCTGTTCCATGCTTGTGATCTCCCTTTACCCCGGTGACTACCAGACTTACTCTCCCTTCTGTATTCTTGGTGTCAATTATTAGAGTCATCCTAGTCCAGTTTCCCAACCAGAAACCTTGATGCCATCCTTCTTCTTGTATCTACTACCAGTCAGTCATCTGATCCTATTCTAACACAAAAACAGTCTTCAACAGGCTTTGGAGAACATTAAACCATTCTTCTATCATGATATCCCCTTTTCTCTCTCACTCTGACCAAGGCCACCTGAGGAATCTGGAAGAAGGCAAGTGAAGTGAAGTGGGAGAGGAGACATGGGCTGAGCAACCTCACTCTGGGCTTCACTCCCAGAATAAGGGGATACTATAAGGCAGAGTGTGGCCTGCAGCTAAGCCCCAGAGCAGCCCCTGACAGGCAGAATATAGGCCTCCCTTGGGTCACGTTTACCCTATATTCAGAGAAAACATAAAGGTCTTGCTTTTAGTGATGTCACTTGAGTTTGTCATGAAGGAATGCAATAAGAAAAAGTAAAAACAGCTTTATGTTCCTGTGCAGTATTTCACTTAGTTCTTATAACAACCATCTGAAAAAGTCAGTAATGCAGTAATATTTATTTCCATTTTTGAGATTTTTTAAAGGCTTGGAAAACAAGTAAAATGTAAAAGATAAGTGGCAGGATTGAAACCTTTACTTGGATCTTCCATTCCATAAATATTCCTTGCCAGGGACTATGCTGGCCACTGGGCACACAAGAATGAACAGGACACGATGTCAGCCTCAAGAATTTCACAAAGATTGACAGTGTTTGCGAAAGGCATTTAAAAAAAAAAAGAATAATTTCATGAATTGGGGAGAAAAATTAAGTCAGAAGTTAGCAAACTACAGCCTCTGGGCCAAGTCCAGACCAGTATCTGCCTGTTTTTGTCAGTACAGTTTTATTGGAACAGAGACACGCCTGTTCACTCACTGTCGGTGGCTGCTTTCACACTGCGAAGGTAAAGTTCAGTAGTCGTGACAGAAACCGCGTGCCTCACAAAGCCTAAGATAGTCACTATCTGGATGTTTACAGATGTTTCCCACTTTTAGTTTCAACATAGTTTTACTGCAGTGTGCCACGTGCCCCAGAGAGGCAGGTTTGTGGTCGACTGTCAGAGCGGGAGCGCAGGATTCTTCACTCAGCAGATATCTGAGCAGAGTCTTGAAGACTGAGTAGGAACTGATCACATGCAAGGAGGAAAGATCCTTCCAGGCACAGGGGATCACATGTGTAAGGTATGGAGGCACAGATGGTGTGCTACAGCGTGCAGTTAAAAAGCATTTGGGGTTGGTGGTGGGAGGGGGGGGGGCGGTTGGACAGACCTGCAGGAGCCTGATCTCCAAAAACCTTGAGTGCTGTGCTCAGAAGCATGGGTCTGATCTTATAGATTAATGGGATGATATGGAAGGGTTTTCGGAGGAGCACTGACATGATCAGATCAGGGGTTTAGAAAAGTCACTGTAATCACAATATGGAGAATGGATTGGATGGAGGAGACCAACTAGGAGGTTATTGCCACAGTGTGTGAGACATGTATGCGAAAGGTGAGATGGGAAGAGTGTGGGGGAGATGGAATGAGCAGCATTGGGAAGTAGGCAGTCTGAGGGCCTTGATGCCTGGGTGTGGGCTGTGAAAAGGGGTGGGTTTTAAAGGCAATTCCCAGGTGTCTGGCTTGGATGACTTGGGTGGGTACCACCAGCAAAGATGGGGACTGGAGATGGGGGCACATGAGCCCAATGGAGACACTGAATTTTAGGCAGAAGAAGAGAATCCAGCCATGTTATCAGTGCCACCATGGAGGCTATAAATGCCAGACCCAAGACGGGGCCTCAAAGTGATGTCTTAGAGGCCAAGGAGGAAAGAATGTTAGGATAGATGGAGTGGTTAACAATTTTTGATACCTCCAGGAGGTTTGGCAAAATAAAGACTGAGAACACTAGACTCAGCTCATGGGAGGTCAGGAGAAGAGAGTTAGAGGAGCATGAGGAGTGAATGGGAAAGGAAGAAGCCAAAAAAGAAAAAGCTTTCAGAAGAGAAGAGATGGAGAAAAAATTCAAATATGCATATATAGGGAGGCTGTGGGATACAGAGAAGGATCTTTTTGTTATAAGAGAGGCTGGGCATGGTGGCTCATGCCTGTAATCCTGGCACTTTGGGAGACTGATGTGGGTGGATCACTTGAGGTCAGGAGTTCAAGGCCTGCCTGGCCAACATGGTAAAACCTTGTCTCTACTAAAAATATAAAAGTTAGCTGGGCGTGGTGGCAGGTGCCTGTAATCCCAGCTACTTGGGAGGCTGAGGCAGGAGAATCACTTGAAACCAGGAGGTGGAGGTTGCAATGAGCTGAGATCACGCTATTGCACTCCACCCTGGGCGACAGAGTGAGACTGTTTCAAAAAAAAAAAAATAAAAGATGGGAGAAACTTAAAGAGGTTTCTCTGCTGAGTCAGAGAACCAGTTGAGGAGAGTGTGGAAGTTCTGGAGAGGGCAACATTTTATGGTCAAGGGCAGATCCATGCGGAAGCTGGGGCTGGATCCAGGTAGAGGTGGGCAGGAGGAAGGACGCTTTTTTTATACAGAAAGTGGCAGCAAGGTAGGCATCAACCAGCATTCTAGGGGCATTTCTGATTCTGAAAGCACTGCCAGTTGCAAGTGATAGAAAATTCAACTCTAATTGGCTTACAAATTAAAGAGAATTGTTAATGTAAATGTATATGTAATTAAAAACCCACAGTAAGGTTTGTTTCAGAAAATACTCAATCAGTAACTCAAACAAGGACATGAAGGATTAAGTCTTCCTATGTCTTCTCTCTGCTTTCTGGGTTATCCTCAGATTCCACATGGAGACCCCCATTCCCACCCCTAACAGCTCCAGCCTCTCCTCTTACTGAAGATAACCACAGGGTCTTTTTCAGAAGAGGGGAAACTCCTCTTTCTCAGAGGTCTCAGCAGAAGTCTTCATGAATCACACTGCTGCTTGCTGGAAGAGATGCCCATTCCTAAACCAGCTGTTGTGGTGACAGGCTAGTAATTGGCTTAAACTAATCAGGGCCTAGCCCTGGAATTGGTGTAGGATTGCTCTGAGAAAGGGGTAGACATGAATTCTCCAAAGAAAAATGTGGGCACTGTGGATGGGAGGAGGATAGTATGGGTGCTGGCTAGGCGGCCAGTAAATGTGTATTAGGGTTCTCTGTGTGCTGGACGTCGTGCAGGTTGAACAAGACACTGTCTTAGCCTCAAGGAATTCATGATGCAGTTGGGGAAACAATTAATTGACACTGAAATCTGGCACTCATTATAGTGATCATATTCCAGAATGCTCTAAGAGCACATAGGACGAGGACCTAATCCAGCCTTGGTGGGAAGGGATGGTGCTGGGAAACCAAGGGAGACTTCCCAGAGGAGGTAGCACCTGACCTGAGCCTGGAAGATGGCAAAGAATTAGGAGAAATAAAGAAAGCAGTAAAGGCAGACTAGGAAAGAAGAGTGATTGACGTAAAGACAGTGTGGAAATAAACAAAGACCACCCACATGAGAACAAGCGGAAGCTATTTATTCAGAGCTTGCTACAGCAAGGGAGTCAGCCACCATCATCTGCATTTGACAGAGACTCAGAGGCAGGCAGGGGAGTGGGAAAGCTTTGTCATGAGTGAAAGGAAGGCTCCAAATGTGTCTGGGAAACGATGGGCTAACTAGAAGTGGGCATCTGATGTGATTGATTTGGGAATGTATTTGGCTCTCTGGTCAGTTCTGAGTTGAAAGTGGCAGCAAGAAATAGGGGAGCGGACAGGACTGAGCAAGCCTGACTGTCCTGGGCTGGGTGCTGCAGAGCTTGTGAGTCGGGACTGTACTGTCATCTAGAGTCTGGCCAGTGTCTGATCTATTCAGTCTGCATGGGGGATAAGTAGGAGTGATCCAAAATGGGATAGGGGAAGATGAGACTGGGCACCCCAGGCCTCAACACAAATGCAAAGGCTAGCATGGGACACCTGGGGGATTTTCCAAAGCCAGCCCTGCAGCCTTAGCCTGGCGTGTTCCTCCTCATGCCCATGCCTTGCCATTGCCCCCATGCGTCACGGCCACTGGGCACAGGGTTTTTGAATATGGAACATTACGCTGCTGCACAGGGTTTCCAGTTCTTTCCTCCCACACTATCTTTATGCCAGTCACTCTCCTTTCCCAATCTGCCTTTACTGTTGTTCTTCCTTCACTCAGCAGTCTTTTCTTCAAATAAAACCTTATATGAAACCCCAGTATAAAAACAGTGGCAACTCTGGGGAGAGTGGGAAGGGGGTCCTGAGTCCCACCTATTCTCCTTCCACCTAACCCTCCTTGAAGAAGACCCCTGAGTCACTTTCAGAAAACCCACCAGACCCAATGTGAAAACCCAGCACTAACAGATTCTTTTTTTTTTTTTTTTTTTAATGGAGTCTCACTCGGTCACCCGGGCTGGAGTGCAGTGGCACAATCTCGGCTCACTGAAACCTCCACCTCCCAGATTCGAGTGATTCTCCTGCCTCAGTCTCCAAGTAGCTGGGATTACAGGCGTGTACCCTCACACCTGGCTAATATTTTATATTTTTGTAGAGACGGGATTTCACCATGTTGGCCAGGCTGGTCTCAAACTCCTGACCTCAAGTGATCTATCCACCTTGGCCTCCCAAAATGCTGAGATTACAGGTGTGAGCCACTGTGCCCAGCACTAACAGACTCTTAAGAAATCTTTAGCTCTGTCCTCACCCCTCTGGGTATTTTATGTTTTACCCCAGAGGTGGCCATGAGGCTGGCTGCACAGGGTGGGGGTCTTGTTGAAAGAGTGTGGGGTGTCTGGAGTGCAGACTAAGGGCTGGCCTCACTCAGAGGCTGTGGAGCCTCCTACCTGGCCTCCCCGCTTCCACCCTGGCCCATCGACACTCTGCCCTCCATGTGGCAGCCAGAGTGGTATTTACAAGCAAATCTCACCATGTCACTCTGGCTTCAAACCCCACCGCCACTTCCTGTCATGCTTAGAATATGCTTTAAGCTCCTTCCTTTGGCCTTCAGAGCTCTCCATGAGCAGGTCTTGGACTCTATCTCTCTGATCGTCACTTGTTCATTCTTCTCCTTGTGCCCTCCAAGCTCCAGCCATACCGGCTTCTCTCAGTTTCTTGCATGGGGCAATGTGATTCCTGCCACAGGGCCTTTGCACAAGCAGCTCTTCCTGCCTGGGATGATTTTCCGACCTGTCTTTGCAAAATTAGTGCCTTTGTACCATTCAGGTCTTGGTCAGATGTCAGCTTCTCACAGTGAGGTCTTCCTTGACCACTCGTTTCACTTTATCACATCACATCAATCACTACTGTGGTTTTTTTCTTTTAAAAAAATACTTCTAGAGCAGTTTCAGGTTCAAGGTACAGAGAGTTCCCATGCACCCCATCTTCACACGTGCACAGTGCCCTCCATTATCAACATTTCTCACCATGCTAACATGTTCGTTACAGTCGGTGAACCTCCATGGACACATCATTATCACCCACAGGCCACAGTTTATGTTAGAATTCACTCTTGGAGTTCTATGGGTTTGGACAAATGTATTACATAATGACAAGTATCCACCATTAAGGCATCATACAGAGAAGTTTCACTGCCCTAAACATCCTCCTCTGTGCTCTATTCATACCCCAACCCGCACCCCCAGCAATCACAGATCTTTCTACTATCTCTATAGTTTTGCCTTTTCCGGAATGTCATGCGGTTGTAACCTCACAGTGTGCAGCCTTTTCAGACTGGCTTCCTTCACTTAGTAGTGTGCCTTTCCTCCATGTCCTTCCACGGCTTGGTAGCTCACTTCTTTTGGGCACTGAGTAATGTTCCATTGGATGTACCTCTGTTTCTCCATCCACTGATGGGAGGACGTCCTGGTTGCTTCTGTCTGGATTTTGGCAAAATTATCAACAAAGCTGCTAAACATCCGTGTGCAGGTCAGTTGTGTTTTCTCTGTTGCACTTATTGCTACTGGATTTTTTGTTCAACATTTATTTACCATCTTCCCCACTGGGATGGAAGCTCCATGAGAGCAGAGGGGCTTTGTCTCCTGTCCACGTGTGTGTTCTTTAGAATAATGCCTGCCACCTGGTCGGCTGTGTGAATGAATCCCTGCCGACTGCAGCCCAACACTGAGATGGCTTCCGCTCCAGGAGATGAAGAGCTGCCAGCTGAGCCATGTCTCGATGCTGCCAGTGTTCTCTCATCCCTGTCACTTCAGATGTGTTGTGACCACCAGGACAGCCTGCCCAGAATGTGGCTGCGGGAATGTGAGGAGCTCCCGACGGCGACAGCTCATGGGAGCCACGGGCATCTCATCCGTCTGCCAGGGACAGCTTGTGGAATCAACACCAGGCGCCCCCAATATGGGGAAAGAAACCAGGGCCAGGAAGAAAAGGAAAAACAGCAAAGCGGGCTGTGACCGTGGATGCATCATTATTGCAGCCACTTACTACTCACAGTGGCCGTGTCGTGGAGGTGGACAGAACGCTTCCCTCATCCCTATGATCTCAAACCTACTCGGGGCAGCAGCTGACATTTGTTAAGCGTTTGCTCTGTGCCCCATGCTTTGCCAAGCGCTTTACATAGGAATTGTGTGATAAATCCTCACAGCAGCCCTCTAGGATCGGTGCCATTGTTATCCCCATTTTTCAGATGATAAATACAAAGCTTCCAAGCTCAGTGCTTGCCCAAGCACCGCCCCCTCCCCGCCGCCCCGCACTTTTGAGCGGGAAGTGGCCTCAAACCAGGCGGTCTAACCACACAGTCAATGCTCTCGAACTCGACAAGATACCACCATGTCCAGGGGTCTTCCACCAGGCGGATCATTAGCAAACTCACATGTGTCCCCCATCTTGGACATTTTGAATCTGAATCTCTCACAAGCCTTGCAAATTTAAAGGCCTTGTGTTCAGCAGGTTGCCCATGTGTGTGGACCATCCCTGTGTGAGATAACTAACAGGTTCTAAGGGCATTAAAAAATAATCTACAACCTGATTTGGCCCCTGCCTAGAAGACTGAGGGCCCGGGAATCTGCATGTTTGAAGAGTGTCCAGATGGTTCTGAAAAGCATCCAGCCTTCCTCCTGTGTGGGAATGTTGTCAGTAACACGCCTGACCAATGCCATGGAGTTTTTATGAAACAGTACTTAACATGGGAGAACATTTCACCTTCAGGTAGCTCTATTCTGTTTTCTTCCTGTATGGATGAATGTGTGTTTGTGTGTGTGCGTGTGTGTGTGTGTGTGTGTGTAGGGGGATTGGGAGACCTCAGATATGCAAGAGCTGAATTAATCATGTTCTCCAGTACTTAGTATACCATCCATCCACAAAGGATTTATTTCTTTGTTGTATTTATTTTTGTTCTTTTCTGCACTCTCCCCCTGCCCCCCGCAATGAGCCCTCCTGTCATGTATTTTATATCCTTACAACCTGCCTCTTGTGTTATTATATATAAAAGGATCCTTCAAACATATCATATTTAGAGTATGTTTAATTTTCACTAATGGTATTGTGGCACGGCTGCATTTATCAGACAATTCTTCCTGTGACTCAAGGAAGCACCTCTCTCTCTGAAACATCCTCCTATTTGGTCCTAGCTTTGCCCCTGTGGAACTAGACAGAAAAATTCTACACTCTCTCCCAGCATGTGAATACAATCACTGTGGCCCCTCTTCTTCAGGCTCAACCTACCCCCTCTCCTTTACTTTCCCTCCTAGGATGTGGGAGTTTCCTGGTCCTCCGCAGGGTGATCTCACTAAAACCAACCACCCCTGCATCTGGATATTGCACTTCTCTGCACCTAAGCAGTCACCTCTGGTATGGTTGGAGGGCCTGGGAGAGGAACCTGAGAGGTGGCATGACTGGGCCATAGGGCAAGTCTGTGCAATGACTAAGGTTGAACAGGAAATGTGGACTTGACTGCTGTAGGCTAGCAAGCCTGTCCCTTTCACCTTTCTTCCTGGTCATCAGGACAGGGGAACTGTAAGCCTTGCTGATGTGGGGGTACCTTCAGGCAGGGGATCTCTGCCATCACTCTGCATTGGGTTCTTTGAGCTCAGTACTAGAACTCTCATACTCAGAAAGATGGTGGATTCACTCCTTCCTTTGACTTGGATGGAAATTTCCTCAGAATGGATGGGAAGGGTTGCAAACCATGTGCCTATCTTCCATGCTGAGTGAGCCCAGCCTGGGGAGCTGAGGGCCCTTATATGCTCACATCAAATAACCTGTCCTCTTCATCCTCTGTCCCATCTTTATGAGCACATAATGGAGACCAATATTATACTTTTCTTTTTTATTGAGGTGAAACATAACATAAACCATTTTAAAGTGTGCAGCTCAGAACTGGGCACGGTGTCTTACACCTGTAATCCCAGCACTTTGGGAGGCCGAGCTGGATGGATCACCTGAGGTCAGGAGTTCAAGACCAGCCTGGGCAACATGGTGAAACTCTGTCTCTACCAAAAATACAAAATTTAGCTGGGTGTGGTGGCACGTGCCTGTAATCCCAGCTACTTGGGAGGCTAAGGCATGAGAATCACTTGAACCCGGGAGGTGGAGGTTGCAGTGAGCCGAGATGGCGCCACTGCACTCCAGCCTGGGCAACAGAGTGAGACTCTGTCTCCAAAATAAATAAATTAAATAAAGTGCACAATTCAGTAGCATTTGGTCCATTCACAATGTGTGCAACCACAACTCTGTCTAGTTCCAAAACATTTGCATCTCAAAAGGAAACCTCATACCCATTAACCAGTTACCCTCCTTCTCCCTTCCCCTCTGCCCCTGGTCACCAGAGACAATCCATGTTTTGTCTCTATGTATGTATCTATTCTATAGATAAGACCTAGAGATGTCATATCTATGGGATCATTCCCTGTGACTTTTTGTGCATGGTTCTTTCACGGACCGTGTTTTCAGGATTCATCCAGTTGGAGCATGTCAGTATTGAATTCCTTCCTATGGCTGAGTCATATTCCAGGGTATGTATGTACTGGAGTTTGTTTATCCATTCATCCCTTAGAGGACATCTGGGCTGTGTCCACCCTTTGGCTGTTGTGCATGATGCTGCTGTGAACATTCGTGTACATGTACTTGTTTGATGCCTGTTTTTAATCCTTTTGCTCATATACCTTAGGAGTAGAATTGCAGAGTCATATGGTAATTTTATGTCTAACTTTTTGAGGAACTGCCAAACTATACATTTCTTTTTTAAATAGCAGCCTTACTCTGGTACTTTTCCTGTACATAAAAAGAGAAAAATGGATGGAAAATCCCTGGACTAGGAGTCAAGAAACCTGGGTTCTTTTTCTAGCTTTGCCACTAACCAGCTGGGTAAACTCAAACCAGTCACTTCCCTTCTCTGAGATTTTGTTTCTTCATCTGAAAAGAAAGGGGACTGTATGAAACTCGTGTTCTTTACATTCTTTTCCTCTTGTAAGATTTTGTTGGAAAAACTAGGTTCCAGAGAGGAAAGGGGGAGAGAATTGCTACACAGCTAAATGTGGTTATCTTGAGATTCTTTTTCCACTCTGTTGTTAAATAGTAAATTCAAAATGTCCCATACAATTGGGCTTTTTTTCTTGCCAATGTGTATCTGTTTTAATGAATAGCTTCTGGCTTCCTAGTTCTATCAAGATTCCCAAAATAAAATATCCTTCTCTTTCCCTTCACTTCCTACTGCTTGGCAGCTCCTAAACCAAACATGCTGGTTATGGAGCCCTGACGGGCGCCATCCCCACCGCCCCTGCTGCGCCTTCCCCTAGTGCAGGTTCCCTCAGCACTAAGGGTTCAGCTGCCTAATCTAAGTCTGGTCTTTGGAGATGTATAAGCCAAGGAGAGGCATTAGTGGATTCTTTCTACGACAGTGTAAGGACCATCTTAGAGAGTTGGGAAGATGAACCAAAGACCTCCTGTGATGCCTTCTAGATAGAGGGTCCCTCCTTGGGAGATTTTCTCCTCTCTTAACCCTCCTTCAGGTTGTTGGTTTCCTCTCCAGAAAGCACCGTCTGTGTTGAGACGGATTTTTGTCTTCCACTAATGAGTAGCCTTCACAGTATGCCACCCAGGTCCACAGCATGTGCTCTCCTGCGCCGCCTGGTGGTTTTCTGGGGGAAACGTGAGGTTTTAAAAGCACGTGATGGTCCAAATGGCTTCTTATTTCATCCATTTAATCATTCGTTCATTTTTTCATTCATCCGTATATCCATCCATCTCACGGTTTCGAAAATCTGCTATGTTTTAGGTACTATGATCGATTCTAAGAATAGAACAGTAAACAAGACAGAGTACCTTCCCTTATAAAGAAGCTTTCATTTTCATAGGGGAGATAGACAAGTGGCTTTTGGAATGAATACAAAGTGAAATGTGCCATAATGGGGGAAGTAAGGTGTGTGCAGGAGCACAGATGAAGGACACATATGTCATACCTGGAAAATACTAACGAGAGAGGGCAGACACAGAGTGTTCTAGACAGCTTCATGGTGCAAAAGTCAGTAAGCAAGACCAAGCATGAGGTACTGAGGGAGCTGGCAGAAGAGCAGTCTTGGCTGGAACACAGGATGCAAGGGATGGATGAACAGTGAGCTAGCAGAGGGGACACATTATGCAGGACCTCTGAACCATGTCAAGGACACTACCTTTAACTCCCAAGCAGCAGTGAGCTATTGAGAGTTACACTAGGGGAGTAGCACATTTCTGTTTGCCTTTAGAAATAATAGCTTTGGTTATGAGTGAAGAGTAAATCAGAGGGGCATATCACACTGCCTCCCATAACTGTGTACAATTATTATGTGTCAATAAAAAATAATAAAAAACAAACCACGGGGGGGAAAGTGGATGTGGAGAGACCACTTAGGAAGCTGTTGCAGTAACTCTGGCATGAAATGTTGGTGATCAAAACCAAGGTGTGGCAGTGGGAAAGGAAACAAGTGGATGGAGTCCAGAAATATGCACAGTTGAGGGTTGGTGCTGGGCCCAGCTTCCAGGATAGAAACTGCAAAAATGTGAATAAGAATCCTTTAGTTTGCCCCGTATCCTGGCACAGGGGAAGTCCCTTGTCCTATTGCAAGAATCAGTGACCTGCTTTCTGCTCCAGGTCTCTAGAAGGATGGCCTTGTTTCCCAGGATCTCTCGCCCTCCCAGAGAGCAAGCACTGGAGTGCTGTTCTTGTCTTCTGCACCCTCAGTCAGGGTAGATGGGAGATGGTGCATGTGCACAATTGAGAGTGGGCTTCAATTTGCTGCCAAATGAAATAGGAGCAGGAGAATGATGTGTCCATCTGATAGGTAGCTATGAATCTAGGAAAACTGGAGGAATTCTGGAGAAGCCACCTCCTGCCTTCCTCTTTGACTTGGCACCACAGTAGAATAGCAAACTGGACCAATTTTTTAAAGTGTATGTTTCAGAACCTCAGGTAATCTTAAAGCACTGTATTTGAGTCTCAGCTGTAGGCCATTCTTGCTCTTCTCTTTCTAGAGGAGGAGAAGAAAGGTTTGTCTCTAAGGATCCATTCTAGGTTCCTTGGACAACCATTTTTAACACCATCTCTGTAAGCCCTGGAATGATTTCTTGTGCTTGAGGATGAACACTGAACCATCTTAAATGTTGTTTATTCTACCAGCCACCTGAAGCCCACTTCTTCGTGGTCATCATCTTACCACTGCCATTATCTATAAAAGGACAATATCAGGGACCACTGTTCCTTAGCTGCACAAAATACTTGCAGAAATCATTCATTTTTCTGCAAAAATGACAAAAAGTCCTTTGTGCAACCATGTCTTCACCTATCTAACCCATGATTCCCCGGGCCTGCCAATGTCACCCTGCCCCCTTCATCCTGGGATCAGAGGACATCAGTGCGATCTCATCTCTGTGCCTCTACCACAAATATGCTCAGCCCCAGGCACACTCAGCACATGTGGTTCAGAGAGGCTGTGAGACTGGTGCATTTCTTACCAGATCGGTGCATGGCATCTTCTGGTTGCTGGGCCTGCAGGCCAATAGGCCAGTGTTTGTTTTCATGACTGTTGTTTGCGGAGTTGCCCTTCCTTCTCTAACAGTGGTTTTCAGCTGGGGGGTTTCCCCTCCAGGGAACAATTGCCAATGTCTGGAGACATTTCTGATTGGTTGTGGTGAAGGGGGTGGGCTGTACTGGTTTCTACTGGATAGAGGTCAGGGATGCTGCTAAACATCTTACAATACCCAAGACAGTTTCCCACGCCAAGAATTTTTCAGTCCCACATGTCAATAGTGTTGAGGTTAAGAAACCCTGCTCTATCTAGAACATTACTCTGTGACCAAGGGGGCCCTTGGGTCCTCCAAAGCCCTGTAGGATTGCTAGAGCAAACTGCAAGTTCATGAAAAACCCACTTGCTCTTATGTTTCTTTCCACAGCTGAGCTCTGTCCGGGAGGCCCAGTTAAAGCAGCTTGAGGTGACAAGACCCCGAGTGCTGGGGAGCAGGGAGCGGGGCCGGGTGCCGAGGATGGCCAGGCAGCCACCGCCACCCTGGGTCCATGCAGCCTTCCTCCTCTGCCTCCTCAGTCTTGGTGGAGCCATCGAAATTCCTATGGATCGTGAGTCCTGCCCCATCTTCTTCTCTTTTTCTCCTGATTTTGGGCAGAGCGGTGGGAGGGGAGGGATGGTCAGAGGAAAGTTCAGATCATTCAAAGAAGGTTGAGGAGAGGGGAAGCAGTGGATTCTGAGATTCAGAGCTGGGTTTCTCTCCAAAGAACTGACACGGGCTCCTGTTTGAAAGTTTGAGACTGTGTGTTGCAGAGCCAGTTTCTCAGGGCTGTAGCTGAGCTGATGCTTGGGGCGCCTGGAGCCAGCTGAGTGGGACCAGAGGTGGCGGAGTTTGGGATTCTGAGTGCCGCTTGGGTTTTTCCCTCTGCTCACCTCTCCAGGTCCTCTGTGGTCTTGACTTGCCCAGAAAAGCAGTTTCCAGGGTCAAGTATGGTGGCACAGTTCTTACTTGCCTTTCTAATGTCTGATATATTCAAATCCACACCCTTCGGGCCCTCTTGGCTGGAGGAATCAGCAGGACACAGGCCTAGGAAGGGCTGGGAGCAGAATTATCTTTGCAAAAGATATGGCTAAATGAGACATTAAAATAGAGCCCCATTATCGTGCCACATGGGAGAACCAGGAATGGATTGCTTCTCATTGTTTTCAACTTTCCCGCAGTAAAGATAAAAAGTAAAATCGCTGTCATTCTGTTTCTCATGGAGGGGGCATTATTTGACCATCAGAATCATAAAGTAAGGGACTTAAAATGCAAATCTAACGGCCATGTCTCCACCAACCATATCTGTTGCTGCATTCAGCAATGGCCCATTTATTGGCAGCCAAGCTCCTCGGCCCTGCCGTTAGGTGTGTGCCACCTTTACCACAACTCTGACACTTCCGGTAAAATGTCTTAGCCTCCCCAGGCTAAAATGTGAGCACGCCATCTCTGACCCCTGTTTCTTATGTCAAGGAACAGAGGGGACCCCCATGACACCAACATTGGCTTGGGCTCTCTCCAGTTAACAGATGTCTGGGGAGGGGGGCGGGAGAGTAACACAAACTCCAAGAAGTCCTCCCTGAGCTTTCCAAAGCCAGACCCCTGGTCCTGGAGTTAGCATAGTTTGGAGAACAGTTGGAGGTATCTCAGCCCTCCAGGCACCCTACTTCACCAATAATAGCTGCCCCAGAGGAGGGGACACTTTGGATGATAGAGCACCAGTAGTAACTGTAAGTCAGACCCAGAGGTAAGATGGGCAAAGCCCCTGCTGCCCTCCCAATACCCCCAGGTATGTGGACTTGCACGTATGTGAGCGTGTGTATGCATGCCCACACACATGTGCACGTGCACAGGGAGGGAGGAGAGCAGAGTTGTGAAAGGACCTGTTCCCATGGTAACTGTCTGTGTGGCTGGCTCGAGGAGAGTTTCTCATTAACAGTCCCAGGCAGACAGTGTAATAAGGAGCCTGGTAAGGCCAAGTCCCTGGTGGGAGGGTGTGCAGAGGAAATTGGGTTATCAGGGAAGTGGTGAAGGCTCATTTCTCTTCTGCCGCTTCTCCTCACTCACTCACCTGCTGCTGCTTTGATCCCTGGGGCCAGTGGGTGAGGGGTCCCTGCAAAGTGAGCCTATAAATAGATGGCTTTGGTGTCTGTCTTAAGAATTCTAAAGCTCTAAGGAAATGGAGACACAGCAGACACCCCAAGGAGTCAGGCTCTCCATAGCCCTACCTGTAGGGTAGAGCTGAGAGTGTCCTGATCTCCCCACCATCTCCCCATTCCAGTGTCCCTGGGATGACCCCCACCCCATGTTGTGTTCCCGGAAACTCAAGCCCTTACTAGCTTAGAGTCGCATAGCAAATGGGTGGTGGAATCAAAACAGAACCCGAGTCTCTTGACTCCCAAATTTGGGACCGGATATGTCCCACCCCCACCTGCCTCCTCTGAGTCCTTCTCCTTAGAAACCACTGGAATCGCAGGTGTCATGCACCAGGGAGAGAGCTAAGTGCTGCATGTGCCTCATTGCACATGGTTCTGGCAGCTAACCCTCAACATAGGTGTTATCCTTAGCCTGCGGGTTAGAGACAAGGAAGCGACAGAGCCGCAATAGGACCACAGCACCTCTCTGATGGACAGGGAAGTCCTTCTGCAATGCCATTCCAGGTGCCCTAGCTGTGTCAGGGCAGGAGACCCAGGCTGCCTGGAGCATGCCCCACACACATGACACCTCCCTGGTTGCTGCAGGTCCAATGACCCTGGCAACATGTCCAAAAAGAGTCTGCAGAAACTGAACACTTTCCAAGCTGACCGCCGAAGATGACAGGGGATGAGGGGGCAGATCCTGGCACTCTATGGCTGAGGCCATCCCCTGGGCCTCCTGTACTGCTGGGCTGGAAGGCGGTGGTCATGCACTGCAAGGGCATTGTCATTTCTGGCAATTTCAATGGAAACAAGTTAAAGTATCTGGCCTTCCTCTGCAAGTGGATGAACACCAACCCTTCCCAAGGCCCCCACCATTCCCAGGCCCCCAGCTGCCTTTTATTTATTTATTTTTTTTTCTTTTTGAGACGGAGTCTCGCTCTGTCACCCAAGCTGGAGTGCACTGGCCAGATCTCAGCTCACTGCAAGCTCCGCCTCCCGGGTTCATGCCATTCTCCTGCCTCAGCCTCCCGAGTAGCTGGGACTACAGGCGCCCGCCACCTCGCCTGGCTAGTTTTTTGTATTTTTTAGTAGAGACGGGGTTTCACCGTGTTAGCCAGGATGGTCTCGATCTCCTGACCTTGTGATCCGCCCGCCTCGGCCTCCCAAAGTGCTGGTATTACAGGCTTGAGCCACTGTGCCCGGCCCCAGCTGCCTTTTCTGACAGACCCTACGGGGCATACTACCCCACAAGACCAAGCGAGGTCAGGCCACCCTGGACCACCTCATGGTGTTTGATGGAATCCCACTGCCCCTGACACGAAAAAGCGGATGGTAGTCCCTGCTGCCCTCAAGGCTGAGCACCTGAAGCCCACGAGAAAGTCTGCCTGCCTGGGGTACCTGTCTCATGAGGTTGGCTGGAAGTACCAGGCAATGATAGCCACCCTGGAGGAAAAGAAGAGAGAAAAGGCCAAGATCCACTACCAGAAGAAACAGCAGCAGAAACAGGCCCAAAGGAACGTGGAGAAGAAAATCACAAGTCCACAGAGGTCCTCAAGACCCATGGGCTTCTGGTCTGAGCCCATAAAGACTGTTTATTCCTCAAAAACAAACAAACAGAAAAAAGAAGCTGAATGCAAGACAGCAGGCAAGCCCTTCAGAGAGGCCCCGGCTGCCCTGGGAAGAGGCTGTCCTCAGCGGGTCTCTCCATCTCACTGGGCCCAGCACCACAGACCTCCTATGTGTGCTGAGCTGAGCCCGCTCTCCATCTAGCCCTGGGCTGAAGGAAGATCAGGCTTTCTTAACGTTCTCGCCCTGCCAGGTGTTCCTTCTACTCGTTTGCTCCTTCAGCGGACATTATCTGTGTCTCGAGGCCAGAGGCACTGCTTCTATTCTAGAGAGGCTGGGCGCCACAGGCCTCCTGGAGCAGAGCCCTGGACCGCTGCACAGTCCCTCATTGAAGGCCCAGCCTCCAGCTCCCACTGCTGTGCCAGCAGAGTCACACGCACCCCTCCCACCTGTCCCCTGCCTTCCTCCTTCCCTCCCTATCCAGCCCCAAGGAGAACAGTATGAACTTTGAAAACAGCCAAGAGTCGCCTCATCAACTGGAGTGAGTTTGCCAAAAAGTGAGTCTGCTGGCCCTTCTGTCCCTGGCCCTGCATCAGGGGACAGCATTTTCCTCCCAGGAGTGGCAGAAACAATTCCCCCCCACCTCCATCACAAATAACGCTGCAGGATGGCCTCAGCTCACATGCACACTCTCACACATACATGCACATTCACACATACACTCACACTTACGCTCATACCTGCTCACTCATGCACACCCACACACCCACTCACACGCCCTCACATATCCTCACATGCTCACTCATGCACACTCACACATGCCTTCACATACCCATATGTGCTCACACTCCTGCACACTCACTCCCACTCACATACACCTCAGTCACACGCACTCACATGCTCCATCTCCTGAGGGATGGGTGCCAGAGGTCGTAGGTATCAGAGCCAGGGAAAGAAAAAAGGCACATGAGTAAAGAAACCTCACGGACTAAGCAGGCATCTGCCTCAGTCCCTGCAGAGCTGAGCTGGAACAGCTGTGGAATTCACTTTCCACTGCTCCATAGAAGGTGAGTGGTGTGACTCTGGGTGAGAACTTGGTCACCCTCATCCCTAGACAAGCTGTCCCCACTGTCTTCTCCCTGTCGCAGCTTGTCTCCTGGGTTGATTCTGTCCCTGTAAGAAATTCCTTAGTAGCACAGTGGTGGCTGCAGATGCCATCCCTTTAGTCAAGTAGATTCTCCAGAGGCCCCTGGCCTGATAGTATGGGGGCTGGGGACAGCATCCAACCAGCTCTTGCTGCCCTGAGAGTCTCCAGCACCCACAGTCTCCCCTCTCACTCACCCTTCTCCAGAATGTCAAGGAGAGCAGAGTCCTGAGGCCCCAGCTGGCTTGCTCACCTCTCTGGCCAAGGATGGATTTGTTTAAAAAAAAAAAAAAAAAACTCTGGACCAGGCACTGGGAGAGCTGCTTCTCATTCTAGCTCTGCGGCAAACTTCCTGTATGATCTTAGCCAAGAGACTTCTTCCCTGGATCTGGAGATTCCCTGAACAATGTCTAGGGCTCTTTCCATTGAGTCAGCCTTTGATTCTATAAGAGAGGCTTGAAGTCTTGAATAGGCAAAGGAGGTCCCTTGTCAGGCTTGCTACCCAGGGTGAGACCCCAAAAATGTCCTAAATGAAGAAGCCAAGGGCCTGGACTAAGGGCCAAGGGGAGTGGGTCCCAGTGACAGCCCTACCTCTCCTAAGAATGGCCCCTTCTCCCCACCCAAGCCAACTGGCATTCATCCTTCTAGAGTTACCTTTCTTGGGGCCCTGGCAAGAATATCATATATGGATGAAGATGCTGCAGAGACGAACTCCAGGGAGCATGTGTTCAGAAGCCATAGATTTTTGCTTTCCCCCTGGACTTTTCATTCCTTTGTCTCTTGCTCGGGCAGCCCTGGGCAAATGGTGAAGCAAATGTCTCTTCAGTCCTCCAGGGATCACACGAAATAATTATTTTGGATCTTTTCATGAGTCTTAGTCTCAAGACTTTCCTTCATGCACAGCATGTACAGCAGGGCCCTTGTCCTGCCACACTCTGCCCCTCCTCTGGGATCTCTCTTCCCTCTCCTGCTGTGGCTCTTCCTGCACCTCTTGTTCTGAGCTTAACTCTGGCCTCTCCAGGCTGCCCTCTCTAAGCCCCCAGAATCCTCGCCATGTCTCACTCAAGTCAGGTAGGAAGGCTTCAAGGTCATCATGACTTTGCCCTGATGCTGGCAGCTCGCAACTCCCCACAAAGAGCCCTCACTCTGAAAAAGTCAGCCTGCAACAACAGTACAATAGTCTGCACCTGCATGAAATGAGAATGCCATGTTACTTTCTGATACAATCATCAGGAAAAGACATTTTAAAGTCACAGCAACACGTGTTCTCTTTTCTGCACATTTTAACCAAGACCTTGTCCCCACAAAAAGCACACCATCTAAAACCTTCCTATCCGGAGTGTGGTTCACACACCACCAGCATGGCATTGCCCGAGCACTTGTCAGAAGGGCAGAGTCCCAGGCCCCACCCCAGCCCAACTGAATCAGAACCTGCATTTTAACCAGCGCCCTGGTGATGCATATGCATGTTAAAATTTGAGAAGCCCGGACCTCAGATACATACACCCACCTTCACAGGAGCACACCTATACGAGCATATGCATACTTCAGGTAGGAGCTGGGGGAGATTTGTGCCACCTGCCTCCTTACGTTCTTTGTGAAAAGCACAGAAAGGAGCCGTAGACTCTGCTTCATCCCTGGAGCCTCCCATTGAGAACCCATTGAGAAGCATGATTTCTATAGGGCAATGTACCATGAAAGGGGCATTTGTCTCTAGAGTCTTCCATAGGATGGGAAAGGAGGAGATGCCAAGGAGAGAAGGTGTTATGGGAGAAGTGAGATCTTGGAGTTTTGCCCTGCAGCAGTGGTTCCAATCCACTCCCTTCCTGGCACCTGTCTTGCCCTCAGCCTCTCCTGTTCACTGTCGGCTGAGGAACCCACGTCCCTCAGTGGCATCAGATGGAGGGAAATACTTTCAAGGCCTCTTTCAAGCAGCATTGTCACCTTGGGACACGTGGACTTCCTGGTGACACTGTCCTTTGATCAGAGCCAGTCTTTCTGCCCAACTCTGTGGTTTTGGTCGCCCAGGGGAGGCGTCACCTTCTCCATAAGCCACTCACTGGGTCCGTTCCCCAACCCTGCTTGGTTCTTGCACTGAGCTCTGCAGCCAGGAGGAGAGAGCCCTGTGCTCAGCGCCCTCCCCAGGTGCACCCCGCCCACTCCCTGTGTGCTGGGGCATGAGGATGCCTGGGCGGTTGTGTGCATAACGATGTTCTTCTTTTCTCCCTCTCCAATGCTAACCCGTCGGAACTAACAGCAAGCATTCAGAATGAGCGTAAGTGCCCTGCGTGGCTCTCTGTGCCTGTGCCTCCGGGAGGTGGGAGGGAGAAATGAGGCGTGAGGCAATACCTGGGGATTAGTGGCCTGCTGAGACTTCTGCTGGGGCCTCTTCACACCAGAGCCCTGTAGTGGGGTCTCTTACTGAGCGGGAAGGAAGGAGGCTTGCCTGCAACACTCTCTTGCTGGGAAAGACAGAGGGGCATGTGGTAAGAAGAGGGTCATTGGATGGAAGCTCATGTGCACCACAGCTGTTTCCCCATCCTCCAGTGGCTGGCACAGGACCCCAGGGTAGAAGGCTGGCACTTGGGACCTAGATGGGGAGCATCTGGGAAGTTCTTGGGGACTGAAGGCCCTCTGTGCCCTAGCCTCACCATAGTTTGGCCATTTGTTGAGCCTCCAGGGCTCAGAACCTCCATGACCCCTAAGTTCTGAAAATCTAGCTGCTTTTTCTTCCTTTATTCATTCAACAGACATTTATCAAAAACTATTGTGCACTGTATGTCGTGCTAAGCATTGTAATGTAAGGATGAGTAAACTAAAAACCTGGCCTTCAGTTTCTCCTCGGGATGCTATGGGATTTTTTTTTTTTTTTTTTTTTTTTTAAGACACAGTCTTGCTCTGTTGCCCAGGCTGGAGTGCAGTGGCGCAATCTGGGCTCACTGCAGTCTCAGCCTCCTGGATTCAAGTGATTCTCCTGCCTCAGCCTCCCAAGTAGCTGGGGTTACAGGTGCTCACCACCACGCCCAGCTAATTTTTTTTTTTTTTTTAGTACTTTTAGTAGAGATGGGGTTTTACCATGTTGGCCAGACTGGTCTTAAACTCCCGACCTCAGACAATCCACCCACCTCAGCCTCCCAAAGTGCTGGGATTACAGGTTGTGAGCCACTGTGCCTGGCCTATGGGTTTTTGTTTGTTTGTTTGAGACAGAGTCTTGCTCTGTTGCCCAGGCTGGAGTGCAGTGGCACGATCTCGGCTCACTGCCAGCCCCGCCTCCTGGGTTCATGCCATTCTCCTGCCTCAGCTTCCCGAGTAGCTGGGACTACAGGCATGCTCCACCACACCTGGTTAATTTTTTGTATTTTTAGTAGAGACGGGGTTTCACTATGTTAGCCAGGATGGTCTTGATCTCCAGACCTCGTGATCTACCCGCTTCGGCCTCCCAAAGTGCTGGGATTACAGGTGTGAGCCACCGCGCCCGGCTGCCTATGGGATCTTTTTAAAGGGGTTCTTCTTCTGCTTAATATTTGACACCCACCTTCTTTCCTGCGGCACCATTTAAGGAGCTGGGTCTCTCGAATGGGGCCCTGTTCACCGCCCCCTGCACCCCACCCACTTGCCCGCTTGCATGTGTGGCTCCTGAAGCTCTTCATCTCAGCTGTTCCCCAAGCTGGACACCAGGGAGGTCCCTGCAGCCCTGACCATGCTCCCTGTGCACTGTTGCAGTGACACAGCCACCGACCATCACCAAGCAGTCAGTGAAGGATCACATCGTGGACCCCCGTGATAACATCCTGATTGAGTGTGAAGCAAAAGGGAACCCTGCCCCCAGGTGAGTGGAGGGGAAAAGAATGCATTGAAACCACCCGCTTGCTTCTGGGCCTGATGATAACTAAGGCAAATGAGGCAGCTGGAAAATTAGACTCATCCATTCCAAAAACTTTCCATTAGGTACCTACTAGGTGGAAGGCACAATTGAGGTACCAGGAAATTTTGCCTATAAGGAAACTGGAGACCAGAAAACAAGTGGCTTGAGTTCACATCAAAAGCCAGAACTGGATATTCAGTTTTCTGACTTTCCGTTTAACATTCTTTCCTCCACTCTGCCCCACATTTAGCTTATAGGAAGTTCCTCTTCCAAGCCAATTCAAGTCTTTCATTCTGAGCTTGCTTCTACCTGTTTATGTGCTAATTAAGACCAAATAAGATGACAACAGACATGAATTAAAAGCCTGTTGTGTGTGTCCGGGCTCTGGGTTAGGTTCTGTTACTCACATTGTCTTGTTCGACCACCTAACAGTGCTCTGGGGAAGGACAAATGCCCTTATGAAGAGGAGGGGAAACAGAGGTACAGAGGTCCAAGGTTACCCAGCTTGAAAGGAGCAGAACTCAGATTTAAACTCACGCTTCTGATCCCCCAAGGCCAGATTCATTTCTGTCAAATGATAAGCATCGGAGACATGGCAAACGTTATTATCCGCCCCCATCCGCATCCTCAAAGTAGCATCCACAGACTGAGCCCTTCAGGAGCCTCATGCAAGATTCAGACTGAGATGTGATAGGACCCCATCTAGGGTGTGTCTGTCAGCAGGAGACATGAGGCCAAGCAGAGGCTGCCAGGTATGCAGTAGCTTTATTCTGGCCCCCTGGGTTCACACAAGACAGTCTCGAACCCAGAGCTGTGAGCCTGGGAACCAGCAGGGACTCCCTCACTGGCCGTGTGAGTCACCCTGAAGGGTCAGTCAGGGTAGTGGTAACCTTGCTTGCTTCTGAGGTTTGGTTTTTTTCCTCCGTGGTTCCTTTGCAGGGACAATGATCCTGTGGCACTGAGCAGCCCCTGCTGTTCCAGCTGCTCCTGCTTTCCCTGCTTCTTTTACAAGTTAGATCGTGGGCATCTGAGGATGTGAGGCCCTGGCTGCAGCTCCCAGGACGAGCAGAGGGGGCCATTCTAGTGCTCTTCAGCAGGGGCTCAGTTCTACTAGGCTGCCATTTCTTTAAAAGCTGCCACTCTTGGGCTACAGGGCATGGTCACTGCTATGTAATCTATACTCACTGAGCAGGGCACAAATAACCTAAGCCATTTCACTTTGGCTTTAGAATGGATTGTAAAATTAAGGCAGTAGGAGGAGCAGGGCCAGCTCCCTGATGTGTTTAGGTTGGGTGGAATATGAATTTAAGTTTGCCCTCCTAGTGGGAGGTTGGAAATGTCCTGGGGTGGAAGAAGCAGCAGACTCTAGATTCTAGAAATGAAAATCTCTCCTCGATGATGTGTTTAACATAACCCCCGAGTAGCTACTTGAGTATCTAACACTTAGAGCCACAAGTCCCAGTCTTAGCTGAGTAGAAATACTAACGCCAGGCCCCTGCCCTGGAGAGTCACCTGAGTAGGACCTGGGACTTTGCATTTTATTGAGCTCTCCAGATGGTTCTTCTGCTCGGCCAGGCTGGTACCTGTTGGTATAGGGGTGCCATGATGGGGCTGCAAGAGGGAATTTTGGTACTGAGCCAGGAACTAGGGATCTGAGATCTGCCTGGAGCCCAGAGCCCACCCCATTCGTCTTGGTTGCCCCTGCTCCCCACTCTCCACAGCTTCCACTGGACACGAAACAGCAGATTCTTCAACATTGCCAAGGATCCCCGGGTGTCCATGAGGAGGAGGTCTGGGACCCTGGTGATTGACTTCCGCAGTGGCGGGCGGCCAGAGGAATATGAGGGGGAATATCAGTGCTTTGCCCGCAACAAATTTGGCACAGCCCTGTCCAATAGGATCCGCCTGCAGGTGTCTAGTGAGTAGCATGGGGCAGGGCTGAAATGCCCTGCTCCTGGGTAAATGGAGAGTGGGGGGTGTGGAAGGCCATTCCAGAAGGCCCGCCCTTGCCCTTGGCCTGCAGATGCCTTGGTGTTCTCTATGCATCTTCCCCAACTCAGAACGATTCCTTGGAAAGGAAGCTCCCAAAGCTTCCTTTTGAAGTTGTTGTCTGCAACAATTTCACTGGCCACTGTGGGCACAGGAGAGGGGAAAGGAGGGGAGCCTTTGACGATGCCTCCCTTCTCCTGCCTCTCAAGGGCAGCCCCTCGAGTAGGCTTACATGCCCTGTCCCTCTCTCTTGCTCCCTCCTTGTCCAGGTGCCCTTTCTGTTTCTCCTCCTTGCATGCCTCCCTCTGACCCTGCTCCTTGCCCTGGGCCCAGCCATCACCCTCACTTTATCCTCTTTGTCCGCTTCTCTCCAGAATCTCCTCTGTGGCCCAAGGAAAACCTAGACCCTGTTGTGGTCCAAGAGGGTGCTCCTTTGACGCTCCAGTGCAACCCCCCACCTGGACTTCCATCCCCAGTCATCTTCTGGATGAGCAGCTGTGAGTCTTGGGGGCCTGGTGTTGTGTTTATATTTTAACCTTAGGGAGTGGGGTGGGTGTGTTAAATGAGGAAGGGCTTACCCAAGCTAGAAGACCTTGATTTGTGAGAAGCAGATGCAATGTGGCAACCAGGCTGAGAACACAGGCTCTGCAGAGAGAGGCTGCTTGGGCTTGTTTTCTAGCCTGGCTGCTGTGTGATCTTGAGCAAATTGCTTACATCTCTGGGCCTCAGTTTCCTCTTCTGGAAAAAAACAGAGCTAATCATAGTACTTATCTAATAGGATTGTTATAAGAATAAATGAGTCAATATGTCCAAAGTGCTTAGAACAGGGCCAGACACACAGTACGCACTTGGTAACATGATAATGAAAATGAAGAGTAAAACAGAAGGGATTAGGGGAGAAGATGAGAAATGGTTTTTCCAATTGGCCGATTGAAAGCGGTTGATACCAAACCACCTCTTTCAAGTATTGGCCGGTCTGGATTTACTCTGATTCGCTCTTCTGGTAGGAGGAAGGGTGAATGGGGAATTGAAACTTTTCATAAAGGAGTGATGGGGAGATAGGGTATCTGGAGCAGGGACAGAGTAATATCACTCAGTGATTGTTCTGGCTCAATTTTGGACTGAGGCTCAACCTCTCCGGACCTCAGTTTCTTCCCATGTTTTCAATTTAAATAAAAGGAGAAGCATTAATAAAGGTAAATAGAAAGCTGTTATCTCTCTGTGTGTCTTTCTGGCTTCCTGTCCTCCCTCCCTTCCTGCCTACTTGTCTGCCCCTCTCCCCCTCCTTCCATCCTTCCTTTCCCATCTATCCAGCCATCCATCAACCTATATCCCCACCTGCCTAGCTGCCAGTCATCCATCCTTCTATCCATCCCTGAATTCTTAGCAGCCTACTTTGAAAAGAGGCTGCCCTGTTGATGAGGCAGCATTGTAATTTGTTTTGCAGATTGAGGATGGCTTTGTGTTCACTGTCTCTCGCTTCCCCCATCACAGTGCACATTTGTGGGGAAGGCTGCCTGGCCACAGGCTGCTGGCCTCATTTGTTAATTCACAGTTCAACCTCCCCTCTCTCATCTCTCCCACATCACATTCACCACCAAATGGTGTTTACTCTGCCTCCCAAGTAGATCTTAGGCCCTTGTCTTCTTTCCGTCCTCACTGACATCCCCCTGCCCCAGCCACCATCAGTTTTTCCCTGGGTAACAAGAATTATCCATACAGGCCTCCCTGGTCTTTCTAAAAATGTGATAGTTAATTGACAGTTTCATTCATCTGCTTAAAGCCCTTCATTGGCTCCTCTGTCACCTCAAAATAATGGTCCAGATCCCTTTCCCTGGCACCAAGTCCCATTCCAGATCTGGCCCTCTGCCTCTGCAGCCGTTCTCCCACCTTATCCCCCTACACCACTGAGTGGACTGTGTACTCTTAGCCTTTAGCACACACTCTTCCAGCTCCTTAGAAACCTCAGTTCCTCTGTCTTTTCTGCTGGTATAAAATATGCAGCCTTTAAGGCCCAGCTTAGGACCCCCTAGAATGTATTGGGTTCATTTCTGCAGTTCATCCCCTTCTAACTGGTGTGTTCTGCTCACATGGTGCATTGCAATTGTTTATTTATCTGCTGCCTCTTCTACTAAACTGGAAGTTATTTGAGGGCAGTAACAGTCTTGCTCATCTTTCACCAGCACCTAGCACTGTGCCTGGCACATAGTAGGCCTACAGTAAATCAGGATGGTTTGAAGAGCTGACCAGCCCATTGTGGGGAAGGTGGCTTCGTTAACCTTGTGCTTTAAGAAATGGTGACTTAAAAAACAGTTGTGGGGATAGAAAGGAGAGAGCTGTGAGTAGTCAGCTTTAGGTATATTCTAACAAACCTAACAGCCTGGAAACCTGGTCTTTTGGGTTTACATCAGATATAGCACTTGAAAAAAAAAAAGAAAGAAAATATAGTCAACATTTTCAGCCACTCCAATGATATCATTAATCAGACATTTTCATATTTTAACATCTCTAAAATTGAAAGGCCTCTTAAAACTGATGATGTACATCATTGATTGGTATATATCTTACAGTTATAATCAGTAGTGCTTTCTTCTTTTTTTTTGCATGAACCCTTTTTTTATTATTGTACTTTATGTTCTAGGGTACATGTGCACAACATGCAGGTTTGTTACATATGATACATGTGCCATGTTGGTGTGCTGCACCCATTAACTCATCATTTACATTAGGTATATCTCCTAATGCTATCCCTCCCCACTCCCCCCACCCCACAAGAGGCCCCGGTGTGTGATGTTCCCCTTCCTGTGTCCAAGTGTTCTCATTGTTCAATTCCCACCTATGAGTGAGAACAAGTGGTGTTTGGTTTTCTGTTCTTGCGATAGTTGGCTGAGAATGATGTTTTCCAGCTGCATCCATGTCCCTACAAAGGACATGAACTCATCCTTTTTTATGGCTGCATAGTATTCCATGGTGTATATGTGCCACATTTTCTTAATCCAGTCTGTCATTGATGGACATTTGGGTTGGTTCCATGTCTTTGCTATTGTGAATAGTACTGCAATAAACATACATGTGCATGTGTCTTTATAGCAGCATGACTTATAATCCTTTGGGTATATACCCAGTAATGGGATGGCTGGGTCAAATGGTATTTCTAGTTCTAGATCCTTGAGGAATTGCCACACTCTCTTCCACAATGGTTGAATTAGTTTACAGTCCCACCAACAGTGTAAAAGTGTTCCTATTTCTCCACATCCGCTCCAGCACCTGTTGTTTGCTGACTTTTTAATGATTGCCATTCTAACTGGTGTGAGATGGTATCTCATTGTGGTTTTGGTTTGCATTTCTCTGATGGCTAGTGATGATGAGCATTTTTTCATGTGTCTGCTGGCTGCATAAATGTCTTCTTTTGAGAAGTGTCTGTTCATATCCTTTGCCCACTTTTTGATGGGGTTGTTTGTTTTTTTCTTGTAAATTTGTTTGAGTTCTTCGTAGGTTCTGGATATTAGCCCTTTGTCAGATGAGTAGATTGCAGAAATGTTCTCCCATTCTGTAGGTTGCCTGTTCACTCTGGTGGTAGTTTCTTTTGCTATGCAGAAGCTCTTTAGTTTAATTAGATCCTGTTTGTCAAATTTGGCTTTTGTTGCCATTGCTTTTGGTGTTTTAGACATGAAGTCCTTGCCCATGCCTATGTCCTGAATGGTATTGCCTAGGTTTTCTTCTAGGGTTTTTATGGTTTTAGGTCTAACATTTAAGTCTCTAATTCATCTTGAATTAATTTTTGTATAAGGTGTAAGGAAGGGATCCAGTTTCAGCTTTCCACTTATGGCTAGCCAATTTTCCCAGCACCATTTATTAAATAGGGAATCCTTTCCCCATTTCTTGTTTTTGTCAGGTTTGTCAAAGATCAGATGGTTGTAGATGTGTGGTATTATTTCTGAGGGCTGTGTTCTGTTCCATTGGTCTGTATCTCTGTTTTGGTACCAGTACCATGCTGTTTTGGTTACTGTAGCCTTGTAGTATAGTTTGAAGTCAGGTAGCATGATGCCTACAGCTTTGTTCTTTTGGCTTGGGATTGTCTTGGCAATGTGGGCTCTTTTTTGGTTCCATATGAACTTTAAAGTAGTTTTTTTTCCAATTCTGTGAAGAAAGTCATTGGTAGTTTAATGGGGATGGCATTGAATCTATAAATTACCTTGGGCAGTATGGCCATTTTCACGATGTTGATTCTTCCTATCCATGAGCATGGAATGTTCTTCCATTTGTTTGTGTCCTCTTTTATTTCATTCAGCAGTACTTTGTAGTTCTCCTTGAAGAGGTCCTTCACATCCCTTGTAAGTTGGATTCTTAGGTATTTTATTCTCTTTGAAGCAATTGTAAATGGGAGTTCATTCATGATTTGGCTCTCTGTTTGTCTGTTATTGGTGTATAAGAATGCTTGTGATTTTTGCACTTGATTTTGTATCCTGAGACTTTGCTGAAGTTGCTTATCACCTTAAGGAGATTTTGGGCTGAGATGATGGGGTTTTCTAAATACACAATCATGTCATCTGCAAACAGGGACAATTTGACTTCCTCTTTTCCTAATTGAATACCCTTTATTTCTTTCTCTTGCCTGATTGCCCTAGCCAGAACTTCCAGCACTACGTTGAATAGGAATGGTGAGAGAGGGCATCCCTGTCTTGTGCCAGTTTTCAAGGGGAATGCTTCCAGTTTTTGTCTGTTCAGTATGATATTGGCTGTGGGTTTGACATAAATAGCTCTTATTATTTTGAGATACGTTCCATCAATACCGAATTTACTGAGAGTTTTTAGCATGAAGGGCTGTTGAATTTTGTCAAAGGCCTTTTCTACATCTTTTGAGATAATCACGTGGTTTTTGTCTTTGGTTCTGTTTATATGCTGGATTATGTTTATTGATTTGCATATGTTGAACCAGCCTTGCATCCCAGGGATGAGGCCCACTTGATCATGGTGGATAAGCTTTTTGATGTGCTGCTGGATTAGGTTTGCCAGTATTTTATTGAGGATTTTTGCATCGATGTTCATCAGGAATATTTGTCTAAAGTTCTCTTTTTTTGTTGTGTCTCTGCCAGGCTTTGGTATTGGGATGATGTTGGCCTTATAAAATGAGTTAGGAAGGATTCCTTCTTTTTCTATTGATTGAAATAGTTTCAGAAGAAATGGTACCAGCTCCTCCTTGTACCTCTGGTAGAATTCGGCTGTGAATCCGTCTGGTCCTGAACTTTTTTTGGTTGGTAGGCTATTAATTATTGCCTCAATTTCAGAGCCTGTTATTGGTCTATTCAGGGATTCAACTTCTTCCTGGTTTAGTCTTGGGAGAGTGTATGTGTCCAGGAATTTATCCATTTCTTCTAGGTTTTCTAGTTCATTTGCATAGAGGTGTTTATAGTAGTCTCTGATGGTAGTTTGTATTTCTGTGGGGTCGGTGGTGATATCCCCTTTATCATTTTTTATTGCATCTATTTGATTCCTTTCCCTTTTCTTCTTTATCAGTCTTGCTAATGGTCTATCAATTTTGTTGATCTTTTCAAAAAACCAGCTACTGGATTCATTGATTTTTTGAAGGGATTTTGTGTCTCTATCTCCTTCAGTTCTGCTCTGAACTTAGTTATTTCTTGCCTTCTGCTAGCTTTTGAATGTGTTTGCTCTTGCTTCTCTAGTTCTTTTAATTGTAATGTTAGGATGTCAATTTTAGATCTTTCCTGCTTTCTCTTGTGGGCATTTGGTGCTATAAATTTCCCTCTACACACTGCTTTAAATGTGTCCCAGAGATTCTGGTATGTTGTATCCTTGTTCTCATTGGTTTCAAATAACATCTTTATTTCTGCCTTCATTTCGTTATGTACCCAGTAGTCATTCAGGAGCAGGTTGTTCTGTTTCCGTGTAGTTGAGCAGTTTTGATTGAGTTTCTTAATCCTGAGTTCTAGTTTGATTGCACTGTGGTCTGAGAGACAGTTTGTTATAATTTCTGTTCTTTTACATTTGCTGAGGAGTGCTTTACTTCCAACTATGTGGTCAGTTTTGGAATAAGTGCGATGTGGTGCTGAGAAGAATATGTATTCTGTTGATTTGAGGTGGAGAGTTCTGTAGCTGTCTATTAGGTCTGCTTGGTGCAGAGTTGAGTTCAATTCCTGGATATCCTTGTTAACTTTCTGTATGTTGATCTGCCTAATGTTGACAATGGGGTGTTAAGGTCTCCCATTTTTATGGTGTGGGAGTCTAAGTCTCTTTGTAAGTCTCTAAGGACTTACTTTATGAATCTGGGTGCTCCTGTATTGGGTGCATATATATTTAGGATAGTTAGCTCTTCTTGTTGAATTGATCCCTTTATCATTATGTAATGGCCTTCTTTGTCTCTTTTGATCTTTGTTGGTTCAAAGTCTGTTTTATCAGAGGCTAGGATTGCAACCCCTGCCTTTTTTTGTTTTCCATTTGCTTAGTAGATCTTCCTCCAACCCTTTATTTTGAGCCTATGTGTGTCTCTGCATGTGAGATGGGTCTCCTGAATACAGCACACTGATGGGTTTTGACTCTTTATCCAATTTGCAAGTCTGTGTCTTTTAATTGGAGCATTTAGCCCATTTACATTTAAGGTTAATATTGTTATGTGTGAACTTGATCCTGTCATTATGATGTTAACTGGTTATTTTGCTTGTTAGTTGATGCAGTTTCTTCCTAACATTGATGGGCTTTACGTTTTGGCATGTTTTTGCAATGGCTGGTACCGGTTGTTCCTTTCCCTGTTTAGTGCTTCCTTCAGGAGGTCTTGTAGGGCAGGCCTGGTGGTGACAAAATCTCTCAGCATTTGCTTGTCTGAGGAATCAGACAAATAAAATCAAGGATTTTATTTCTCCTTCACTTATGAAACTTAGTTTGGCTGGATATGAAATTCTGGGTTGAAAGTTCTTTTCTTTAAGAATGTTGAATATTGGCCCCCACTCTCTTCTGGCTTGTAGAGTTTCTGCTGAGAGATCTGCTGTTAGTCTGATGGGCTTCCCTTTGTGGGTAACCCGACCTTTCTCTCTGGCTGCCCTTAACATTTTTTCCTTCATTTGAACTTTGGTGAATCTGACAATTATGTATCTTGGAGTTGCTCTTCTCGAGGAGTATCTTTGTGGTGTTCTCTGTATTTCCTGAATTTGAATGTTGGCCTGCCTTGCTAGGTTGGGGAAGTTCTCCTGGCTAATATCCTACAGAGTGTTTTCCAACTTGGTTCTGTTCTCCCCGTCACTTTCAGGTACACCAATCAGATGTAGATTTGGTCTTTTCACATAGTCCCATATTTCTTGGAGGCTTTGTTCATTTCTTTTTACTCTTTTTTCTCTAAACTTCTCTTCTCACTTCATTTCATTCATTTGATCTTCAATCACTGATACCCTTTCTTCCAGTTGATTGAATCGGTTACTGAAGCTTGTGCATTTGTCATGTAGTTCTCGTGTCATGGTTTTCATCTCTATCAGGTCATTTAAGGACTTCTCTACATTGGTTATTCTAGTTAGCCATTCGTCAAATCTTTTTTCAAGGTTTTTAGTTTCTTTGCACTGGGTTTGTACTTCCTCCTTTAACTCAGAGAAGTTTGATCATCTGAAGCCTTATTTTCTCAACTTGTCAAAGTCATCCTCTGTCCAGCTTTGTTCCGTTGCTGGCAAGGAGCTGCGTTCCTTTGGATGGGGAGAGGTGCTCTGATTTTTAGAATTTTCAGCTTTTCTGCACTGCTTTTTCCCCATCTTTGTGGTTTTATCTACCTTTGGTCTTCGATGATGGTGACGTACAGATGGGGTTTTGGTGTGGGTGTCCTTTCTGTTTGTTAGTTTTCCTTCTAACAGTTAGGACCCTCAGCTGCAGGTCTGTTGGGGTTTGCTTGAGGTCCACTCCAGACCCTGTTTGCCTGGGTATCAGCAGTGGAGGCTGCAGAAGAGTGAATAATGCTGAACAGCAAATGTTGCTGTCTGCTCGTTCCTCTGGAAACTTCGTCTCAGAGGTGTACCTGGCCGTGTGAGGTGTGAGGTGTCAGTCTGCCCCTAGTGGGGGATGTCTCCCAGTTAGGCTACTCGGGGGTCAGGGACCCACTTGAGCAGGCAGTCTGTCCGTTCTCAGATCTCAAACTCCGTGCTGGGAGAACCACTGCTCTCTTCAAAGCTGTAAGATAGGGACATTTACATCTGCAGAGGTTTCTGCTTCCTTTTGTTTGGCTATGCCCTGTCTCCAGAGGTAGAGTCTACAGAGGCAGACTTCCACCCAGTTCCAGCTTCCCGGCCACTTTGTTTACCTGCTTAAGCCTCAGCAATGGCGGGCGCCCCTCCCCCAGCCTTGCTGCCACCTTAAAGTTAGATCTCAGACTACTGTGCTAGCAATGAGGGAGGCTCCATGGGTGTGGGACCCTCCAAGCCAGGCGCGGGATATAATCTCCTGGTGTGCCATTTGCTAAGACCCTTGGTAAAGCACAGTGTTAGGGTGGGAGCGACCCGATTTTCCAGGTGTTGTGTGTGGTGTTGTGTGTCACAGTTTCCCTTGGCTAGGAAAGGGAATTTCCTTCCCCCTTGCGCTTCCTGGGTGAGGCAATGCCTCGCCCTGCTTCAGCTCTCGCTTGTTGGGCTGCACCCACAGTCTGACACACCCCCGTAAGATGAACCTGGTACCTCAGTTGGAAATGCAGAAATCACCCATCTTCTGTGTTGCTCACGCTGGGAGCTGGAGGCTGGAGCTGTTCCTATTCAGCCATCTTGGCGCCACAGTAGTGCTTTCTTCTTAGGAATAAAAAACAAAGGTATACATTATAATTGATGATTACATTTTTACTAAATGCAGCAAGGCCAAGTTCAATTTCATTTAATTCAGCAAACTGTTGAGTGCCTCCTATATGCCGAGTCCTAAGACAGATGCTAGGGCATAAGATGAACAGATCATGGTCCCTGGCCTCAAAGTGCTCTCGCTGCTAGCTTGAGAATTTGAGCCTTGGGGAGCACCTGAAGGCTTGTGTTCCTTCTGCTGGCCCCACAGCCAGTGAGATCTTTTGTAGCATGAATAGGAGAGAGAAAAGTGTGGCCACAGAGCATGGACATGGTGGGCAGACAGGTGGTCTACGTCTAAACTCCTGCTCTCCTCTCTGCCTTTGCAATGCTGAACATATTACATCCTCTGCTTTCTGATCTGTAAAATGGGAATAAGCCATACTTCAGAGTTGAGAGGACTAGACCAAGTGATGTCAAGCAACTGGTTGCCACCTGACCCTCTGTAAAGTGTTCTGTCGCCAGGACTGTGGTGGTGATGGTTACTGTTATTAGTACTAACCTGCTGCTGTACCTCTGTTTTCTTATAGCCATGGAGCCCATCACCCAAGACAAACGTGTCTCTCAGGGCCATAACGGAGACCTGTACTTCTCCAACGTGATGCTACAGGACATGCAGACTGACTACAGTTGCAACGCCCGCTTCCACTTCACCCACACCATCCAGCAGAAGAACCCTTTCACCCTCAAGGTCCTCACCAGTAAGTGCAGGCCCCTGCCGGGGGCTGGGGGCCAGGGAAAGAAGCCCACTGACCCCACCCAGCCCTAGGTACCTGAGTCTAGGGGGAGACTTGTCCTTGAGGCTGAGCTAGAAATCCTTCCAGCTCATGGTGCCTGAGCCATTTCAGCTGCTCTTAAATGATCTCTCTTGATTGTGAAACCTTGAGTTAAACTTGGTCCTACTCTAAGTTAATTCTTCTTAAATTCTGGTGGGAATCAGAATCACCTTAGAACTTGGCAGTGTACCCAGAACCAGCCTATTGCACCTCAACAGCCCTGAGCCTCTTTGTTCTTTATGAGCCCTCCAGGTAATTCAAGTGCACCCCAGAGTCTGAGAACCACTGCTTCCAGTGGTCATCTAGAACCCCTCTCCAGACCCAGCTTGATTATTTCTTTTATTTCTTCTCATTGCTTGGTTATCTTTATTTCTACAAGAAACCCATAGCAGAAAATATGAAAATTAGTGGAGACACCAAAATAAATTGTATTTGATTCTGTAATATGTATATGCTGAACCATATGGAATCGCTATGTTTGTAAGTTGCAGGCTTATGTTTTAGTTTTATTTGTTTTCATTTCTATTCTCTGATTCTGTTTGACTGGTACAAAAGCAAATCAGCATTTCCTGACCCATTATAGCGTTGGTGGCTCTCCCTTGAGGAGAGAGAGAAGCTTAGTCAGAAATGTTCTTCTTGGCAAGGACAAAGCAGCCTAGAGCTTTTGCTGCAAAGTCTCAGCCCACTCAGGATGTTGGAAGTTCTCTATGTTGCTGTACACCATGGATTTGTAACACGCCTTCCATAAAGGAGCCCCCCAAAGAATAGACCTTAGTCTGGCTCATACTGTGAGTGTTGTTTTCGATGCTCTGGACAGTGAGGATTGTCGGGGAGGCCAGTAGAGATCACCATGTGGGTGCTGGCAGTTTGCAAAGGTCAGAGAAAATAGGCTGACCCTGGCTTCCTGGAGCCCCTGCAGAGGTGGTGGACAATGGCTCCCCATGTGGATGTGGGTCAGGAGAGGTTCGGGCGACATCACTTCTCATTCTGGACAGGTAGGGGGTGTAGCCATTAGCATTCTCTTTCTTCCTCCCCATCCCTGCTGATGATGGAGGCAGGTGGTCCTGAGAGCTGACAGCCCCATGCTCCATTTTCACCATGGCACAGAGGTGGATCCAAAAGGAAGCAGCTTCCTTTTTTCTTCCCCTTCTCATGGTTTTTTTTCTTTCTTTCTTTCTTTCTTTCTTTCTTTCTTTCTTTCTTTCTTTCTTTCTTTCTTTCTTTCTTTCTTTCTTTCTTTCTTTCTTTTCTTTCTTTCTTTCTTTCTCTCTCTCTCTCTCTTTCTTTCTTTCACCTTTTCATTTTCTTTCTTTTTCTTTTTCACTTCCTTCTTTATTTCTCCTCCCTCTTTCTTGTTCTTTCTTCTTTTCCCTCTCTCTGTTCTGTCTTGGAACTCCATTCTGCCTCCCCTCTAATCACCGCCTCCTGCCTCTGCAGTGTCCCCACGCACTGATCTGCGTTGGTGTTGGGCTGCCGAAGGTAGTAGCCGGCAGGGTTGCCTGACACCTGCAGCAAGCCCCTCGCATTACTGGCAGGGTGACCTGGCTTCACTCTGGTTGCTCCCCTGTCCCTGGCTTTCTCATTCCTGACCCAAGCCCAGGGAGACCCTTGGAGGAGAAAGTTGGTTTGTCTGCAGTGTCTCCTCGGTCCTGCCAACTGGCTAGGCTGGGGAGGACAGTGTGATCTGCTCAGAACCTCGGAGTGGCCTCAGCAGTCAGGACAGGACTAACAGCATTGGCACGGGGAGGAGCAGGGATGTCAAAACAAGATAAGATGCTCGCTGAGCTGAGACTGGACAGCCATCAGCGTCACCGCCAGGGCCCCTCTCTCCCTGCCCGGATGATGCTGGAAGTCAGCCTGCTGCTTTTGGAACTGAGTCAGTTGACCTTCTGCCATCCTGGGCAAAACCCATCACTGTCACTCAGAGTAGAGCAGTGGCCAAGCGATTGAGGTGGTAAAGAGTCTTCCTCTGTAGAATTAACCAACTTCCTCTGCAGTTAGAGATTTAAACAACATGTTGGAGTTGGACTTTCCAGAAACACTCTTTTCTCTACCAGAAAAAGTAAGGGATGTTTGTTAATGCTTCATTTCTGGGTCCTCTATTCCACTGAAAACTCTTTCCTCTGAATGGTGAGAAACCCCCTAGGTGATTGGAACAGAGCCCCATCAGCTTCCTGGAGTTCTCCCAGGGGTAGCTCTGGCTAGGAGCAAGTTCTGGGCATCTGAGCCAGCCCAGAATTGGGCACAGCTGCTTAAAATAGCACATTGGTGCTCTCTCTACTTTCCTGTCTGGAGAGGACACAGGCTTTCTCTTGTACCTTCAGAAGCAGGTCTGGGGTTGGAGGCAAAGCAGTCAGGCAGGGGCCGCTTCAAAGGCCCTATTCTTACCAGGTGCTCCTTTCACAGTTTGCCCATTTGGGAAGAAATAAATCTCATCATGTCCCATTTTCATTACCTGCATTGAAGGAAGTTGACAATGGTATGTAATGCAAAATACTGGGTAATCTGAAATCATTTTTAAAACCTGGGATGCAGTCAAAGATAAGCAGTGGAGTTGGGCTACAAAGCTGGGCCCATCCCACTTTGCCCATGCTGTAACAGGTGCTGGGTGCCTCCTGATGCAGTAAGAGGCAACTGTGGTAAGCGAGGAGGGTCCTCCCTGAGGCAGACACCAGAGCACACCCCTTCTTCCCCCTGATGTCTAAATGACCTTCTTGGAGCAGTCAAGTAAGTTTCCCTGAATTTCTCACATGTGCTCCAGAATTCACAAACCATGAGGTCAGTTCTGGGCATGGGCTACTTCTCTGGAGAGAGATAGGTTGCATTTCACCTGGTGACATGGGAGCATGAAGGAAGGGCCGTGTCATCTGTGTTTGCCACCATCCACCCCCAGGAGAGGAAAAGAGTTGCCTCCCAAGACCAGCTGCAGCCCCAACCTGCCCTTGGGCCAGCCCATCTCTTCGTTACATTGTGGATTAGTTCCTGCCTTTAGCTCCAGATGGATCCAAGCAGACTTCCCAAACAGGCTGGGTCTCTATACCAAACCCCATCTGAGGAGAGAGTTTTGAATAATGAAAATCTTCCTACCAGGTGGTAAGCAGATTTGGGATGCAATGCAATGCCAGTCCCAGAAAAGGACTCTCATACCTCTTGCAACTAGTTGTAACAGGATTGGATCTGTCGTCAAATATGCAAATGTTTTGGCAGAGCCCCTGTTGTCCCTCAGGCAGTTGGATCGTGTTCTGAGCTCCTCAGGGCCATCTGCTTGGCTTCCAGTCAGCTGCACCCCACCCCCTTTTAGTACTGTCACAGTTTGAACCCAGTCGCTGGGAGGGACCGGAGGTAGAGAGGGAAAAGCTCCTTTAGGACACTGGCGTGATGATGTGTCCTCTTCTGAAATGTCTTTCTCACTAAGGAGTAAATGCCACAAGTTTGAATTACCTAACACTGGAACTGAAGCCACTGATCTTGCTCCATAAAGAATGTCTTCAATCCTGCATAGTCTAGAGAGCTTCGAACCTCCAGAATGTTCAGCAGGACTTTCCTAGTCTGAAGTGTAGAACTCACAGTTTGCACTTTCTCCTGTCCCAAGCACCATTTCTAAATTCTAAAGCCTGAACCTCAGGGATGCGCTCCCCACCTCACTGAACCACTCCCGGCATCCTCTTACAAGGAGGGCTTTCTGCCAACAGAGACATCTCCAAGATCATAGTGGTACCCACCTGGTCAGACTGCAGTGACACATGTTGCTGGGTGTGGCCAGGGCCCCTTGGCCCCACTCTTTTGGTCAATGACCTCCTCCCATTTACCGCCAACCCCCTGCAGCTTAGCTTCTGCCCAGGCAGGACTTTGCTCTTCCCCGGAGCTCACTAACACTCCTTTCTCTTTAGCTGCTCCAAGAGCTGGCCTGACCCAGAGTCCTGGGAACTGAGGATTTTGATAAGAAGGAGTTGTTCAAAAGACGGCTACAGGACACCACTAATCCTTCTCTCATTTGTTTGAAAATATAGCAGGACCAAATAATTAAAGTTCAAACCTAATTTCTTTAATTTAAAAAAAAACCATTATTTTATTATTGCCTTCTTTTGCAGGATTTAACCTTTTTTTTTCTCCTTTTGTGGGCTGTTTTGTGTTGCTTGTTCTTCACCGAGCGTATTGCCTTTCCAAATATGCCGTGTCTTTCCTTTGCAAAAGACCACTGCTGCCCTCCTCGGTTGTTTTTGTGGCTTTGCATTTGTTTTTTCTCTCCCCGTTTATGCCTCTGTGACTTCTCCGTGGCCTCCTGTTTGCTCACCCTCTTTTGTTTATTACAGACCACCCTTATAATGACTCGTCCTTAAGAAACCACCCTGACATGTACAGTGGTGAGTCGCAGCGGTAACCTTGGGAGTAACCTTGCCTGTGCTAACCCCAGTTTGCCTAACTTGACTGATACCACATCATTAACTCCTGCTGGGTGGCAGCTGGCCCAGCCAGGGTGCCAAGATGACACCTCCAGAAGGCTGCCTGCCAGGAGGCAGTGTGGGGGTTTGAGGTGGCCCACCTGGTGGTGTGGTCTCCTCTAACAGGCATGCCTGAAGTTGCTGAATTCTCAACAAGTTGTTCAAACCAGGGTAGGATTTCAAAAAAACTTCTTGAAAAGCAGAAACTTTTACTGAAAAGTAGAAGCTTAGGAATCAGGGATGGACGGATGGAGAATATCTTAGAATAGGTGAGTTCCATAGTGAAGAGGAAACAGGAAGTCTGGTTCCTATTGGTAGTTGAAAGAACACAGAAAGCTTGTTAGTATGTTCAGTTAACTCTTACGTGTCGAGATAGGAATTGCCTGCTTTGTAATCTCACCTTAGTTACCGGGAGTACCATTTCACAGCGAGGTCTCATGTCTCTTTAAAATCCGTCTGGACAATAGGAGTAAGAGTCCAGCTCTGAGTTCTCTTTCAAGATGAGTATAAATGAGGTGAAACCATCCACTGTACCCTCTCACCTGGGCCTCTCCCCTCCTCTGGTAGCGTATGCAAATCCAGTGCCCACCAGTCCACACTTGCGAGATGTGGAACAATTACAGTGAGGCATGGTTCTAACTCATCACACAGCTGGTTGCTCAGTCTGATTAATAAGGTAATTGGCTGTTTCCACACCTGAGTTACCCCTCACCATGGCTCAAATATGTGTTATTTTCCCTGAGCAGCCAGAGGCACCATCATTTGCTGACTCTGGTGAGGCAGCTGGCCCCCATCATTAGTTATGCCTCAGAAGCTGAGGCTACAGGTCTCCAAGGGACATCACTGTGGGCTGAAACAGATAGGAAGTGTCTGCACTGCGATGTGCTAATATAAAGGATGATGAGTGACTGGAGTAGGGGATGGGATGAAGGAGCGGGAGTCAGAGAGAAAGAGGCAAAGGCTCTAACTTGGCACCAAGCAGCTAGAACCACACTGAGATCCTGCCAAAGAGATTTACTACCCAAGGAATCAGGGGACCTTTGTTGGATTCTAAGCATTGTTTGTTTTCAAGATAATGGGGCCATCCACTATTGTGTTAAGAGCCCCAGAGCCCTGGTATGGAATGGGCCTTGTTTAAATTGGATTCCAGGTAATCTGTTATAGGAAGTATTCTGTAAGCCAGAGTATATCAGAGCCAGAAGGTCCCTTAGACACCATCTGGTCTAAGTTCCTCACTTTATGGAAGATAAGTCATGCAGGGGAACATATGCATAGAGTTGTTTTATCAATGGAATAAGTTTGAGTGATTCTGGTCACTTAAACCAGTTTGTGACCGTTGATCAAACTATTCTTGCACGAGAATGAGTGGGAGTTATGAGACCCATCCAGGACTAGGAAACAAGCAAAGCTTACAAAAGTTGATGTGGAGATTGACCCCTTGTCCTCAATCCAGGGTTGGATGGAGTTGACCCAAGTATGAAGCTGCCGGAAAGGATATAAAGTCAAAGGAAGACATATTTTGAACACAAAGCAGCTAGGCTGATGCTTCTAGCAAGATATCAAAGGGAAAAGGAAGGAAGGAAGATGACTTCTTTCTGGAGTGCAGGCATCTGGACAGAGAGACTTGATGAAAAGTGCCCAGTGCATCTGTTTGGCTCTGAAATATGGCATGTCCCTTTTGTAGCAGGAGGGCCACCCCATACTTCTATTTTGTTTTGTTTTAGTGATTTCTAGAGTGGATTGGTATCCTCTGAACGTTGCCAGGTGCCCCCTGACCTGCTGAGTGGCAGGAGAATCTGGTCTGAGATTGTAACTTACCACTTAGGGTTCACCCAGGTGAGGAGATTAAGGAGGTGGTTAAGAGTGTGTGCTCTGGGGTAGACTGCCTTGAATTAAATCCAAGGTCCGGGACATACCATTGAGTGATGCTGGGTAAGTCATTTAGTCTCAGAACTTTAATGTTCTCATCCGCCAAATGGATGTATTACCTGTCTCATAGGATTGTTGTGAAGATTAAACAGGATAATGTGCTTATGGTTCCTAGTATGTGTCGGGCACATTCTCGATACTTAACAAATGTTACCCATTATTGGTTTTAAAGGGAATGGTTTAGTGTTGACTGTATCCTGGATAGTTCCTCTATGTTTCTGAAATTAAGAAGGACACAGAGAACTTAAAGAGAAGCCAAGGGGAGAAAAGCAGGTGCAATTATAGGAAGAAAGTACCATAGAGGGAGAAATTGTAGGGCAGATCAGAGAAACAAAAGCTGTTCAGATCCTCAGCTGTGCTGAGAACTGCATAAGAAGAAAAGCTCCAACTACTGCATATGGGATTTGGGTTAGACTTACAGGAGAAATTTCCTGGCACTGAAAGGTATCAAATATTACAAGACAAAGAGTTTTTCCTATCTTCTGGGGTTGTTTGGTCAGCCATTCCTAGAGTGAGAGAGGTGGATGAGATGCCAAGAATCTGGCCCCATGAGTCTCTGGTTCTCAATTCTGAAAATCGAAAGCAGCAAAGTGGTCTGGATGTAGGATCCAGATGCCCCTAAAAGCTGTTTTTGGCAGAGGTCCTCAGATACGTCTGATTCGTTGAACCCTCTTGTCCTGTTAACACATAGCACTTGACAGAGGGGGGCAACTAAGATTGTCAGCAGTCTTGGTGTTTCCTCCGAAGAGATGATCAAGAGGCATTTTTCACTGGACCTTTAAGGCCAACATGGTCAAGGCATTGTCATCTGTTGTCTGCTCGCTGACCGTATTCCCCCAGAAACCCATGAGCCCACTCTGAGCCACAGCTTACAAGAGCAGGAGAGGACTGGCTGTCCCTGGGCAAGAAGTCAGATGGGCCTGTGAGGGAAGCTCTTCCTGAATCCACACAGATATGAGCTTTAGCATATGAACTCTGAGTTTGATCAGGCATTAGGTCAGACCCCACTCTGAAGATCAGGGCGAATAACTAATACTCTCCAGGGACCCCTGCCTCCATGATGAAAGAGGGTATCCCATGATAAGATGAAACAGTCATCTGCCACCATTTAGAGTTTCATCTAGTAATCACTGTTGTCTTAGAGTTTTCCTGTCTCTACTTCTGCAGGGAAGGAAATTAGGCACCCTCTTTGAGAACAGTAGCTCTCAAAGCCACCAGCTATATTATCCTTCCTAAATTTTCATATGAGTTCCTCCTGCTGCAATTGACTGCATTTCTTCATAACCTTTCCTTTAGGGCCGTCCATCTCATTCCTTAATGATACTGTGTCCCCCAAATCTTCTTCAAGTTTCCATGCCTTTAAGAATCCAACTGAGGTGACTTCAACGCTGCTGAATTCCCTCCTCAGCTTCTTTTTTCCACCTTGGGCCTGAGTTTTTTAATAGCCACTGAGGAGAGATGGGATCTTAGCTGAGATAGTGAGAATAGTAAAACACAGTGGAAGAGTTTCACCAGAGCACCTCACCAAAACAAAAATATCTTTCTCCTTTACCTCTTTTGCCCTTGGGTTTTCTTTGGTTTGAATAAGAAAGATATTCCTGAAGCTGACTGTCAGAAGTAGGAACAAGTGGGATGCCCATCTTTAGACAGAGAGGCAATGTAGAGTGGGTGGAAAGCACAGGTTTTTGGTGCTAAATGGCACATAATCAAAAACATAACTAGCTTGTAACCTTGGGCAAGTCTGTTGACTTCACTGAGCCTCAGTTGCCTCTGCTGAAAATGGGGATACAACCCTCCAGGTTTGCTGTGAGGATTAAGCACAAATGGTGGTGTGGTTGGAGCTGTCAGCACAGTGCATGGTCCCTAGCAAACGTTCACTGAATGGTGGCCCTGATTAGGACCTCTGACTTTTAGGATGCTCTCCCTTTTTTTTGAACTTTGGCTTTTTTCCAGTAGCTTCTCCTTCTTTAGGATAATTCTATTGTTGCAAGCCCACATCCTACAAACGCAATATTGCTATAACCTTTTTATAGTGACAGTTACAGCACGTCAAGGCACCCACAGCGGGACTCTGTGCTAAATTTTCCTCCTTCCCATCATTATTGCTTTGCTGGGTTGTGTGTGCTCGTGGTGTCACATGTTATGGTGTAAATTAAATGTCCATAGGGTCACAGATTGGTTTCTGCAGATTTCGTCCGAGTGTGGAAGGAGTATGACGACTGAGCTGGGATCTCTTCCACATAATCCCAGGGTTCCCAGCTCTCGACGGATTCACCAACCTGACAACAGAGCCTTCTGCCCTAGAATCTCCTTTCCTCATAGTGCCCCTGCGTCTTGGTTGTTTTGGTGATTCCGTGATGGTGGGTGGGAGGAAGCTGTTGGTGTCGGGCTTCCTTGGTGCTGAGAATTGGATGCTACAAGAGTTATAGATATAGATGATAACCAATTAACCACATAATGGATTAACCCCTTCAGTAGTCACTATTGTAATGTGTGTGCTGGTGGGACAGATGAGGCATCTACAGAAAGAGAAATAATATGGGTTAAATTGCTGCCTTATTTTTTGTTATCTTCTTCCCCTTCAATCCATTCACCTCATAAACCTTTGTTGAGCATTTGCTGTATGTCGTGTATTGTACCATCAGCCTAGTTACCCTCTGCACATGTTTCATCCTTTCTTCTTTTGACAAAAAGATAAAATAGAAGCAAACTCTATGAATTGCACTCTACTGGTACCAAGGGAGAGAGTTGAGTGCCCCAGAACAGGAGCCCCACTGGTGCAGCCAGGCCCCAGCAAACCCAGCAAGCTCCTTTAGGAAGCACCAGTTACATGGGGATAAAGTCCCCCCGCACTCTGTCCTCACTCTACCAGCACCGATTCACCCATTAAACCCTGGATAACCATCTTCATCCTCACCCCAGGCGTCTCTGAGGCCTCCCAGCTCCTGGCAGCCCTGCCTTCCCTCCACCTCTCCCTTGTCCAGCTGAGTCTAAGACTCCGTTAAACGCATGGGTGGACTCAGCTTCTGTTTTTGTTTTTAGCCATTCTTGTGTATGATCGTACACCTTGGCCAGGAGGTACTTCCTCCAGTTTCCCTTTTGCCTTGGGGTTTCCGGATGGAAAATTCTTATTCTTTTCCCTTCCATCTTACCCATTCCCCTAGAGCTATACGAAGAGCTCTGGGGGAAGAGGTGAGGCTCGGGGAAGGTGGGGTTCACTCTGTCATGGGTAGATCCATGCTGGCACAACCCTTCTACAGAGAAACAACCATCCTGAAAATGCCAATCTCTGTGAGCCACCTGGCCTTCAAGACCTGCATGAATCTCATTGATTTCAGACCCATGACTGTTCCGGCCTAGTTGAATTATAGATCACCTCCTCCAACTTGGCAGCCACTTTTCTCTCACCCCCTCCCCGAGCAACTCACATGTAATTACTATTCCCTTCCCCAGCCGTCTTCCCAAGTCATTAGTGAGGAGGCAGAATGGTCTTGGCCCCAGAGTGATTTCCTGTCATCTCTGCTCATTAATTCTCTCCATGTCTTTGCTAAGCCATTAATAACTCCCCCTGCATTTCTGATTGTTTGTGCAGGCTTTGTGACTCCATCCCAGCACCTTGTTTTCAGGATCCCAAAGAGCAGGTTGTCTGTCCTGTGGCCCCAGTACATGCCTTCTCTGCTTCCAGATCCCTGCCTGGGGAGAAGGACCGCTGCTGAGATGGCCTGCTCTGGGGGCCACACAGTGGCCTCTGGGATCCCAACACAAGCTGCTCCGGAGTAGATCTCGCACTGCTCAGACAGCCCCTCCCCGTTTCAGGGAAGGGGAGATTCCCTGAACCTGAGGGAAGCTGGGCTCCTCCAGGCAGATCCTTTCAGAACCTAGAGCTCCTCTCACTCATGCTGGTGGGGCTGAGGAGCCCTGAGCTTCCTAACACACCTCACTTAATGAGATCCAAGTCCTTGGGGTGGTTTCAGCTGGGAGGATCCAGCAGGGGCGGTGATGCCGTTTCTTTCTAGCCTGACAGCATTGGCCTAGCGGCGTCTGCCTTCTGGAAGGAGGCTCACAGGAGTTTGTTCTCTCCTGTTTCAGCCCGAGGAGTTGCAGAAAGAACACCAAGCTTCATGTATCCCCAGGGCACTGCGAGCAGCCAGATGGTGCTTCGTGGCATGGACCTCCTGCTGGAATGCATCGCCTCCGGGGTGTATGTGCAGTTTGCAGCCCCTCTTCTAGCCACCCTCCAGGAGGATGGGGATGGGAGCTTGTTCATGCTCTTGTTAATGCCACATTTAGTGCACACCAGTAGCACAGCAGAAAGAGAAGCAAACAGCCCCTAGTGGGCAGGGTGTTGCAAACCATAGTCATCTCCATCCCATTCTGGCCATCTCTGTTTTGGATAATGAGGAAAGGTGATTAGGCATCCCGTATATGCGTTAGAATCTCGCGGGACGTTAGCTAAACCTTCAAGTTCTCTGTGGCTGAGCATCCTCCTCTGTACAGGAAAGATCAGCTCTTAGAGGACATGCATCCCCTGGGCCCAAGTATGCTTTTAGGCCACCTGGGTGTCCCCAGCTCTATAGAAGAGGAGAAGGGCCATGTTTAGTGATAACTTCTTTGTTTCCTGCCTGGCGCCTCTCCTAGCCCAACACCAGACATCGCATGGTACAAGAAAGGTGGGGACCTCCCATCTGACAAGGCCAAGTTTGAGAACTTTAATAAGGCCCTGCGTATCACCAATGTCTCCGAGGAAGACTCCGGGGAATATTTCTGCCTGGCCTCCAACAAGATGGGCAGCATCCGGCACACGATCTCGGTGAGAGTAAAGGGTACGTTGTGTGTATTTCTCATTATGATTATTTTGCCAACCCTGAACACCATGCCCACCCTTCCCTCTGAGGGTGGTTGGGGACAGAGTGAGTGGGGGAGACTTCCAGCCCACTGGCCAGTGGCTATGGCAATCTGCTATGGATGGTGTCACTCACTGGACGTGAGAGGGTGTGTGCATGCCCATGCATGGGGCAGAGGGTGTTAAGGGAAGGAGATCCACCTGACCATCACCCACCTCTCCTTGATGCCAACGCTCCCTCAGCAGGTGAATTTCCTCCCATGGCCCATTTGAATCATTCCCAGAGCCTTCTTTTTCCTTTCGTTTTGCATTCCCGTTCGTGATGTGTCACGTGAGCCCGTGCTGTCTGTGTACCTATGCATGATGATGTGCTGCTTTTTAAAACTGGGGAGAGCTTATGGCCAAAATTATTTTTTAAAATCCCTTCCTAACCCCCAAAGCAAAGAGGGCCCACCTGAGTGATTGCAGGCACCAGAGCGCATGGCGTCATGGGTCCCAGCCATGTGTGGCAGGCTGCACTGGTCACTGTTTGGTCTGGGGCTGCACAGATGGTTGAGATGATGATGTCCGAGACCAGAGTACAGGAACTTTCTTAGCACATGGTCGATTGATCTTGTGACCTTGGTTTCAGCACCATACACAAATTAGGGAGTTCTTAGACTTTAGGGGGTGGGGGTTGGGTATCAAGATCTTTGAGAATCTGATCTGAAAGGCTCACTTCTCAGAAAAACCCACATTTCTACATATTCACAAAATTGTCCAATCAATTGAATGAGGTGGCCAGCTAAGAACTGCTCTAGCCAGGTGTGGTGCCTCACATCTATAATCCCAGCACTTTGGGAGGCCGAGGCAGGCAGATTACGAGATCAGGAGATCGAGACCATCCTGGCCAACATAGTGAAACCCCATCTCTACTAAAATTACAAAAATTAGCTGGGCATGGTAGGGTGTGCCTGTAATCCCAGCTACTTGGAGACTGAGGCAGGAGAATTGCTTGAACCTGGGAGACGGAGGTTGTAGTGAGCCGAGATCGCGCCACTGCACTCCAGCCTGGGAGACAGAGCGAGACTCCATCTCAAAAAAAAAAAAAAAAAACTACTCTAACCAAAGTTCAGTGCCTAAAGGAATGAATATAAGGCTTTTCCTAAAGGGTCTGATCTTGCAAAACACAGATCCAGAGGGACCAGCACGGTGCCCGCTTTACCACCTTCCCTGGCAGTGGAGCCATTGGATGCACACCGCAGACACTAGTGACCTCAAAAAGCATTTGCACCCAGGCCTCCTGTGAGGATTCTGATTTAGTAGGTCTGAGACAGGTCCTAGCGTCCCTTTTTTTAAAAAAGCTCTTCAGGGGATTCTAATGAGCAGCCCCAGTTTAGAACTATTGTTCTGTGAACTCAAAATAGACGGATCAGCATCTGTGCAGCCAAGCCAGCCAGATACAGGCTGGACCAAGTTATCCCTGTGAGGACAAGCCCTGGGGCAGGTGGTGAGCACCTGGTGCTGGGACTCAGGGGCTCCTACCACACTAGAGGGAGACTACTTGGTTTCTTCTGCCTGTCCCATGCCATCTAACTCCCCTGCCTGTGCCTGTCATGTCTTCCAGCTGCTCCCTACTGGCTGGATGAACCCAAGAACCTTATCCTGGCTCCTGGCGAGGATGGGAGACTGGTGTGTCGAGCCAATGGAAACCCCAAACCCACTGTCCAGTGGATGGTGAATGGGGAACCTTTGCAATGTAAGTAGCGAGCTGTTGTCCTATCTGACTCTCATCTCTCTCCTATCAAAGGCTTCAGATTCCTGTCACTATGCCAGCGTTGGTCACACTAGAAGTTCAGGAAAAGAGAAGCCCACTGGTGGCTGCTTCTCAGTTGCCTATCTTTTTGGGCATCCCGAGAAATCTACCCTCTCTTTGTGTTACAGTACAGGAAGCCTGGAACTCTGTGGTCATATTCCCATGTTTAAGGGATTTCTGCTGTCTTGGGGTTTTTTAAATCTCTGCTTTCTTCCCCTGAAGAAGCCCAGTTGATGGCCTGGGGACTGTGGCTGCATCTCTTAGGGGTTGGGCTCTGAGTGACAGCTGGGGCTTGGAAGGTAGAGGAGAGCTCAGTAACCCCATTGTTGGTTACTCAAGTTCTGCTCTCTGCTGAGGGCAAAAGAAGAAGCAGGGTTGTACAATGATGTGAAATATTATGGTTAGATATGAGGAAGAGCAGATGCACAGGTGCAGTTTATTGAGTATGCTTAGACTTTGGGGACATTTAGTCCTGCCCAGGTGGATGGAGTAGATGACTCCAAGGCCCCTTATAATCAGTGGCCTTGGTCAAGTTTTCATATCATAGACTCTCTGGTTGCATTCACTTTTCAAAATGTCCTGTCCTCACTTTCTCTAAGTGGTCAGAGAAAATGTAAACAATGGTGTCAGCCAAATGGGGAAAATGTAGATGGCAAGAACTCAGAATCTAACTCAAGAACAGCAGCTGGTAGAAGCAGGTGGAGAAGGGGGGACACAGGTAGAGGAGAGGGTAAGAATTTACCTTTTTAGATATTTATTGTGCGCCACATTCTGTGCTAGATGCTGCACCCTTGTTGTGGCTATACTCTCAAACATTTAAGGTGAGGAAATAAGGTTCTCGTCAGTGCAGTGAGTTGCCCAAAATCTCATGGCTAGGAAGTGGTGAAGCTCTGGGTTGCCGTGAGTCTGCAATACAACAGCACCAGCTAGTACTGAACCTAGTTATCCCCAGTAAATGTTACTCCCCCAGCTACAAGCAGAGGTATGAACACTGCCTGCCTTCTGCAGTTCTCTCCATCTTAATAGGACTTTGGGGGTAAGGCAGGCAATTGCACTAAACTTTATAGCACCATTCAATAAAGGCAGCCCAGGACTTGCAACTGAGCCTCAGCCCTGGAAAGGTCACCTGTCACTCTCCCCAGGGAAGATGTAAGGGGAGTGACTGGGAGGAAAATTGGTTGCACGAGAATTTGCCAGGCGAGGAGGTGTACAAGTTGCTGGCACTGCCTTCCTTGGTCCCTTTTCACTGACTGGTGACCCGGGCATGGATGATAAGAATGCTAACCTTGTCTTCCTTTCCCATCTGCTGATTCCCCAGTTCTGGGCTCAGACTGGCTATCTGTGGAGTGGCGCCTGCAGGGCGACTCCTGCATCCTCCGCTGACTTCCCCTGCAGGTCTGAGTGATCTTGAATGCGTTTTGTAAGCTAAGTCATCAGCTTGCTAGTCCAGAAATCTTAGGAAGAAAGTCACTTTCTAGTGGTTAAAGATGAGAAAAGTGGCAATTCTTTACATTTCTAGAAAATGTTTGGTCTTACACCTCATCGTTGTTCTCTTATCTTAGCCTTCCTTAGATTAAGGGGAAAGTGGAAGTGATTCTTCCCATCTTACAGATGAAGGAAATGAGGCCCGGAAAGGTTTGTTGATTTACCCCAGATCCCAGAGTGAAGTGTGGGCAGAACAAAGACCCCTAGCCCTCTCCAGCCTCTGCTCTCTGCATCCCAAGCCAGCAGTACTAGAACTGTGGCAAGAATATCCTCTCTCAGTTTAGGATACATTTTTGGGGAGGAGCTGTGAACTTAGGCAAATATAAGGACTCATGCCATTTTCAAGAGGCATTGGCTTACAGGTTTAACTTTGTGAATGTTTGGAGCATGCTCTCTTTAGAGGATGGGAAGGTGGTAGATTCTGTCTATTGTATATTGCTTTGTCCTTTTCAAAGCACATTTAAATATATGCACACTGGATTCAAATGATAATAACTATATGTGTTAGACCTTCTGTTCATCACTTTGTACATGCATAAAATCTCAGGTTATCTTCACAAAAACCCCAAGAGGTGATCTGTTATTCCCATTCTGCAGACAAGGAAACTGAAGCTTACAGAGATTGAGTGATGCTGGTAGTAAGTGGTGTGGTTAGAACCCAAACTGCTTTCTGTTTCCAAAGCTAATGCTCTCAACCACACCTGCCCAGTGGGTATGTAGGTTGAATAAGAATTCATATTCCATACTCTAGACTAGATTAGAAATAAACCCCACAGGTTCAGAGAAGGGCTGAAGGTCACACACAGCCCAGCACTGGCGAGGCCAGAAGCCCTGTCATCTGGCCCCTCACCTGGTGCTCCCCACGGCACCCCAGTTGTTCCTGGGAGCCCTGGCCAGAGCCTCAAGTGCCCTTCACCCTGCCCTTCCTATCTCTCATGAGGAACGTCTCTTTCTTGTCTGTAGCGGCACCACCGAACCCAAACCGTGAGGTGGCTGGAGACACCATCATCTTCCGGGACACCCAGATCAGCAGCAGGGCCGTGTACCAGTGCAACACCTCCAACGAGCATGGCTACCTGCTGGCCAACGCCTTCGTCAGTGTGCTGGGTGAGTGTGCCCTTCGCAGCCTGTCTCCCCCTCCTCCCCACTACTGCGCAGTCTCCCTGGGGCTTGGTTATGTCATGGGGCACACTTTCTTCTCCGGGGATTGGCCAAGCTGGGTGAGGTAAGAAGATGGTGGAGAGTGGAAACATGGAGATGGGAAAAATTTTGTAAGAGGGATGGAGGACTTAAAATTCACAAAGCTGGATAAGCAGACAGTTAATTCCATCAGAGCAGTCAATCTTAGTCTTCTCCCTCCCCTGATGAGATAGAGTGGGACTGTCTCATCTCCTTGCTGTATCCATGTTGACTTCCCCTGGGTTTGCAGCTGGATCTCACGGTGGGAAATGGTTTCGAGTATATTTGCTGCACCCCGTGGGCAGGGAGAGGGTGGTGGGAGGGGTAGCTGGGAAATGCCTTAGGGCTGTGGTGGTGCAGCTACAGAACCTGCTGAATAATTTGGGGAGACCCTTTGCAAAAACTGGATTTCAATGTAGGGTAGGTTGAGGGCAGAGGCAGGAGTAAGCTTCTCCTTCCCCACCTCATCCCTAGGGGCTTCCTGAAGGAGGGAAGTTTGATAGGGGAAGGTGCCTCAGTGCTTGGGAAGCTGCTGTAAGCAGAAGGCATGCAGAGGTGAGACCGAGGGGGAAGAGATGGAAGAGTTAGACTCAGTACTCGAGATCGGTTCTCTGGGAATTTCAGATGTGCCGCCTCGGATGCTGTCGCCTCGGAACCAGCTCATTCGAGTGATTCTTTACAACCGGACGCGGCTGGACTGCCCTTTCTTTGGGTCTCCCATCCCCACACTGCGATGGTAAGTTCCAGGAGACCGGGCCTTCCACAGCAGGGGTCACTTGTCTCATCTTCTCCTTCTCATCTGGCCCATAGTAGGTGTTCAGCAAGACCTAGGAATCTTAAAGATTCAAAGCTGGGAGGAAGTTGGCAGATCATCTGGATCAACCCCCTCATTGTACAGAATGGGAAACCGAGACCTAGAGAGGGATGGAGGCTTGCCAGGGCCACCTGGTGGTTAGAGGCAGACCCTCTGAGGCTCAGGGCTCCAGACTCCTAGCATGGGGCTCCTTCCACAGCCCCCACGGTCTCTCTTGATTGGCTGCTGCCCCTGCCCTTGGGCTGGTCCTGTCTCAGGATGCTGTGTGTTCTGCTGCTCTGTTGTGAGGTTTAAGAATGGGCAAGGAAGCAACCTGGATGGTGGCAACTACCATGTTTATGAGAATGGCAGTCTGGAAATTAAGATGATCCGCAAAGAGGACCAGGGCATCTACACCTGTGTCGCCACCAACATCCTGGGCAAAGCTGAAAACCAAGTCCGCCTGGAGGTCAAAGGTAAAGGAGAGGGTTCACCAGTGGGAGTTTGGAGAGGGGCGAGGAGGCCCTGCTCGCAGTTATCCACATGCAATATTCACATTGAAAATGGACCACACCTATCTTTAACCTGGAATGGGCTCCCCAGTGTGCACCTGTGGAGTCCATTTAGGATCCGTGTGGTCCAAAGAGAATTAGGGAAGGGAAGCCTTCTGCTCACACCAACTCCCCACTACCACCCCAGAAATTACATCATATATTCCTGAGTAAGATGGAGAGGATTTGGGGCATTACCTGCTTTTGGGATTACCCACCCAGAACTCTGCTCCATTCATACCACAGCATACGGTTTGTGCCCCACTCCATAGTTTGCCCGAGGCCTCGAGGGCAGGCATATGCCACTGTGTGGCCGCATGGGGTTGCTGGGCAGAGAACAGGCCAGTGGCGAGTGCTCTGGGCTTCTCCACAGACCCCACCAGGATCTACCGGATGCCTGAGGACCAGGTGGCCAAAAGGGGCACCACGGTGCAGCTGGAGTGTCGGGTGAAGCATGACCCCTCCCTGAAACTCACCGTCTCCTGGCTGAAGGATGACGAGCCGCTCTATATTGGAAACAGGTTTCTCTTCCTCCCTTCCCACTTCCTAGTGCTAGTCTGAGGCACATTTTCTTTTCCTTGCTGTTGGTGACACATGGAAGAACACAGGGACAGGGAACCCGTGTCATGCATGTCACCAAGGAGCTACTGCAGAGGGGGTGATGGCCTTGGCGACTCCCCCACTTCGGGGGAGACCCCCTCCCCAACCCTGCACAACCTCCCTCTCTCCCACCAGTTCCCTGCTTCTCTCTCCTACACCTCCTCTCTCTCCCTCTTCTCAATCTCTTCACTTCTCCTCTCCCTCTCTCCCCTCACTCCTCCTCTTTTCCATTTCCTTTTTGTCTTCTCTTTTCCTCCTCCGCTGCATCCCAGGCTCCAGCCTTTCAGCCGTATTTGCAGTACCCGTAATCTTCAGCAGAGGGCAGGGTTGATCTGAGCCAGCTCTCAGTTCTCAGCCTGAACCTGGAATGCTTTTACTACACCCATGCCTGCCCCTCTCCTCAGATCCTGATTTCACTGGCGTAGGGTAGGACTTAGGACACTGGCAGTGTTTAAAAGTCCCCCTGGGGGTTCCGGTGTGCATCAGGGTTGAGAACCGCTGTTCCAAGCCTCCCTCCCCAGGGCTCACTTTGCTTTACCTTCTTCCATCTCGGGGGAGCAAAGTTGTGCAGGGACCTGCAGCTGGACATGGCACCGGTGGTTTCTCGCCATCATTTGACTCTTTGCAGAGGGTGTCCCCCTCTGCAAACCTTCTGGCACTCGGTGCTGACAGCTCTACAGCCCCATCCTGCTCTGCGGCCTACCCTCTCTATAAGAGACAGTTCCGAGGAGCCAGGGGTCAGGCTGGCCTGAGCCTGGGTGCAGAGGAGACAACTCTGGGCTGAAGACAGACAAAGCTATAAGTATGAGAGGAGAAGGAATACCAACCTGCCTTTGGGATCACGGGCCTCATGGTGCCCTAACCTGGGAGGGGTGCACAGCACAGTAAAGGCACAGAGGCAGGCACACGTATGGAACTGGAAGGTGAAAAACGTGATTCACGGCCACTTGAGCTCCACCCACTCTCTGTTCCCCTCCATCAAGTATGATGAATGCTCCAGGTGACCGTGAAGACCTTGCCTCTGTCAAAGCATTGAGAGAGAGCCTCATATCCCCCAGAAGGAGCTTCCCTTGCCCTCCTGACTGGAGAGCCCCCTCTGGGGAGAAAGCAGTGGGCAGCCCTGAGCACTCCCCTAACCTCTCCTCCGAACCCTTCCTTGGTACCTTTGTAGGATGAAGAAGGAAGATGACTCCCTGACCATCTTTGGTGTGGCAGAGCGGGACCAGGGCAGTTACACGTGTGTTGCCAGCACCGAGCTAGACCAAGACCTGGCCAAGGCCTACCTCACTGTGCTAGGTAACTGCTGCTGCTCACCCTGGCACTGACCAGCCCCACCCCCTCCCCCACAGCCAGAGAAGCAGTGGCCCAGGACAGTTCCGAGGGCAATGCCTGCAGTCAAGTGGGCAGGTCAGGCGTGGTGATCTCTTCTTGCCTTTTGATGTCAGGGTTAGGGAGCTGCCAGTTTCAGAACAAGCTGTGCTGGACAGGTTACCTCCTGAGTGGAGTGTGACTTCTCCACGTCTCCACTGAAAGGGACCTGAGTGATACAGAGAAAGTGTAGAAGGGTTTCTTGTGATCATTTTACCTTCCTTACAGCTAACTCCACCACTAAGTCAATTAAAATGATCCATCCTTAAAGCAAGACTGAGTTTGTGTTTGTGCTTCCAATGACCTCCGCCAGCCTTCCTTTCCCTCCCGCCCCATTGCTGGGTTTTGGTGGCGTTTCATCATGTGCTATGCACTGAGCAAGATGATGCCGTCTCTTCCTGGCCTGCACCCAGGCTGGACTGTAAATACTAAGCTAACCCAAACCAAGAGGAAGGAGGCCTCTCCCTTCCAGGGAAGCAGGTCCTCTGTCACCTCTGCCTCCCCATGGGTGCCCTACTGCCACTAGCGTTGGTGCAGTGGAGAGGCACAGTTGCAGGGAGTGTGGGCCCAGGCACGAGAGTCACATTGGGATGGGAAGGAGACAGAGGTGCCGCCCCCAGATGTGGAGGAAACACAGATGGCCTGTATAAGGGTAGAGGATTCCCCATGGAAGGCCGGAGAAAGCCCTGCCTAGAACACCTCAGCCCAGGGGCAGCTGTTTAAGCCTCGGCTGCCTACCCCCATCCTTCTAGAACACCTTTAACCCTGGATAACCTGCTAACCTGGATAACCCGTCTTACCTTTGCAGCTGATCAGGCCACTCCAACTAACCGTTTGGCTGCCCTGCCCAAAGGTAATTCCCACTAATCACAGTCCCCTGCCAGTGCCCTCTCTTGGCACCCCGGGTGTGGAGTCTGGGAGAAGGAAGCCGCTTTGGGAAAGGGTGACAGTGTATAGGTTTTTGGGCAGCACTCCTGGCTACATGGGACCTCCTTTCAGTTGCCCACATCCACCTCCCCAAGCCCAGGGCACGGCCCTCTGCTGGGCTTCCTGCTCCCTACAGGGTGAGCTCGGAAGTTCTCAGCTACTGTTTCACCCCATCCCTTGCCTCCAGCCACACTCACTGCTCCCTCAGGGTGGCCTCTCCTCCCAGCAGTCTTTCAGGTCCTGTTTGCAGGGTATGCGAAAGCCTGCTCCCTTCACATCACCTGGAAACTCGTTCAGCCTCCCTGCATCTGCTGCTTTCTATCCATTTATAATCTACTCACACATGCCACACACACACGAACATGGGCCTGTGGGACTTGCCTTCCAAGTCCTTATAGTGACCATCTGAAAGATGGAAATCTGGTTCAGGGAGTCAAGATGGAGAGAAAATCTTGCCTACCCCTACCACTCAGTCGCCGGATGTCTTTATCCCAGGCCAGGATGGCACTTAAACCCACTAAAGCAGTCCCAGTGAGATTCATGCCCCCAAAAAGGTGCTGCCCTCACCCCTGTTTGCAAGCCTGCTGGGCCCCTCTGTCCTGCTGTCCATTGGGGAAATTCTGAAACCAAGTCTCCATCTCCTCCCTGGTCTGGTCCCCTCTCTTTGTCACCCCCACTCCTCTAACCCATCTGCCCTGTTCAGCAGGCTAAGCCCTCTCCTGGGGTCTCCCTACTCAGAGCATGGACACACAGAGTAGAGGCCAATTATTGTGAGAAAATGGGACAGAATCCCACACTCCCTCATCAGCCTTCCTAAGTGTTGTGAGCATAGGTCTGATGACGGGTGGCATTCCTGAATGTTTGCACTCTCAGAAGATCCACCGAGACGGGATGGCATTGGACCCAGTTCTCTCTGTGCCCTGCATAATCCCCTTTATTCCTTGTTCCACACCCATTGATATTCTTTTTGGGGGGCTGGGCGTTCAGGAGTCTTCTCTTTGTTTTTCCTTGGGCCCCTGTGGGAAGGGAGTGGTCCCTGTGCTCACCCCTCAGGGCAGGCTGGGGTTGGATCTGGCTGGTAGCAAAGGCCTAAACCCATCAGGGAGCTGTCCAGGGCTGGGGCCATCACAGGGTGGCCCCGCTCTAACTCAGGAGCCCTGCGTGGTGTCTTCTTCTGCCACCAGGACGGCCAGACCGGCCCCGGGACCTGGAGCTGACCGACCTGGCCGAGAGGAGCGTGCGGCTGACCTGGATCCCTGGGGACGATAACAACAGCCCCATCACAGGTAGCTCAGGGGCCCTGTGCTCCAAAGCTGGAAAAGAGGGATGGTAGCACCCTTAAACCGAAGGCCTTTCCTGGTTTCCAGTCCCACTTCTACCTCACTTGATGTGTGCCCTGGGCTATCCTCAGAATGTACAGAGGCCTTGGTGTCTCTTCCTGAGCCTTGGGAAGAATTCTCCCTGTGCCTTTGTGTGAGAGAGATTATAAAGATCAACGGAAGCCAAGGAGGAAGTGCTTTTAAAGAAGACCACTCCTAACTGAGCTCCCGAAACAGCTCTGTTTTCCTTGCCCACTCAGACTACGTTGTCCAGTTTGAAGAAGACCAGTTCCAACCCGGGGTCTGGCATGACCATTCCAAGTACCCCGGCAGCGTTAACTCAGCCGTCCTCCGGCTGTCCCCGTATGTCAACTACCAGTTCCGTGTCATTGCCATCAACGAGGTTGGGAGCAGCCACCCCAGCCTCCCGTCCGAGCGCTACCGAACCAGTGGAGCACGTGAGTACCCCAGGGTTGCCAGAGAAGGCTCTGAAACTCCGCACCCCAAACTCACACTGAGTTCCCCCCATCCCCAGCCGTGTGAGCTTAGGTTACTTCTCCAAGGCCCGGCCTCCTCATCTGTAAAGCAGAGAGTACTAACACCTACATCACGGAGCTGTTGTGAACATTTGAGAATGTGTTTCAGGTACTTTCCATGATGCCTGGCATGTAGTAAGCACATGATAAATGCTAACTTCCATTTTTATTATTAGTAATTCTTGATTATCTGCTTTAAAGGGGAGAGCTGTGGCAAAGAGGTACAGCAGAAATACATAATTCAGTGTGAGAAATATATAAATTGGTATTACATCAGATTTCTTTTCCTAACACTCTTGGGTAATATTTGGATTTCTGAAATCACACCAGCTCATAGAGGGTGGAGATGCTGCCCCCCAAAAAAATGTTAAATGCCAGGAATAAGCCAGTCTGGTATGAAACACATTTAGTGGATAATCCACAAAGGAGCTAATCCACATTGAGTTGGCTTACTGACCACCCACAGTGTGGAAAGCCTTATGATAAATGCTGTCTGGTAGAGGATTACAATTCACAAGAAATTAGCCCTGCTCTGGAAGTTTAAATCTCAGCTCAGAAGGCACATCATGCACCAAGTAAGTTCATTTACACACCAGACCCAGCATATACATAGATGCTGAAGAAACTCGGAGCATAGAACAGACCCATCAGGTGGGACGGAGGAAGGTTCCTTACCTTGCCCTGGTAAGGCACAAATTGGACTTGAACCTGTGTCCGTTTGGGTTCCAGCCCCCGAGTCCAATCCTGGTGACGTGAAGGGAGAGGGGACCAGAAAGAACAACATGGAGATCACGTGGACGGTAAGAGGCCCTCCCAGCCCTGATGGAGCAGCTCACCTTGCCGCAGGCACCAGGAGCCCCTCTGCCTTGATGCCCCGACACTACGAGGCCACGATGCGGTTCAGACGCTCTGGCTGGTCTTGGTAGCCATTCTTCTTTGAGAAACAAAGTTCCTCTCTGAGTTGGGCATCCAGAAACCAAACAGGACAAATGTCTAAGCATAAGATTTCAGAGAGGAGACGAGAGCAGAGGGGAGTAGGGTCCACCGACTGCCAGTCTAGCAAAACGCATAGAGGATACAGCAAAATCAAGCGGACTTCTCTTGGAGGAGGAGGGACTGGGATTAGACTTTAGAAAACATCTAAGCACAACACCAAACCAAGTTTTGGTGTGTTCTGGGGCCCTTTCACTGGAGATTTGTGGGAGCTGGGGAGAGACCAACATCTGAGATGTGTCCAGTACAGGCTTTCTTTTGGTCAGAGAATGGAGTAGGTCATTCCAAAGACTCCCTCAGGTCTTATAAAATCCCATCTTTATGCTGGCTCACTGACTACATTTTCCAAACCAAAACTGGAGTATGTGGTCTCAAAACGACTTTTTCCCAAACCACTTCCCAGTCTGAGAAGGCAAACACAACCACTGAAATATTAACATTTCTGAGCTTCTGCCACGAGTAATGGAGACAGGGAGATGCAGTGTTTGGGATCATGACCTTCCCTGTCTTTCTGAAGGCTGCTCCCATGGCAGCCTTGGCCAAACAGGGCAACAGCAGCTGGACTGAGCCCAGATTCAGGACCCTGGTCTATGGCTCTGTATAGCAGGCTCCCAGGGAACTGACTCCTGGGACAGGCCCTTAGAAAATAAAGAGCAGAATCACACTCACGCTTAAAGAACTCTGACCTCTTGGGAAGGACAGGACAGACACACACACATTTGGTAGAACTAAAATCCATTCTGGAATTTTGAGTTCATTAGCAGGAGTCATGCTGTGGTTAATCACAACTCATTTCTTCTGACTTTGGAGAAGTTTACCTTATTGTCTATATTTTGATTTATTGTTGCTCCTGTCACAGGAAGGAGTTTTGTTGAAAATAAAACCTTTGCACCTGCAAATGTGGGTGACTCTCAGAGTCAGAGTAACTGGGTCTCAGGCGAAGCCTTTGTCACAGAAAATCTGCATACTGCTGGGTTCACAGGACCTTTGCCTTTTGGGGGACTCACTGGTGTGGGGGATGTGGTCTCCCCTACCCTGCAAGGGGGCGGGCCAGTGTTGGGCATATCTGGAAGGGATGCCTGGCACAGCAAGAGAGGGCAAGCTGTGGGTAGATCTGGGCCCCTCTCTGACAGCCTCCCCAGCCTGTCTGTCCCTCTGCCCAGCCCATGAATGCCACCTCGGCCTTTGGCCCCAACCTACGCTACATTGTCAAGTGGAGGCGGAGAGAGACTCGAGAGGCCTGGAACAACGTCACAGTGTGGGGCTCTCGCTACGTGGTGGGGCAGACCCCAGTCTACGTACCTTATGAGATCCGAGTCCAGGCTGAAAATGACTTCGGGAAGGGCCCTGAGCCAGAATCTGTCATCGGTTACTCCGGAGAAGATTGTGAGTAGTCTCCTCCCCATCCCCCAAGCAGGACCCCTGTGGCTAGGTCACACGAGGCCATGCTGACAGGCCAAGAAACCTGGGGTGGGCATGGGAAGACAGCCAGTTCCCAGGAAGGAGAGATGTCCTGTAGTGACCTAGAGCAGACAGGCACCCAGTCATGTCAGGAGTGGAAATATCATCATCCGAACATAGTTGGAATTACTGAATGTCATCACCCAGTCCAGAGCTGTCATTTCACAGATGTGAAAACTGAGCCCCAGAAAAGGGAAAACCCTCAGCAGTGTTCCACAGTCATCAACATCGGTCTTGAGAACAGAGCTCAGGTATTCCGATCCCCTGGCAGTCTGCCTTACTGCTAAGCCATGCTAGTACCAAGAAAAACATCAAACCCATCCTAAAGAACTATAATTAGACACCTCCCCAGGAAGCAGAGCAGCAGGCCAGAGGTTCCCCCAGGGAAGCCTTGAGGGATTGGGAGGCCTCCTCAGCACCAGACAGGAGCACCCCAGACCAGCCCCTGCTGGTGCTCCTGCTGCGGCTCCCAGCCCTGGGAACTGAGCACAGAAAGAGAAGGTCTTTGGGGGCTGGTCTCTGGTAAAACAACAAGATTCTGGTCATATACATGGACATATATGCCTGGCTTCCCAGACGGTGGTGGCCTCGCTGTCCCCAGCACATCAGTCCCATAGGCTGCTAAACAAAGCAGGGATATCAGAGAGTCCCCTCCTGGCTGAGGGCCTTTGCGCCCTGTTGGGTCTGGGTCTGATGGAAGAAGAGATCATGTAGGTGGATGGAGTGGGCAGAAGGAAGGGAGGAGGGACAGTCTTGGGTGGGGGGAACTTAGAAGGAGCCGTCAAGAGTAGGGCCCATGGCGTTCCTAACAGTGAGATGGAGGAAGGCAGGGGTGGGCCCTGGGCGCCACTTTCCCAGAGGTGATTATGGATTGGACTCACAAGGGAGATAAGCAAAGAGGGTCAGCAGGTCCTCTGTCCATCCCACTCCTCACCTCCATGGTGGCAGGCACTTCAGACAGGAGCCCAGTGGTACTACTGGATGGTAAGTGCAGAAAGGGTGACATCTGGTCATGGATTTCATGGACCAGCCCACAGTTTCCATTGTATGCTTCTACCCTGCGGCCCATGCTCTGATGGATTAGAGGGGACGAGGCAGAGCTGCTTTTGCAGCAGAGTGGAGAAAACAGGGACAAGAATCAGTTACAGGGGAGGGAGAGGGCTTCCCTTTCCAGGTAGTCGCAGGGTCAGAATCACTTCCTGAACTAGATTAGAGCATCTTCAACCTGTGGGTAATGTTTCCTGCCAGGAAACAGACGCACTCTCAGAAGGTACTATTTATCACGTGTGGACAGAGTTAGAGGGAAAACGGCAAGATATGTGATCCACCTTAAAGGCTGGCAGCAGTAGGAAGCCATTATACCACTCTGAGCCTCCATGGACGGGGATAAATGAGTCCACAGCCTGCAAGAACCACCCTCAGGAGCCATGGCCTTAGGTAGAAGAGTACAAGGCTGTCAACCTGTAGCCCAGCAAAGAGGAACCCAGGGGAATTGGTACCCACCCTTCGTCTCCTCCTGCCCTGGGGCCTCCTGTTGGCACCTGCTATTGGTTAAACCCATCTGGCAGCCTGAGAACATGGGAGCCCCGCTGATAAGGTCCAGTGAGGGCAACCCCCTAGGACACGGAGCAGGGTGAGGAAGGGTGGAGGATGAAATGAAGGGGCAGATGGAAACTACCCAGCACAGGAGGGGGCAAATGACTGCCCTCTAAACATGTAGGCAGCGTCCCTTCCACCTGGACTGCCACCCTTTTGTCCTGAGCCTTCCCCACCACCTTTTCAAGTACTGTCTGATGGAGGAGACATGGCCCCTGCCCTCATGGAATGCTCAGTGTTGAGTGGAGTGCAGGTCGAGGCCAGCAGAGAAAAAGTCAGAAGCAACCCTAGAGTCCTGCCTGTATAACCAACTCTCTGTCCCGACACATTGCAGATCCCAGGGCTGCGCCCACTGAAGTTAAAGTCCGAGTCATGAACAGCACAGCCATCAGCCTTCAGTGGAACCGCGTCTACTCCGACACGGTCCAGGGCCAGCTCAGAGAGTACCGAGTGAGGAAGCCAGCTCTGGACTCACCTAACCACCCAGCTCACTAACCAGGGCCGGGGTAGCAAATGCGGGGCATAAGATATTTGAAAGAAATCCTAGGGATATTTATTGAATCCAGGGTTGACTTAAGAAGATAATGTCTAGAGTTAGATGTTCAAAAATATACCCAGAAAAAAAAATTATATACATGATGTATTTTATATACACACACATCTGGATTTAAAATTAAAACCCACTAAAATTAAATTTTAAAAATTGTATATTATATATATTATATATTATATATATAATATATATATATACACCCATACACACACACACACACACACACACACACAGATGTGTCCAGCAGATATGCTGAGAGATTCTGCTCAGCAGAAAATCACGTGAAAGGCTGTGGGTTTGGGTTGGTGTTGCGTAGCACATTGCGTTTGGAATACATGCATGAGTGGGCAAACATGTATCTTCAGAGCAGTGTTGAGGCACCGCTGAGCTACACCCCTCCCCTCTCCCAATGGCCCCTACTGGGCTCATCTCCTAAGCCACAACTAACAGGCAAAGCCACTGAAAGCGTGCAAATGCCCTCCCTGTTGTCGCAGCCAACTCCAGATAACCCAGTATACAGAATTTCAAGGCCCTTGGCTTCTCTTGGGTCCTCCCTGCGTGAGAGCAGTTTCTGCTCAATCGTCCATCCTCTTCAAAAGGGTGAGCTCGGATGGGAAGAAGAGAGAGAGCACTCAGGGTATACACGGTGCTCCCTTCTGAGTAGCACTAATTAAAAGTTGGCTGGAAAGTGAGGGAGGGAGGCAGTAACTGTGATTAATGCAGGTTCTGTGGCCTCAGAGGTCATCAAGAGTTGGCTGATGGACAGTTGGAGGCAGAGCAAGAGAGGCTAGTCTCTTCCCGGGAAATGAATTTGGCCAGTAGGGGAAAGAAGGCAATGTGATGTGTACACTTGAATGAGCTCTTCCCCACAGTTGACTTGCACCCTTAACCTACTTGCTTAGAGATTTTTCTGGCTAAAGCTCCCCATGGGTCCCCCTCTAAGTCTGGACTCCTTCCTACCTTGCCACGGGCAGCCTGGGAGACACTGGCGTGGCCACCTGACCTATGGCTTCTTACCCACTGCTAATTAAAGACCTCATGTTGCCCAAACTCATTCCACTGTCCCCTCCAACACTACCAACTTCCATAGCTGTCCCTTCCCATCCAAGCTCTGCTACCATGCAGCCTGGCATCCCACTGACTTGGACATGTGACTGTCTCATCCCTAAAGGTCTTTCAACAATATGAAAAGAAATCATTTTACTTCAAAGGATTAAATCAACCCTTTCTCATATTCAGACTTCGGGGGTAACTTGTTACCTTTCAACTGCTGCCTGCCGTCAATCTAAACCATACTAATCCAATTCAAGGTGATGTGGTCTTTGAGCACAGAGTGGAGCTTTCCATGCCTGGACCCTTGGCTCACTATTTTTGGTTCTGGCACGGACTCCCTGAGCAACCTGGTACCCACCTTGGAAATCAGTCTCATGATGGAGCAGCTCAGATGTAAGTTTGGCCAACTTGCTCTTTCCCCAAAGACGTGGCATGGATCAGAAAATAATTGGAACCAAAACCCTTATTTCTTGCTTAATATAAATTCATGTTCATGAGTGGCTGATGAGTGGGGATTACTCTGCTTCCTCAGCCTGGATAGGACTGATGAGGTCATTTGGGACTTGGAGGCTGTAGCAAGCAAAGGAAAGACCGGTCACTACCACCACCACTAACAACTAACCCAGCCCTGCCTGCCTGACCCCTCACCAGCCTGCCTCTGTCCCGAAGGCCTACTACTGGAGGGAGAGCAGCTTGCTGAAGAACCTGTGGGTGTCTCAGAAGAGACAGCAAGCCAGCTTCCCTGGTGACCGCCTCCGTGGCGTGGTGTCCCGCCTCTTCCCCTACAGTAACTACAAGCTGGAGATGGTTGTTGTCAATGGGAGAGGTGATGGGCCTCGCAGTGAGACCAAGGAGTTCACCACCCCGGAAGGAGGTAGGTCTGGCCTGCAGCTCTTCAGGGTGGGGCAGGAGAAGGGTGGCACACACCTCAGGCCTGGAGAAACTCCAGCGTGGCTCAGCATGGATGGCACAAGGTGACTTCTTCGAGGCCTCCAGGAGCAGATGACCTACAAGCTGAGCCTCTACAACCATTCCCAGAGCACCACCACCATGGTGACCTGCCCTGCCAGGAGGTTGTATCTCAAGAGAAGACCTGTGAGGTCTGCTGACATAATTCCAGACGGGCTATGCAGACTGATCCCCGAGGGCACGGCGGGCGCCTGGGCCGCCCCACCACCTTCCAAGGCAGAAGGCAGCCGTCCATCCTGACTGCCAGGAGCCATCTGATTTGTTTGCCAGCACCCAAGGCCTTCACAGTTCTCCCCACATGTTCTCAAGAAGCTGTCACTGAGATAGCCTGTGTGTGCGGTGGCTCTGCAGAGGGATACCCAAGTGTAGCTCCACTTTCTGCAGGCCCATGGTTTCACAAGGCCCTGGGGTCAAAACCCCTGTTTTGTGTTTCTATAAATTCAAGTTCATGAATTAAGAGATGACTGCAAAGTTCCTGGTTCATTTCCCTGTTCTTGCCCGTCTTCTTTTATCTGCTTTGCATCTGTTTCGTCCTCCTCCGTTTCTCTTCCCTCCCTGTTTAATTGTTATTTTCCCCATTTTTCCTCTTCTCTTCCTCCTGTCCTCTGTTCTTCCCTCTCGTTCTCTTTATCCTTGTCTTTCCCTTGCCTTAGTTTGGTTTTCATCATTGGCCTCTCCCTAACACTCCTGCCCTCCCACCTCTTCTGGATGTTCCACCCTGGGTTTCTGTCTCCTTAACCCTGAACCCAACATTCTCAGCTCAGAAGCCTGGGCCTGCTGCCTGGACCCAGTGATGAGAATCCTTGTCTGAGGATAGGGAAGTCAGCCTCTGTACAAAACAGCTGTAAGTGGTTCTCTACCAAGGAATGGTTCTGCCCAATTTAGAGGTGTCTTTGCAGAATCAGAGCCTAATGTGGGCTTAATCCAGGGTGGTTGCTAGAAGAAAACCTGATTTACTTCTTCCTCTCTTAAAAAGCAGAGTCTGAGCTATGTTTGTCTTCAGACCTGGAGGAAATGGCATCCTGGATGGGGCAATGGGCTCCGGTCGTCTCATGGTTCTCCCTGGCTTCAGTTTAGCAGTGTCCAGCATGGGGGTTGTCCAGAGGTCAATGCCTTCATACTTGTGCTTTGTTTTTTTGTGTGTTTTCCTCATCCTCCCTGCCCCCTCCCCTTCATCTCCCCTGCTCTCTCCTCCTTCCTCAAGTACCCAGTGCCCCCAGGCGTTTCCGAGTCCGGCAGCCCAACCTGGAGACAATCAACCTGGAATGGGATCATCCAGAGCATCCAAATGGGATCATGATTGGATACACTCTCAAATACGTGGCATGTACGTTCTGCCCTTCCCTTTCTCTTAGATAATCTGGGAACCAGAAATCCCATTCTCACCACTTTTCCTAAGTACTCAAGGTAGAAAGCCTGTGGGTGCAGATGGCATTGTGGAGGGATGGAGGGACCAATGAAACAGTTCCCAATAGGATTAGGGGAGGCAGGTGGGACTCAATCCCTGCTCTCCTTGCATAGTTCTGCCTGCAGGGAGCTTCTAGTCTCACTGATGAGACAAAGGGAACTCCAGTCTAATGAGGGAGACAGCCATGGCCTTTAGGGATCTTTTGTAGTCTCCAACACGTACAGAGTCTAGGAGAGAGAGTTCCTCAGCCTCTGGAGCTTCCACCTGATGGGGTAGACAGTATACTCACAGGAGTCCACAGACAGTCAGGACACCCCTTGACAAGGTGTCATTTATGATAAGGCAGCTGCATGTAGAGCTGCCTGGTGACTGTGGGGTGACCCAAATCGGGAGCCTGGGTTGGAAAGACCCCACCTCAAGAGCCCAGCATCACCATGCAGGGACAGGAGTACCATTACATTTGAAACACTTTAGGCCTTCAAAGGTAGGTAACATACCTCGTTGGGAAACTCAAAGAGCCAAATGATGTGTTGTTAGCAATTTTAGTAGCCAACTGTGTGCTTGTATGCTGTTCGGCATTGATCTCTGGACCAGACCCTTTCACCCTTTGAGGTCCATTGAATAGGCATTTTACAAAGGGGGCATTAAAAATCAAAAGGCCTAGTGGCGTTGCCCTAGTTCTGTTTGAAAGGAAGAAAGAAAGTGAAGAGTTTTGTCCTTGTTGAAAGGGCTTAAGAATATAAACGGAATCTTTCTGAATCAGCCACGTAACTCTTCAGTGAGCTAGAGACAACAGGATCAGTGAAGAAGGATTAACCCTGGGTGTAATCAAAGAGCCCAGAGGGAGTTCTTGCCCAGCGCTCTGCCTTTGAACCAAGCCTTTAAGATCACCAGGCAGGTGCTATCATTTCCCTTTCCAGCAAAGTCAGGAAGGTGTTCTCCCTCCAGCTTGCAGATTATATAACCCATCAATAAACATTGCTAAAGTTTAATTCCACTTACCTCTGTCTCCCCAGTTAACGGGACCAAAGTAGGAAAGCAGATAGTGGAAAACTTCTCTCCCAATCAGACCAAGTTCACGGTGCAAAGAACGGACCCCGTGTCACGCTACCGCTTTACCCTCAGCGCCAGGACGCAGGTGGGCTCTGGGGAAGCCGTCACGGAGGAGTCACCAGCACCCCCAAATGAAGGTAGGTGCATGGCAGCAGCCCCTGGGGTAAAAGGTCCCGGCTAATTCAGAGGCCTAGAGAAACACACTGAGGTCTCTAGCTGGCTGCCTGGAATGGAGAGGAGATGAGACTTGCAAGTCCTCAAGCCCTTGGTAGGTGAGAACCCAGTCTTATGTGTGAGAGGTAGGTGCTGGTGTTGGATCTGGAGCTCAGCTGTCCTTGGACCTCTGTGATCACACCTGGGTCCCCACTTGCCCTGACTTGCTGAGTCACTTGACATCTATCATCTTTCCTTCTTGTAGAGGAATAAGGAAGAGAGCATGAGTTGAGAAATCAGAGAAAGCATAATGAACTCCAAAGAACAGTGAGTGTTCACCTCTTGAGGGAGGCAGGAATATGATTGTGAGTGCCCCATGAGGGCTCTGGGGACAACCTTCTTTCTTTGAAGGCACATGGGTTCAAGGAGGTAAGGGAAACCGTCATGATGACGCTGCTTACTGGCATCGTGAGTAGAGCAGAGAATGTGGTCCCTCCTTGCAGCCTGAATCGGATGCGTTGTCAGGCTGCAGAGAGGAGGAGGAGTTAGGAAACAGCCGTTTGCCAAGCCAACTTCACAAAGAGCAAATGAGTTCTTCATCTCCTGGGTCCAGGCGTCATCTGGCAGCATTTCATCCCCTACCAGAGCTGCACCTGCCTGAGAACTCCACTAGAGGGGGCTCCAGGCTCACCCGCGCACACGCTGGCGTCAGGCGGAATGTGCAGTCTGGGACCTCTGGAGGAGACAAGGCTACAAAAACCTCAGTACTGGCTCACCCCCTCAGACAAGGCTGGGGACCCCTCTGTGTCTCCAGAGATACAACGGTTAATTCAACAGCCATTTCTTGAGCACCCACAATGTGAGGTGCCAGACACTGCCACACACAAGGGATATACAAAGGTAATAAGAAGCTCACACCATCTAGAGGGGGAGCCATCTATAAGAATATCTAATTGCATGTCTAAATGAGGGGGCGCAGTGGCTGGGCAGAGTGGGGGATTCAGTCTTCATGGGAAAACTCCAGAGAAGAGGTGATGTGAGTGGGCACCCTGGAATCTGAGAAGTCATCGTGTCTAGTGCTTTCCACAGAAGGGTCAGGTCCCGCGGCCTGGCCCAGGCCCAGGCGGGGTCTCCTGAATGCCACCCCCACCCGCATTCCAGGAGAGCATCAGTGCTGCCTTCTCTGGGGCTACCAGGCCTGCTGTGTCACCCCGGGCTCCCAGGCAGCTTCACAAGCTGCCCACGTCCTTCCCCAGCCCCACCACTCTAGCCAGCACACCAATGCTGAGGTGGGAGAAGAGGGGCCAGGCAGAAGCAGAGAAAGGCTGACAGCCCTCTCTGCATCCCTCTCCGGGCTCAGAAACCAGGAGTGAGTCACACAACCAGCTCTCCCTCCCGCTGTGCTCTTCTGCACTCTCCCAAGCCCTGGGCACTCGAGAAATTTATTAGGGCAAGGGGACTTAGGTTAGTGACTGATGTGTGTCTGTTACCAAAGGCCAGGCCAGGCTGTAATGCACTTTCTTGATTACTCAATTCTGCAAGTAGACAGATAAAGAGCCCCTTCTTCCCTCCCTATGTGTACCCCAATACAGAACAGCAGATAAAGCCCCGTTGTCCAGCCCCAGTAACCACCACAGAGAATGTTCTGCAGCCCCGGGGGACAAGAGGACAAAGAGAAGCTTTGTTCTTAACTTAGGGCTTTGCAGAAAATTCAAGAATTTCACTTAGGGCTCTCAGTCCAAACTTGGGTTTCTAACTTCATAAAGTCCAACTGGAAGGGAAGAATTGGAGGGATGGAATACCAGGAGAAGGGCTTCAGGCTCCGTCCTTCAAAGTTCCTGCCTTCCAAAGTTGCGATGGTGTGGAGCGGGTGCAGCTGAACACGCTCCCTCTCTCGTATCCATCACACTATTCAGCATCTTCCCCTGAAGACAGAAACCATCCTTTTGACTGGAGTTGGTATCCTCCCACACCACCTACTCCTTATCCCCTCGACCCCTGGCATCATGGAGGGTCACCCAGCCTGCTCAAAGGTCATGCCAACCTAGCCAGAGCAGGACATGCTATTGAGGACAGAGCTGGGAACATAATCCTCTGAGTGGACTGTCTCTGCAGCCACCTCTTACATGTCCAGTCCTTGAGTGGAGGTAGAAACAGTGTGTTAGAAAGGTCTCCAAGGCCCAGGTGGAAAGGTTTCTGTAGGAACATACCTGACTCAGGTGGAGTTGACCGTGAACCCTGAATGCCAGTTGGCATCCTCAGGTCAGCAACCAGCACCTGGCCACGCTGTCTTCATAAGGTTTGGGCTGGAACCTTCTCTGCTTGCTTGTCCTGTGGTTTCACTTGTGCTCTGTTTTCTCTTCCCTTTTCCATCCTTTCTCCCTCTGTCTGGCCATCTTGGGCGCTGTGTTCTGAAGCTACTCCAACCGCAGGTACCGTACCAGCATCGGAGGTAATGGGCATGGCATGGGGCAATGCAGGCGGAGCCCAGCCAGGGCGGACAAGGAGGGAGAGGCTCAGGCTGAAAGCATGCTCCAGACTCACGCTTTCAGTGGTTGGGAAGCCAGATTGTCAAGCGGGATGTGTGTGGAGGATGGGACCAGAGGAGAGCAAGCCCGCTTTCCCCGCTTCCCAAACTATTTGCCCCCTGCTGAGAAAGAGAATGGCTCAGCAGGGGTCCCCCACACACCGGCCCTGACCTGCTCTCTGGAGCTGCAGTTTGATTCTGACACTGAGTAGATTACTTCCCGTTAACCACCTGAGCCCTTGCCTGGACTTGACAGCTCAGAGCAGTGTCCCCAGCTGTGGCTCTAGAAGGCGTGCTGCAGCAGGAGCAGGGACAGCTGGCTCCTGGTGGGGCTGCCGTCTCCTGAAAGGGTGAGCGCGGTGTGCATGCCGGCTTTGCATGCTGCATGGGGGCCTGGCACCGGCTCTGCCAGCCACCACGGGCTCTGCTCGGTGAGAACAAGCAAGCACATCCATGGATAGGACCAGGTGCTCCAGTTCCTGGAGTCTCAGCAGGCACCGTGGGCTGATTATCTCCTCACCCTTCAGAAACCCAGCGTTTCCAAGTCTTTAGCATTAAGAACAGTCTCCACTCTCAGGGTGTGGGAGGTACATCTACAGTGGACTGAGGTGCTGGGCAGCTCTGGGCTTAGGACCTGCTAATCAAGTTACTCCTCTCTAGTCCTCATGTCGTGGGTTTGAGGGCCATCAAAGGGCTCTTCATCACAGGAGGCCCATCCCCAGGCTGGAGAAACGAGGCAGGGGACCCCAGGGTTCCTTTCCAGGCCCTCCTCTGAGCCTGAATTACATAGATGGGAAATGAGAACAGGATTCACCCTGGCAGAGCAAAGGCTACGAGCAAGCGCTCACCAGAGCCTCCTTACATGCCAGGCAGTGGAGGGAGAACTGAGGACCGGGCCAGGAATCTGAGGGTTGGCTTATGAAGGGGATGCCACCTTGCCCAATTCGATTTCCTCCTCGCCTTTGCTTATTCATCCGCACCCCCATCCTATGTTGATTCTATTTCTGTTGCACACCTGCTTCCTTCAGTTTGTGTATGTTTTGTGGTCAGATCTGTGGATGGTGAGCTGCCATCATCCTTCCCTCTCCCCCTCAGTCCTCACAATCACCACCACCCCAGTGCCTCCCCACAAAGTCTGAACACCCCTATGAAGATGTGAGGCAGAGAGGTGATCCCAAGCCGGGGGACCAGGCTGAGAGCCATCCTTCCTGCACTGGGGCCTCCCTGACTTCCTGCTTGAAGTTTACATAAGTCTCTCCCATGACGAAGAGGAAACGCAGGGAGGGCATTAGGCGAATCAGCTGCAAGCTCACTGGGGAAGCAGCTCCCCGTCCCCCTCCCCTGTTCTGGCACCCTAGGACCCAAGGCAGGTGGGCCTGGTGGCAGGCAGTCTGTCTTGTTCAGTGGGCATCTGTGCTGCCCCTCTACTGAGTGGGTGAGAGGTATCTTTGCAATCACCCTGCTTCCTACTTCCCACTTAGAGAAGATCTACACTCAGGCAGCATGAGCTCACGGTCTCAATCAAATGCTTCCTGGGCTCCGGCTTCCACGTGACATGGCAGTGGAGGCAGATTGCACTTTTTGGGAAATGAGATGTGCTGATAACATCAGCTGTTCTCAGCTTTAAATGCATAAGAACCTTCTGCACAATGAGCAGGTGCCAAGCAACAAAACTCGGGTTCCATGTTTTTGACGTGGACCTGGCGTCCGGCCCACTGCTGTCTTCCCTCTTGTCCTCTCCAAACCTGGGCACTGTTTCCCCAAACTGCTCTGTTCATCTCTCACCCAGTGAAGATAATCCCTCTCATCCACCTGTATCTGCAGTCTCTTAGGATTGCTGCCCATCTGTCTGACAATCTGTGATTTGGCCGGGGTAGTCAACATGCCATGTGAACATTTTTGGACTAAACCTTCCACCTTGGAATGTCTAGGAAGTGCTGTCCTCTTCTTTGACCCAGCTTAGGTCTGCAAATGTTTGGTGGGCTCTTGATAGGTGCACTGTTCCGTGGCAGGTTCTGGGACAGAAAGATGAATGACACATGTCATCTCTCCTCAGTGTTCTCCATCTCATGCATGGTGCTCCCTGAAACCCTCCTGGAAAACCCTTGGCCGTGGCCAGGGTGCCTTCCAGTGTGCATTAGGTCACAAACCTGTGAGGTTGATGCTGCTGTCTAGGAGGGGCCTTGTGCTTCCAGCTCTAGCCCACTCAGGATCCCCCCTTAGCTAACAGAGGGTCCCTGCTGCCCCTTCTCCTCGGTCGCCGGGCTGATGGTCTCCACTGAGCACTGGCCAGGATTGCTTCCAAACCTGTAGCTCCTATTGTGGCAGGAAATGACATCCTAGCCTAGTCATGTCTTCCCAGCCTGGTGCCACTCTGTTGGTAAGCCCTACTTCTTAGTTTTTTTTAAAAAAACATTGCTCTTCTATTCTCTCCCCAACCTCAGCCCCAGGGGATGAAATAATCTGAATCTCCTTGGACCTGAGCAGTAGAAGGTTTTCCCCATGGAACACTTGCCCCTTTGTTCCACCTGTACTAGCCCCCTGACAGCTCACTGCCTGACTCTTCTGCACCTTCCCTCGGAGGCTTTTCTTCTTTCCTCCACCCTCCCTAGCTCTCTGGGGGCCCTGTCCTGCCTTGGGACAATAGACATAGCTAATGAGTGGGTCGGAGATGTGCCAGCAGTGACCTCAGCCTGCTGAGGTTGTATCCTCTATGGTAACTTCGATGGTGGGAGCCCTGGGGAGGCTGCCAGAAAGTGACCTCTTTTCTCTGTGACATCTCTTGCTCCCTCTTACTAAGCCTGAGCCAGAGAGGAAGCAGCTAGGTAGCCATCATCAGAGACAAATGCTTCCTTTCTGCCACACTTGGCGAAGTGGCCATCAGGGGAGGGGACAATGCAGTGTAGAAACATCTTCAGAGCCATCTCTCATCCTTGCCTCAGCCCAGCAGGGCCGGTGAGGAAAATGCTGTCACCTGGGCTCTCTTGACATCTCTGTCCTCCAGCTACTCACTGGAACATCCTAGGGGAAGTGTGTGCCCCCAGCTATGGCCCTGTTGGGGTATGAGTGTGTGTGTGTCTCTGTGTGTCTGAGGGCCATGGGGCCACATGAGAGAGTGTAAAGCTTTGGGGAAGATTGACTTGGTTTCTGGGGCCTGGGGAATGTAGCAGCCACTGCACCTGTAGGAAGGGAGCCCAGGCCCCTGCACTATGCAGTGTGATGATTCAGGTTAAAAGGGAGTGTTTGCTTTTTGTTTTGTTTTTTTGAGGCAGAGTCTTGCTTTGTTGCCCAGGCTAGAGTGCAGTGGTGCGATCTTGGCTCACTGCAACCTTCCCTGAAGGGAGTGTTTTCCAATGATGCCTTTTAGATAGTCATGAGAAGGGCTACCTTGTGAGCATTTAATTTGTCAGAAATTATTAGAAAATATACTATTGATAAAGAACTCCGGCAGGTGCAGCACTTTGGGAGGCTGAGGCCAGAGAATTGCTTGAGCCTGGGAGTTCAAGACCAGCCTGGGTTCCATGACAAAACTCCATCTCTACAAAAAATACACAAATTAGCCAGGCATGGTGGATCTGTAGCTGGACCTATAGTCCCAGCTGCTCGGGAGGCTGAGGTGGGAGGATGGCTTGAGTCTGGGAGGTCGAGGCTACAATGAGCCATGATCACACCATTACACTCCAGCCTGGGTAACAGAGCAAGATCCTGTCTCGATTTAAAAAAAAAATCAGAGCAGTCCTGCCCAAGTAGACAAAATAATTTCTCCAGGTCTGTCCTAGCAGCACAGAGCAGCAGAAAGAGCCCATGTATGTCCATGGCCATGAGAGCTGCAGGGAGCAGGCCTGGGAGAGAACCGACCTTTGCCGCATGGGTCTCTCAGGCTTTCCCATGTATGTGTGCACAGTGTGTGTGCGCGCACGCGCGCGTGCGTGTCGGTGGGTGGGGATAAGTGAATTCCCTCATGTTGAGTGTTTATAGTGCTAAGCTTGTATTCCAGGCCTGAGGCCATCCTGGACTGAGCACGGCCCTGAATAAAGAATCTGAGAGGGAGAGTTGCCCCACCGCTCACCCCTCCCCACACTGCCCTGATGTCTGTGGGTTGACCAGGGTTTGGGGAATATAGCATTGTGAGCTTTGAACTTGCCCAGGAACCTCTGGAACATATGGGGCATAGTCAGCTGCCCAGTGTGACTTTGGTGGCCAGCACCCTTGGGGCACAGTAGTACCTCTGATCTTATTAGGAGGGAAGCAGGAGCATTGCCTCCTTCTCCAAAGAAGGACTTGTAATATTGGAGACCCAAGGGAATGAACTGGCTTTTGTTGGTCAGGCTCTGGCTAGGAAGGCTTAGGATCACTTCACTCTCCCTTTAAAAAGCTCTCTGGCAATTCTTTCTCCGGCATCCCTCCCTGCCCTAGCCCCTTTCTTGGGGATATTATTTTCCTGAGAGATCTGAGGCTGGGTGGGATTCCTTGGGAGTGAGAGTTAGCTGCCTTTGTTCTAAAGTCCCTGCCTACTGCCACATTAGCATCAACACTAGAAAGTGGACTGCGGTCAGATCACAGGAGATGGAGTGCAAGGAGGAGAGGTGGCTCTGTCTCTCTCTGCTTGGCCTCATTATTCTCATACTCTCAGCTTTAGCAAAAATTAGATCTGCAGGGAAGGATAGGGCAGCCCTTTCCATGACCTTCTGTATCAGGAAAGAAGACCTGTGAAAAAGTTGTCACATACATAAGCTTAGCCCTCCCAAGCTGACCAACATCCAAGGATCACTTTGGGTGGGAGATGGGTGTCATGAGAGGGTTAGCCCAGATTTGAATGATTCTGTGCCCCATGAAGATATATGCAGAAAAGAAGTCCAGCATGTGCCTCGCTCTGCCTGGGACTCCTCTGTCTTATGTGGGCTGGGAAGGTGGTGCTGCTGAGTGTAGGTCATACGGTCATTCCATTAGCTCCCTCTTCCCATGTTCTCGTGTGAACAGAAAGCACTTGGGGTACCTGCACCCAAATTTCCTAGAGAGAAAGGCAGTTGTAAGAAGTCACTTTGGATTAGGGTGGTTGCAGGAAGGGCCACCATTGAGCAGAGAAGGGAAAGAGAGGGAGGAGAGGCAGAGGAATGACTGAGGAGAGCCAAGACTGGAGGAGGGCGAGGGCAGGCAGAACGCCGTGCGAGGCTTGCCCGCGCAGAGCGGAGACTGTTCCCTCTCTGTCATCAGGTTTGGGTGGCTGTTTGGGCTCACGCAGTCATGACAAAGGGTGATTTTGGAGTGAATGGTTGGGAATGGCAGGCCGCCCGAAGCGTCTGCTGGACAGGGCCCCGCCGCCTGCCCACCTCTAGGCCGGGGCTCCAGGGCTGGATCCAACTGGTGCTGCTTGGGCCTGTATCTGGGTGGCATCTGGCCAGTGTTTGGCCTGGGGCTCCATGCCATCCCTGGGGTCTGAGCGATTCAGTGCGTGCCCCCTTCCCATCTCATCCTCGTGCATCCTTGGCTGGGTGCATGCTGGGTGCTTCAAGCCACGCAGACCATGAGAAGAAAATGAAACACACACAGGGCTTCATTCTCTTCCTCTCCCATGGTTGTGTCTTCTGTTGCTGCGACCTGTCTGACCCAGCCCGTTATGCCTGGGGAGGCTCCTGATGACTAAGCCCCATCTCCTCACCAGGCTGCCTGCCTTGCACGCGGGGGCCGTGTGTCCAGGCTGGGCACAGCCAAACCAACCAGACTCGGCTGTTTTACATTTCCCTCTCAGCTCCTCCCACATTGCCCCCGACTACCGTGGGTGCGACGGGCGCTGTGAGCAGTACCGATGCTACTGCCATTGCTGCCACCACCGAAGCCACAACAGTTCCCATCATCCCAACTGTCGCACCTACCACCATCGCCACCACCACCGTCGCCACAACTACTACAGCCACTGCTGCCACCACCACCACGGAGAGTCCTCCCACCACCACTTCCGGGACTAAGATACACGAATCCGGTACTGCGCATCGCCCATGCTCCCCATCCCCTCCTGGCCCGCCTCCCCAGTGGTCTCCAGAGGAACCCACAGGCTCCCCTAGCTAGGAGGTGGAGTCTGGGATGGTGTTTACCACCACCTTCTTTTGTGTTTCCTTTGGAAACTCACCCGTGACTAGATGCTCAGTCCGGTAGCCTGGAGGTCCCGATCTCCCCCAGCCTGGCCCTGACACACACAAACTCCTTGGGTGGTCCTCCACCACTCAGTACCCCCCATTCTAGCCTCAGATCCCTGTTCCTTAACAGATGACCAAGCTCCTTGGGCAGGGCCCCCAGGTTCCAGATGTTAGGACTGCCTCCAGCTACATGTCAGGCAGTCAGCTCATGGCCAAGCACTCCGGAAGGAAGACTATGTGAGGAGGGGAAAAGGACCAGCCACTGCACAACTGGCCTGAGGGAGTTTCCTGCCCTGGCCACGTCTGCATCTGGCCTAGAGGCTGAGCAGCAGGGAGTGGCTATGCCAGGCAGCTCTGTTCCCAGAACCCCTGCTCCTTCCTTGCCTCTCCTCCCACAAGGAACACTTAACAGACTTTTCTTTTACAAAGTCAGAGCTTCCAGGAAACTGTATTGCCAAGGAGTCCCTTAATGCCCACTCACGTTCCCTAAGCCCTCAAATGCAGGCATGGAGGGAAAATTACGGGCATTCTCAGGGCCCCTGGTAAGAATCGATCCCAGGGCTGGTATACTGAGCCAGGAGAATGCACTGTTCCTGTATCATACAACTAGGCCAGGAAGCTCTGTTCTTCCAGTTTGGGGAGACCCCAGGGGAATTCAGCGATGCTTCCAAGCACTGAGCATCAGTCTTTTATTACCAACAAGGGGAAGGTCTGTAGCTTCCTGATCCCACAGGCCAGCTATAAAATCAGTGTGAGGCAGCCAGCAGGGCTGGCAGGAAGCATCCAGAACTCTTCTGCCGCAGTTGTAGAATTGTAGGCCCCAGTGGGCACCCCTTTGTCTCCTGGGCAAGTCCCTTTACCTTCCAAGGCCTCCTTTCTCCCACCCTGCTCCACTTTTCTCAACCTCCTGAATGAGGATGGAGGCTTAATAGACATGAGAGGATTTTGTTTTTAGCTCGATGACATGGAGTTAAGCGAGCTGTCAGGGCAGATGAGAGGCACAGCTGCCGTGAGCTCCTGAGACCCTGAAAATGGTGGTTTGCTTGACAAGTGCCATCTAGAAGTTAACAGGCACTTCAGGAAAAAGTTGGCTGAGGAGGAACCTGCTGGGGTATTAGAAGCTGCCACCAGCGGGTTGGTGACTGATGTCCTTTGGGGCCACGGCAAGGCATCTTTTTCATTGAAGTGGGGCTCTTTGTCCTTCAAGTGCTTTGAGTTCAGAGAAAAGATGAATCAAAAATGAAGAAAGGAAGTGGCTCTTGCTCCCCAGCAACAAGTTACTTGCCTTCTGAAACATAGGCCTTGTTGCCACGTAGGACCAGCCCCCGCAGCACTCCTCAAGTTCTGTGAGACACTGCAGAGGACCTGGCCATGGCCTTGATCTTATCGAGACCTTGGGAACACTCCTCAACCATCCTCACCTCCTTACTGTAGCAGAATGGCTGTCTAGGACTTTAAAAATGAATGTTCACCTTTATCGTGCCTTACATCTTGGGAAAACATGTTTCATAACTTTACTCTTCTCAGGGTGAAATAGGCCTTTTTATTTGTCCTTAGCCTGTCTTTTTCAGATTTCAAGGGAGATTACCTAATTCTTACATTCCAGGAGTCAGTGAGGCAATCCATGCTTCCCCTCCCTGACCCTTTTTGTGTTTCTAGGTGTTGATATCTCACATGCTTGGTCCTTCTCTTTGAACTTTTTAGTGCTTCCGGGTCATGATCCTGATCTCTCTGTGGCAATGCCTTCCTCCAGCTCCCACTTCTAAATCATCTTAACTTCCCATTGCCTAGCCTTTTCTAAAAGAACCCCAATCTTCATTGCCTTTAAAACAGCCAGATTTGAGTCAACTTCATATTGGTGGCCAAACTGTTTAAACACAAATTCTCTAGCTATTTACAGGGCTTAGAGCTGAGGAGAAGGAAACTCAAGTCCCCAGATCATGACTAATCACAATTCATTCTCACCAGCAAGAGCCATGAAATTCTAAGGAGCTAGAATTTGGGATGGCTTCAAGCGGCCAGTACAATTGAAGCATCTGGCAGACAGGCAAGGAAGCCTACCTTCTGCCCTCCCCACGGTGCCATCAGTGGAATCACTTTCTTGGCCCCTCACTTAATATGAATCATATCCACCTGGGGCAGCCAACACCTGACAAGGTTGTAGTGCAGAAGGCACCTCTTTGAAGTGAAAACCAGGAGATCTTTTATCACTTCCCCAGCCCTGCAGGCTCAGTCACATGTCAAATAGATAATGAATAAATGCATCACCAATGTACTCTATTCATTTATTTTTGACAAGTGAGTTGGTGACCGTGCCCCCTTGCATGCTAATAAAATATACAGGAGCCACACTTGTAAAGTCTTTGAAATACAAGGCTTCATGTGAGTACTCCACTATTAAATCTTTGCTGGAAAATGGGGTAACCAGACTGCTGGTACTCTTGAAAAACGATTACGTTTGAAAGATTAGTGCCCTTCTCCTGTACACAGGCTATGGTTTCAGACAGCACCACGGCTTTGATAAAGTGGTTCCCAGCTCATAGGAACTTGATAATTAATGTCCTCTGTGTTGCATAGAGATCAGGCATCAAAAACTTGGTGGTGCTGAGAAGCCAACAGAACAGGATTCTTCTGGTATCTGGACCACTGAGGGCTGGTTGTCAAGGAGTTATCTTCTCTTGGTCCCACCTAGTTCACGTGAGGGAGAGGAGGCGTTCGCACTGCCTTTCTCGGGCCCCTGAGATTCTAGGCTTTAGACAATCTGAAGCTGTTAGACACATCAGTCAGGCTCTCTCTGACCAAGAACAACCCAAGAGGCTCCCTAGACCAGCCTCACCTGTCTGGATCACCATTCTCCTCCAGCTTCAAAAGTACATCCTTCCTGCAAATTTCATCAAGACTCTTGGCTCTTAAAGATAACCCTCTCCTTCCTGCAGCACTTCTATGCTTGAAGGGCAGGGAGCTGGCACACATCTCCTCTGTGTGGCCTCCTGCTCCTGGACACACGGCCTTTTTCCTGGGCGCTTTCCTTACACTGACATGACAAGGGATCTGAAAAGGGAATAAATCCAGGTTAGAGCCTCAAATGGCACAGATCAAAACCCACTCTTACTACAAAAATTAGCCAGGCGTGGTGGCGGGCACCTGTAATCTCAGCTACTTGGGAGGCTGAGGCAGGAGAATCGCTTGAACCTGGGAGGTGGAGGTTGCAGTGGGTCGAAATCACGCCACTGTACTCCAGCTTGGGCAACAGAACAATACTCCGTCTCAAAAAAATAAAAACAAAAAAAACACTCTTTCATTTCTAACCCTACCTATGTGGAGACAGTTTCCAGCTCTCCCTCAGAAGTCCTCCCGACTGCACCTGCTTGTCCCTGGACAGTGACCTCTGGCCTGGCCACCAAGGCTGCAGCTTGGAGCTCTGTCAGGCCCTGTGCACAGCCATTTCTGACTCTCCCCTTTCTTAGATGACTGTGTGTACGTGTGTGCGTGCGTGAGCGTGGGCATGTGCGTGCATGCACACGCTTGTGTGTATGTGTGTGTCTCCATGTCTCTGGTGCCACTCCCTCCTCATCACTAACTCCTCTTCTAACCCGTCCACCAGCCCCTGATGAGCAGTCCATATGGAACGTCACGGTGCTCCCCAACAGTAAATGGGCCAACATCACCTGGAAGCACAATTTCGGGCCCGGAACTGACTTTGTGGTTGAGTACATCGACAGTAAGCATTGCTGTGCGGGGTGGTGGTGGCGGCAGCCGCGTCGGCAGCAGCGGCGGGTAGCGGTAGATGCCATTAAAGAGATCCTGTGAACTCCCCCAGGCTCAGAGAGGCCTTTTAGCCTGGCTTAATTATGGCTTAATGAAATCGATATGCACTCAGGCAGCAGAGAGGTGGGAGGAACAGACTCAAGGAGAAGGAAGGGGGCTTCTCAAGCCATTAGTGGAAGTCTAGGGTTGCATGTCTGTGAGGACCTGTGTAAAGGGGTCCTTCATTCATTTCCTGCCCAGGATGAGGGTTCTGAATAGCCCCCAAATGAGCCAAATCTCTGCATTGATCTCCTTAATTCAGGCTCCACTAGACTGGGTGGGCCAGTTCACAGACTTGGGCTACAACCCTGCTTTGCTCCAAGAGGAATGCCAGCGCCCCCTAGTCAGAGCCACAGACCAGAGCCATTTGTCCCAGCTGGTGGCTTGAGCTGAGTTGCTCACCCTTTACTGGAGCTTGGGACCAAGGGTACGGATTCATTGGACTGCAGAGTGTGGCCCCGAGTGAAGGACCCTGTGGGTCAAACCCACCATCCTGGCCTCTTTAGTATGTGCTCTAAACAATTAAGCCAACTAACCCAGCCAGCAAATCCACCTGGGATAGCCTACCCAAAGACCTCTCAGGAGAGAGCAAAGCTGACTTAGTTCTCTCTGGTTGGAGGAGGAGTTCACATCCACAGCACCTGGACTCCATAGTTTGGTCCATACTTTTGTCCATACTTTTTCAGCCTCCTAGCACCCCTATTCACCCTACAGCATACATGCACAGGCACACGCTTTTCCTGATGTGGGAATTCACCACATGGTGAGAAATGAGAGGTGAAGCTAGGAATGAGAGCCAAGAGTCAGAGACCCAGCTCATCTTGTTTCCATGAGGGATGCTAACTGGCTTTCTGGCCCTCACCAGCCAGATCCATATGAAAAGTCAATCGCTTCCAGGGCAACAGAGCATCTGCTGACAAGCTAAGAGTGTAAGGAAATAGGTTATAATATGTCTAGTGTGAAGACGTGAGGAAAGAGAACTTCAGGAGAAGGAATGGTGTCCCCAGCTGAAGGGCTGTTTAAAAGAGTTAGTATTGCATGGACAGGCCTGGGGAAGCTGCCTGGAAACCTCCCGGTCTGTACGATGGACTGGACCCGCAGTTCTCTGGTCCCTTCCCCAACACTTTCTACCTTTGACAGGTGACCAGGACCTAAGCACTGGCTCTCCAGCTCCTGGTGCCTGGCTCTAGGCTGATTGAGGTTTCTGTTCCCCAGGCAACCATACGAAAAAAACTGTCCCAGTTAAGGCCCAGGCTCAGCCTATACAGCTGACAGACCTCTATCCCGGGATGACATACACGTTGCGGGTTTATTCCCGGGACAACGAGGGCATCAGCAGTACCGTCATCACCTTTATGACCAGTACAGGTGAGAGGGGACCTGGCCTGACCATCCCCTGCGAGCATGGGGCATTTCATTCTCATCCTCAGCTTCCTGCTTGCCTCTCTCCTCGGAAAGAAGACTCATCCCCACCGCATTCCCCACCTTGCATGGCGTGTCTCGGCTCTTATTATGCATCAGCTGAAGGCTCTCAGGAAGCCTAGAGGAGCCCAGTGTGCATGCGTAGTAGACAGGAAACAGTGATTGTGGCCCTGTGGGGGTCAGAAGGAAACAAAGGGTTGTTTAACGACAACAGAGAACACTTAGCCCCGTGCTCTGCCTGGTGTGTGTGCACATTTGGTCACTGTCTGTGGGTCTGCGGGCTGCAGGAGAGTAGTGCAACCTGGCCTGTGTGCACAGGGGCTGGCTCCCTCCATGCAGGATCAGGGGATAGGGCCATCACAGGGCCTTGATCTAGAAGTTGCTCCAGGAGATCAGTGCATTTGTTACTCCCTTGCCACCATCATCTATTGTTAAAAATTTCAGAGTGAGTGACACAACTTGTTTGGGGCTTCGTTTTTGTCCCAAGTTTGTCTTGGCCTAAAAGTCGGCGACTTTTTGGCATGCAGGGAGAGGGGAAGCAGCTCTCCAGAACTGGAATGGTTCTGGCTGTATAGTGGCTTCAGCTGTGGATGAAGAAACATCTTCCTTGTGCCAAATGAACAGGCCAACTGGGGCTCAGCAAAGGGCACAAGGTTCAGAAATCTCTGTGCTGGTAGGGGTAGCTGGCAGTCCGGATACTTATAGGGCACTCGCCGGTCTGTGTGTGTGTAGCTTTAAACTCAGCCGAGCAGGCTGCCAAGTGGCCTGTATGCTAAGTCCCAGAGCTAAGGGTAAGGGTGGGGAAACAGATTAAGAGAGAAAAGGATCAGTACCTTGCCCCCAAGGGATATCCTAATCAGATGCGGTTCATTAGATACACAGGATAGGGGAGGGGAAAAAAACACAGTGATTTATATGAACTTCTGAATGTTGACTTAAATATTCATTACTCCTCCTGCACCTGGCCTGGTGAGGCTGATCCTAGTAGCTTGCATCTCGGGAGTCCCTGCCCATCTGTGTAAACGTCTTACCCCACCCCTTCTATCCTAGTCCCTCCTGGTCCGGCATCCTGTCTTCTTCCTTGTGTCTCTGCCTGTCCTGCGCATTTGCATGCCATCAAGGCTCAGAGGGTCTGAGAGTCAGGCTCCCTGATTGAGGCTAGCCAGGCCGACTCAGGCAGGATGTCTGAGTGAGTGGCCAGCCTGTCCTGTAACAAGGGGAGCCAGGCCAGGCAACTGGACAGTGGACCGAGCAGAGCAAGTGGCTGGACTCTGTCTAGCTCAGATGAAGTCCCAAGCTGTTGCTCACTGGTATGTGCATTTGATTTTGCTTCATTACATACTTGAGTCCAGCACAGCAGCAAAAAGCAAAGATGGTATTTGAAAATAGGGTTCTATCCTAGGGAAGACTGCTAAAACCAGGACAGCCTGCTTTGAGAGTTTGACTTCTCCAGGTGCTAAGCCCTAGGGCTGTGGGTGAGGGTTCAGGCCCTGCCCTGAGGGATGTCCTAATCTGATTTGGGGTATTAAGCACACCATAGAAAACCGAATGATACCGAGTATGCTTCTGAACCTAAATACTTGTTTCTCTTTTCCTGTGCTTGGTGGAAAGGCTCATTTTGATAACTTGCTTTCCAGTGATGAAACAATCAGCCCTGGCAAGTCTTCCCAGACTCCTCCCAGCAAGAGCTGGAGTGGGCAGGTTGATGAGCCCAGCTCTGAGTACATATTGTCCACTTCTCTCACAGGCTGACTGGAAATTACTGTCTGCAGACCACATAGGGAAAGGAAATATTTTCACTCTCTGAAGTCTGTGAGTGTATGTCCATATCCTTCAAAAATACACATTCTCTTTCCTGTGGATGGACTCCAGAGCCAAGTCCATGCAACCCACATATCCCTGAGTTTCATTAAAGCAAGAACTCATGAGCATCTCTGGGCCCTGACCACTGGTCATTTAGACAACCACAGGCTGTCACTTTAGTCGGCAGACTTGAACGCACTATAGCAGTTCAGGAAGGAAACGGAAGGAAACCACTGGGAAGGCTGACAACCTCTCTGACCCTCACCAAAAAATCCCAATGGGAAGTTAATCACCTCCTTCAAGTGTTTGAAGCCAAAGAGACCTGAGGGGCTACAAACACATAACCCTGGAATCCAAGAGGCCCATCAGCCCTTCTGTGCTGGGTGCGGGATGGGGTAAGGCAGGAGGATGGCGGATGCTGAGAGTGGGCCAGCAGTCAGATAGCAGCCTGCCTCGGGCCTCAGGAGAACAGGGAGCAGGGCCTCAGGGGACCTGAATGCAGTCAGCTTCTGCTGTGTTTGAAAGAAGCATCTCTTCGGTCAACCAGGATGGGGCAAGGTGTGGAGAGGTGTCAAATGGTACTTAAGTGAGAACAGCTGAGCCAAACTGTATTTGGGGAAAATCTACCCCCGTTATATTTGTTAATCTATCCCTATTTCTAGAACATAATTCTTCTGTAGACTTTGAGTGACTGGTCTTTCTTCCCTGGCCAAACCTAATTCCTCTCAGTTAGAATTAGGAGTCATGAGAGCTGTCTGCTTTGCAGGTGTATTGCCTGTTTCTGAGTGGGTGTTGCAGCGGGAGGCGTGGAAGGCACACAAAACAAGTCTTCTAGTCCAGTGTAAGGGTGTGTGGGCCGGACGAGTGGATGCTCTTCTGGCTCCGGTCAGCTACAGCTGAGAGTGGCGAGTGTCAACACACCCTGGTCTTTGCACACTGATATTACTGGATCTGTTAGGAATCTGGAAACAAGTTTAACAGACCCATTGAGTATGGTGTTGACAGTCAAATATAATTGCTCTGGGGACTTGCTAAAATGCCTTCCTCTCAGAGTCCAGGTCATGGGGTCCCATTATAAGTGTGATCATTATGTCCTCAATTTCTTTTGGTCCTTGAGAAACTAAATCACTTTGATGGGATGTGGTCAAGCCCACCTTATCCCAGATCCCACCTGATTTTGAACAGCCTTCTGTGTCCAAACCTCACAGGAAATTCTTTGGCCTTTTCAGTAAGGATGGAAGGTAACATTTGAACTTCACCTGGTACATCAGGAATGAAAAGCCATATTTGCTTCCTAATTGCTCATGTGGCCCCTTTCTCCTGGAATGATGACTTTCTTTCCCAAGAGGAAGGAAGTCTTGTGGAGACAGCTGTCAGGGTGCATCAGAATAAGCACCAGGAAGATGGTGGTGCAACTAGGCCGTTGACTAGGTCTTTGCAGACACACAAACCAACCTCCTTGCAAAAGGTGGGTACAACTATCCAAACACATGTTGAAGTAATTCCTTCATCCCAGTGCCCAGGTCCCGCACATGGGCAAGCCAGTATCCATATGATCCCTAGCTAATATCAGGGGAAAAGCCTAAATCAGTATGCCAGGTTAACTGTATTACAGTAAGATTAAATTGACCCATTAATCAATAAATAGTCACTGACTACTTGTTATGTGACCAGCATTGTGCCAAGTACTACGAGACTAAAAGAGATCCCCCATTCTCAAGACTTTAATAGTATAATTGGAAACCAGGACCCAGGAAATAGAACAATTAAATGTTCCACTGCATGGAGCAGCTGGGGGTGAAATCGGAGTTAGGAGATGGTGTGAGTTGGAGCAAGGGGAGATTCAGGGAGGAGGTGTAGAGTGTGCAAAGGTGGCAGTGAGCTAGGAGGGCGACAGCCTGGTCTTTCTTGGGCAGGAGGGGCAGGATGCACGGAAAGGAGACTGGTGCTCCTGGAAGGCCAGGCTCAGAAGCTGAGCCCACACAGTGGGGAGTAAGGAAAGGTGGCATCATTGGAAGCCTCCTAGGAAGGTGGTAACAGGATGTCTCATTGTATCCACAGGAACTGACAGGCACACATGAGGGGACCCCTGGAATAGAATGGAACAGTGAGGGGAATATGGGAGGCATTTTGGAAGAAGCAGCAGCTCTTAGAGATGGGCACAGTGGTGAGGCCTCTGGCAGCAGCAGGAGAGCTGGGAGAACCAAGGCAGGGGGCAGGAAGACGCAGGTTGAAATTTAAGCACACACATCCAAGGAGAGCTGGAGGAGGAGGCTCTGGGCTTACAGTTGTGGAGGTGGCTGGAGGGATGATGGGGATGAATAAAGGATCACTGGTGATGACGAGAGTCAAGGAGGTGGAGGTCAGCTTGGGAGAGGCCCACTCAGTGGTAACAGCTGAAACGCTAAGAACAGAGGGGCTTAAAGTCAGCTTGCTGGGGATACAGAGGAGTTGGCGGGAACTGGAGGGGGCGGAAGAGTATAGAGTGTACCAATAAGAGGGCAGCATGTGAACTGGAGCTGAAAATTCTGGTAAGTTCCTCAAGGGTTTTTGTTTTAAGACACAGGACACTTAGGACTTTGAGACCAGCCTATGCAACATAGCAAGATCCTGTCTTTACTAAAAATAAAAAGAATTAGCTAAGCGTGGTGACAGGCACTTGTAGTCCCAGCTACTTGGGAGGCTGAGATAGGAGGATCACTTAAGCCCAGGAGATTGAGGTTGCAATGAGCTATGATAACACCACTGCACTCCAGCCTGGGCAACAGAGTGAGGCCCTGTCTCAAAAAGAGAAGAGGAGGGAAGTGGAGGGGAGAGTAGGGAAGGGGAGGAGGAGGGGAGAGGGTTGTGGGGGAAGAGAAAAAAGAAAAGGAGGGAGGGAGGGAAAGAAGGAAGGAAGGAAGGAAGGAAGGATTAAATAGATAATGATAGATAGATCTATATATATTAAATGGTTATAAATGCTATGAAATAGAGATAGTGGCTGAGTGGGAGTTGGGGAAAGGGACTTTGTTTAAACTGGAAAGGTTTAGGAAGACCTCTCTGAGGAGGTACCAGTTGCCAGGGCAGCCATTAGAAGAAAAAGCAGCAGATGCAAAGGCCCTGCACTAGAAATGAGAACAGCCAGCATGGCTGGAGTATAAGCATGAGGACAGGGTGGTGGGAGGTAGGACTAGAGAGATGGCCAGGGCCTGCTCTGATGGAGTCTGACAGGTCAGGATAAGGAATGAAGAGTTTTCTTCAATAACAATGAGAAGCTTTGGAGGGTTAAAGCAAGAAAGTGATTCAGTCCTACGTGGGGGGTTGGAAAGATCACTCTGACACTGTGGCGGGGGGCCTGCTGGGAGCAGGAGTGGAAGCAGAGATGGGACTTTTCTCTGCAGCCTACCTACATCATGGTACTCACAAGCCTTGTTCTCACAGGCCTCTCCTGCTTTTCAGCCCAGGGCTGCCCTGGGCAACCAGAGTGCAGAGGACACTTGTTCATCAGTCTTCACCCTGTATTGAGAACTTTCTTGGTGCAATGCCCTTGCCTGGGCACTGGGAAGCCTGTAAAAATAGTTTCTGCCCCCAAGAGGAGCAAAGGGTGGGCTTGCACCCAGATAACTGCCCCACAAATGGCATGTGCTGAAGACCTGGGAGCGCACATGCTGTGGCCCTCATGCTGTTCCCTGTGCTCCTAGAAAGAGGCTCAGTGCCTTGGTGCCAGCTCCATGGTTCTTGGGGCTCCTGCTGTTGTGTGCCTCTCCCCAGGTGTCTCTGGGCCGGCTGGTTCCAGGGTTACTTTGAGTGTATTAAGTTCCTTTGATCCTTCCCTTTTGTCACAGAGTCTCACGTTCTGTGACAGGCTGCATTTCAGGAGGGTTCACTTTTGTTATCCAGCCAGTAGAAAGGAGAAGGGTGAGTTGGTACTGACCACACCCCGCTCCTGAACCCAAACCCAGCCACTGGGCCATCAAGGACACGCTCATATGACTCCTGAGCACCTGTTCTTCAGGCCCTCCTGCAGGCCTTTCAAATCACAAAGGGATCTGCCCACTTTGTAACAGGTCTCCACATATGCTGGGCATGGACAGAAAGGGACTCACTGTCACAGGGGTTGGAGGGGGCACGTCGGCTTGTCACAGACCACCGGGGGGGTCACCCTGTGTGGAGTAGTCTGGAAGCGTCATGGAGTGAGCAGAAGGCACAGCCCAGCCCCACGTCGCTGCTGGCCTGGCTAGGGGTACCCACACCAGCATTGCCTTTGCTGTCAGGAAGCACGTGATCCACTAGAGAGATGTGAAAAGATAGGGCGTCCTGGGCCTCCACTTGGTCCAGTCCCCACCCTCAGGAAGGCTGGATGGCTTCAGAGCCATGCTGGTGGGCAGGGACGCCGCTGTGCGCCTGTGCAGGCCTGCGAAGGTGTTCTCATAGCGGGTTTTTGCAACATGGCCACGGCCTACACTCCCTGAGGGTAGCTTGCCGGCTCCCATTTCTCCACCCTGGACTCATCCATGGGGAATCATACTTCCGTGGCCAATCTGTGGCCATCCCTCAGTCCCCACTAGGCTGTGACCAGCCCTCTGGTTTCCAAGAATGCCGTGCTTCGTTCCTAGGATACTTTCCCCTTCCTAAAGGACCTGTTCAGCCTTCTGCTGCTTATTTGCTCCTTGTACCCCTTTCCTTTGCCTCTTTTCTGATCTTTTGACCTTGGCTCTTTAATTATTTTCTTTTTGCCCTTTAGCAGGGTAGTTTGGGCCGGGGGGCTGCTAGGTGGTAGTGTTAGGCTCCAGGAGAAACATCCATGTGAAATAGCTGAAGTTCTTCCCTCCATCTCCCTCCTCACCATCTCCCCCATGAAATCATTCACGGGTTTGCTTCCGGCCCTCCCTGCCAGCTTACACCAACAACCAAGCGGACATCGCCACCCAGGGCTGGTTCATTGGACTTATGTGCGCCATCGCCCTCCTGGTGTTGATCCTGCTCATCGTCTGTTTCATCAAGAGGAGTCGCGGCGGCAAGTACCCAGGTGAGACGTGCGAGAGGCATGGGCTTGCAGGGCAGGGCACGTCTGCTTTCCCGTGAGTCTCCAGGTCTGCAGCCAGATCCGGGGACTGTGTCCTCTCAGTGAAGCCAGCCCTTGCCCAGCTTGGAAATACAATCCTCTTGCCTGTGCATCTTCGGGCTGCCAGCAAGCACTTGAGTTAATTAAGTTCGCCTGCGTTGGGCGGATGGCACAGTCCAGGCAGCCTCAGAGAGGGGATGGAAGGAACCCTGGCTCCTGTTAAGAATGACCTTTCCTCCTCTTGACTCACCACCCATTTGCTCTATAAATTGGCTTTTTTTTTCAGCCTGAATCTCATTAGGATCCTGGGTCCCGGGGAAGGAGAAAGGAAGAGAGGCATTTTCCCTAACCGTGTCCCAGAGAATGGGGAGAGGAGGGGTCTGGGCAGAAGCAGCACCCCCATGAGAGAGTTCCAGAGGTGGGCACTCAGCAGGACGATGGTGTAACCACCAATACCACTAGCAAGGGTCAGAAGCTCCAACGCGAGGAGCAGGGAGAGGCTGAAGACGGGTGGCATTGGTAGGGACCCCCGTGGTCCTAAAGCACTTTGGGCTTCCCTAAATTCCCAAGGAGACCTCAAGATCCTTCAGCCCCTGGCTGGGCACAGTGACTCACACCTGTAATCCCAGCACTTTGAGAGGCCAAAGCGAGTAGGTCACTTAAGGTCAGGAGTTTGAGGCCAGCCCAACCAACATGACGAAACTGCGTCTCTACTAAATGCACAAAAATTAGCTGGGCATGGTGGCAGGTGTCTGAGGTCCCAGCTATTCAAGAGGCTGAGGTGGGAGGATTACCTGAGCCTGGGGAGGTCAAGGCTGCCATGAGCCATGATCATGCCACTGCACTCCAGCCTGAGCAACAGAGTTAGACCCTGTCTCAAATAAATAAATAAATTGTTTAAAAGATCCTCCAGGCTGGGCACCGTGGCTCACACCTGTAATCCCAGCACTTTGGGAGGCCAAGGCAGGCAGATCACTTGAGGTCAGTTCAAGACCAGCCTGACCAACATGGTGAAACCCTGCCTCTACCAAAAATACAAAAAATTAGCTGGGTATGGTGGCACACGTCTATAATCCCAGCTACTCAGGAGGCTGAGGCAGGAAAATCACTTGAACCTGGGAGGCAGAGGTTGCAGTGAGCTGAAATCGTGCCACTGCACTCCAGCCTAGGTGATGGAGTGAGACTCTGTCTCAAAAAAGGGGAAAAGAAAAAAAGATCGTGCAGCCCAGACATACCAAGGTCAAGGACAAGGACCTCTGGCATTCTTGTTTCTGGAAATATTGATTGTTTTTTACACAGGAGCAAGAGAGCCATCTGTCTGTGATGGGGTGGGTAGGGTGACAGGAGACAGGATAATGGATGATCCTGAAAGCAAAAATCTGGCTGGACTACAGAATGAAATTTCTCCCTGCCCCAGAAAGTCGCATCACCAGACACACCCCATGCTCCCCAAATGCTTCCTTCTCCCCATCTCTTAGAACAGGTCCTCCCCTAGGACCCCTGAAAACTCAACACAAAGGAAACAGAAGGGAGAGGAGACTCGATTCTTTTTCCTTCCCCATGCCCAAGTACCCACAGACTAGGACTCTGAAGAACTGTGCCTTAAGTGAGGGAGGGCAGGAAATGATCATTCCTTACTGGTGAGCAATGTTTCCTTTCACTCTCTTCTGCTGTGCTGGGCTTATCTGGTTCTGTAAGAGAGAAAGCCTCAGTTAGGGAAAAGGCTGCCTCCTCCATCTGACAGTTAAGACTTGGGTGGACTGAGTTCACGCCTGTTCCAGGTGGAAGTGGAATACCGGAAGAACCCAGCAGATCAACTCTGAGCCGTCCTTTGCCCTTTCAGAAAGTATCTCATTCCAAACAGTTCTTCAAAACTAATCTCTTGCCCTCCAGCTACAGGGTAAGCCCCTGGTCCCTTAAAAAGATGAGTGAACCAGGAGCCACAAGGCCTGGGTGCTAGTCTTCCCTCCGGTCTTCGTTCAGTCACTAATTAGTTACATGATATGCTCTTCACTTCCCAAGGGTTCAGTTTCCCTCATCTAAAATGAGGATGATTATCTGCCTTGTATCTCAAAAAGGACACATAGGCCGGGAGCAGTGGCTCAAGCCTGTAATCCCAGCACTTTGGGAGGCTGAGGTGGGTGGATCACTTGAGGTCAGGAGTTCGAGACCAGCCTGGCCAACATGGTGAAACCCTGCTTCTACTAAAAATACAAAAATTAGCCAGGCGTGGCAGGCACCTGTAAACCCAGCTATTTGGGAGGCTGAGACATGAGAATCGCTTGAACCCAGGAGGCAGAGGTTGCAGTGAGCAAAGATAGCACCACTGCAAAAAAAAAAAAGATACATAAAGAGGCTTTCATGTAAGTGCCTGCTGTGCATCCACCTCTGTGCTATGCACTAGCAGTACTGGAGGAAAAATGATCTCTCCTCAAGGGCACCGTAGCTGACACCGAAAGAATGAGCACAGCACAAGACAGGGCCTCAGCTGAATGCTCACACGTCACAGAGGAAGTGGAGGAAAGGGGCACGCCAACAAGGGGGGTCACAGAGAAGAGACACTTTCCATCCCATAGGTGTGTACGGCGTGTCTTCTCTGCTCAGGGCACTCTGCTAGGAACTGTGAAGAAGCACACAGACCCCCACCCTTGAGGAAAGAACTGGCCTTCTGTGATAGGCATGAGAAACATGCACAAATAGTTATACCACAGAGCAGAATAAGAAAGATGCAAACAGTGGAGTGTTTACCTTTGGCAAAGGAAAGGATCACATCTATTTGGTCTTTTGGGGAGACTTCATGGAGATGTGGTTGGGGGAGCTTGGTAGGAGGAGAATTCAGTTGTCAGTGGAGATGTAAAGAGACCTCTGGGGCTGAGAAGGAGGCGGCAGAGTCAACTTGGCAACTGATTGAGTACAGGAAGCAAAAACAAGGGAGGCGTGGATGGTGCCTTGTTAAAAAAGAGTGTCCGTGAGCCCAGGGTGGTGCCTTCTGGTCCTGCAATCAGTGGAGCCCTGGAGAGCAGGGGCATGTACTTAATCATCGTGTCTGTGTCTTTGCTTCTTTTGTTGACCAAGTACGAGAAAAGAAGGATGTTCCCCTTGGCCCTGAAGACCCCAAGGAAGAGGATGGCTCATTTGACTATAGGTGCGTGATCTCCCTCCTCCTCTCTCAGGCAGGCTGTCCTCCATGTCCCTGAGGCACCACCCTCACCTCAGAGCAGCTCCACTTGGCTGAGAGGCCATGAGTAGCCGTCCTTGCCCATTGGGCCGTCACCCTGCCTCTCTGGCGGCGCTGTGGTGGAGAGTGCATGCTGCTGAGTTTACTCAGAGGCTTCTCATCCTAAGAGTGCCAGACGAGGCTGCTCCCCCAGGAGACACTGCCTGACACATGCGTGCATTAGTTTGATGAACAGCATTTCATTCATTCAACCGCACAACTCAAATGTATCAAGCTTGCTATTTATATCTTTCCACCTTTTCACTCTGAACACGAGCCCCAGGACCCTCTTGCTGTGAGATGAGCTCAGCTCTCAGGCTGATTCTCTGCCCACACTCTACTCCTAACCCTGAAGATAATGACCCTGGGAGGCTGTGATGTCTTAAAGCCTCAAGGAATGAAGGTGGGCTGATTCCAGGTCGTTTCTCCTTGAACGTGGTGATATCTTTGGGCCCTAGACCGGAATGGGCCTTGGAAAGGTATCTAGGTCCAGTGCCCTACACCCCAGATGAGAGGACTGAGGCCCAAACCGGGAAGCGTATTGTCTAAAACTCTTCCATGCTCCCCACACAGTGAGTTAGTGGCAAAGCTGGAAAGTCTGGGGCCGGCTGGTGCTGCTGGTGCTACTATTCTATACTTCTGTACCCGTGCTCCTGTCCTACCTGGATGCATCTTCGTATCTGGGCTTAACAACGTTGTTTGTCCATGGAGATCACGAATATGTTCTGAGCTGAGGGATGATGCAGAGTGGGCTGTGGAGTGTCATTCTCAGACTGTGGAGGGAATGTCTGATCAGAGCCCTCCCTCCCCACACCACCCAGTTACTGCCTGGGCCCAGGCCCTTGTCCTCTGCTGCAGTCTCCTTTTCCTGTCCTGGGCCTCTGCCACTCTGCCCATCAGCCTGGCAAGCATAATCAGATCAATGGGTGGTGAAGCCACTGCCCACACAGGAGCCTGTCTGTAGGCTTATGGGCCATAACTGTCCATCTATTCCCAACATCCCCACAAGCCCCCTGAAAGGGCAGTCACAAGAGCCCCCTTCTCATCTTCCCTGGCAGGGCCCAGCTTCCCTGTGGGCTGAGACTTCCTTGGCTTTTTGTTCCAAAAGTCCCCAGACTCTCGGTGCAGCCGGAGAGGAGGAGCGTGGACCTCCTCCAATACAGGGCTGAGCAGCCTGCACGGTGAGGAGCTGCTTCCTTGTGCACCTCTCCTGCCCCAGACACCAAAGCTGTCGGGCAAAAACCCCTGCCTCCTCCCCCCAGACACTGAGGCTGGGTCTACACACACAGGAGCATGCCTAGGCCTGCACCCCTACATGCACACACCCCTCTGCTTTGGCTCTGGAAGGTCTGCAGCATCTGTCCTAGAGTCCTCCCTTGGATGAGTGTAATAGCCCTAACCTAGGAAAAGGCTGAAATTAATACATCAGAGGAAGAACTAAGTTTCTAGGGGGGATAGGCCTGGGGGCGAGGAGTACTGTTCCTCTCACTCCAGTCTGTGGCTAAGTGACTGACCACCTTTCCCATGGGGCGCCCTCTGTTAAGGCCACCCCTAGTCATTCTGGTTTCTTTCAAGCTTCCCTTAGGAGAGGTCTATTCAGTCTGTTCTTTTTAGACCTAGATCCCCTGTCCCCTCTACAGCCTGGCATGCTACAGACCTCTCCCCCTACCCCTCCCACTGGCTGGGCTGTCACTGTCCAGTGGCTGCACTTAGCTTAGCTGCCTGGAACCAGAGGAGGAATTCCCACAAATCGCATAGCACAGTCCTCATGCCCCTGCACATGGGGTGGAGGGTCCTGGGAAGGAGTGCATGCGAACAAGACCTGCAAGTGGGGTGAGGAGCCTGGCAATTCCCCTCCTCCAGTTGACAAACAGTGGCTTCCACTTCCTGCACAAACTCAGCACAGCCCCAGAGAGCTGCCTCCCTCACACCATCTCCCAACGCACGGCTGTCCCAGAATACAGTTAGGCTGTATTCATGGGGCAGCACTGCAGGGAGTGAGCTAATAGCTTTCCGTCTTCTAACACAGCCCCGGCCCTGGCTCGCTGCCCTCCCCTGACAGCTGTCTTTGCCCGATACTGCTATTAGAAGTGAGAACGCACTGCCCACTGTAATGGCAATTCAGCTGGTTGTCTTCCCCATGTCCAGGAAGGACGGGGTGGGTGGGCAGCTGGGGGCAAGGAAGGGTGTGGTGTGTGTCTACTCAGACTGCCTGGCACTGCTATGGTCCCACCCACTGAGACCCAGACTCCCACTGCTCATCCTGAGCTGCTCCTGCCCAGGAACTGGGCTCACCTCTGAAGTGCAGCCAGCACCACCTGGTGCCCGCTCTGAGCCTTTCCAGCCAAGGGAAGGGACATGGTGCCTGAAGAGACACTGGCTCAGGGAGCGGCCCACGCCTCCTCAGGAGCACAGCAGACATCCTGACTGGGCAGCTGTTCCCAGCGGCCCATACAGCTTTATTCGGCAGCCTCCTAGCTCTCCCTGCACAAGGGGAGCTTAGGGCCAGGGCCTGTGGGCCTCAGAGGGGCTAGGCATGATCCTCTGAGCCTTGCGATCTTCTCACGTTTGCTGGCATCACCTGCTTACCTGTGTGCGCCTCCCTCCCACTACTCTTGCACACCTGTACTTGCTGGGTCCAAAGCAATAACATCTTTTTATAGATCAACCAGATAGCTCAGCAAAACACACCAAGACAGAGAAGCAGAGAGGCGGGGGAGAGCTTTCTTCCTTTCAAAGCCTTGCTTTTTGTCAAGGTGAGAGTGTTTCCCTACAGAGTCACAGGTCCTGGGAGATCAAAGCTGGGCCAGCCCCTCTTAATGACTGAGGCCCAGGTCACAAAACCACACAGTGACACACTTGGGACTAGAACCATCCCATACGGTCTAACAAGCAGTGGCTCTGCCTCACCATGGGGTGGCCATCCTCTATCCACTCCCACCACAGACAGGGACCCAGTCTCATGGAAGGAACCCGGACCAGGAGCCCAAAAGCATGGGCTCCACTCCCTGCCCTACCTGACTTGCAACCTCACCTTAGAAAAGGTGCTTGTCCTCTCTAGGCCTCCGTTTCCCTTCCGTAGAGCAGGCTGGACAGGGGAGGGTGAAGCGGGGACTGGACTGGGTGGTCTCCTGGGTCCCATCCTCTCTGAGCTGTGTAGGACATGTGTTGGCAGGAGGCCGGCTGCCCCATCCCACACCACCTGAGATTCTCTGTCTCTCTTTGGCCAGTGATGAGGACAACAAGCCTCTGCAGGGCAGTCAGACATCTCTGGACGGCACCATCAAGCAGCAGGAGAGTGACGACAGCCTGGTGGACTATGGCGAGGGTGGCGAGGGCCAGTTCAATGAAGATGGCTCCTTCATCGGCCAGTACACCGTCAAAAAGGACAAGGAGGAAACAGAGGGCAACGAAAGCTCAGAGGCCACGTCACCTGTCAATGCTATCTACTCTCTGGCCTAACAGAGCCCACCCAGGCACAGCCACCACGTTGCAAGTGGGAGGAGGGGAGAGGGGGAAACTAAACCACTGCAGACCTACCACAAAGCCACCACCACCTTCAGTAACAAGGGTACGATATGGGGGTCTGTCAAGCTGTGAGGATCAGTGACCACCAAGCCACCCATAAGCCCCCTCCCAATGACCCCCCTTCAGCCCCGGGTGCCACCAGTGTGGGAGAGCTGGAGCCATGGCTGAGCTCAGCTGGAGGGAGCCTGGCCCCTTGCCCAGTCTCACAGCCACCCCCGAGCGTTCCACCACACTGCCCGCCCTTGGCCTCGGCACATGCTCACCGTTTCTGTTGGTTACAGGACTTCTCATTGTCTTAATTTTGCTTTGTGCATCTTCCCCTCCAGACCCGATGTCTCTGTTTTCTTTTCCTTTTGAAAAAGTGTTCCTGGAAAAGAAAGAAAAAGTGGATTCTCCCCCAGGAGACCGCAAAGATAGGCAAAAAGGATTGAATCCGCACCAGAACATGTAGACAGGCTGTAATATTCAAACCACCTCTGGGCCAATGCATTTCCGAAGGATGCCTTTCTCGCCATATGCCTCCCCTGGCCCCCAACCCCTCTGCCTCGGCCTTGTCAGTTGCTGAGCTGGGCTTGGCTCCTTTCTGGAAAATGACAGTATTTTTGGCAGGGAGAAGGTGTGCAGGCCTCCTTGCTGCTCTCTGGTTCGGTTGGGAGGTGTGTTTACCTCTTGCTCCTCATTCCTCCCCTGCCCTTTTCTCTGGAGTATCTAAGATGTGAGCTGCACTGACTCTGAAGAAGTTTGAGGAACAGGAGTGAGCACTGATAGGAAGGACTTCAACGCCAGTGACTGTGTACCTCAAGCAGAAGAAAATCAGGTGTCTGGTCTCGGGGGAACTCTGCTTACCTCTAGAGAGAAGAAAAAGGCTGGGTTTGGACTTCCTTCCTCCCCACTGGTGAAACCCAGGATGTAGATAGAGGACCACACCCACTCTGTCCCAGAGGGCATCTGTCCACGTGGCTGGGGCCCATGCTGCCACCCTGGAGGAGATGAAACGCTGTGATGCAAAAGCTTTGCTGGTGCATTTGGGGCATAAGGCACTGCTCCCCTTCCACCTCTAGCAGATAGATATCATCTTCTCAGCCAATTCTGTAGGACACTGAGGCTCTTGTTTGACGTGGTATGTGGATGGGGACTTGCCTCAAGACTGAGCCAGTCTGCCCTTTCATTGGGGTGTATACATATCAGGGGACCTGAGGTGGCACCGTACTCAGTGCTGTGATGCCCCCACCTGGGGAGGACTCAATGCTCTTTGTATGCCTTATGTAGCGCTGATCTGCCCCTGGAGTTCCCAGGTTCCCAGCCCCTCCCTGCAAGCCTTGAAGCCTCCAGCGATGTCTGTCTCCAGGAGAGCAGGGCAGCCTATGCAAGTGTTCCGGCAGGACCAGAAGCGGCCACCCAACACACGTCCTTACCAGTCACCCCAAATGGAGACACTCGCAGACCTGCAGTTGTCAGACCGAAGGTGCTGCCTTCATCCTCCCCACCTAATGCATTTTTGAAACCAAAGGTACCTAGCCTCAGAGACAGAGAAGGAGAGGGGGAGATCTTGAGTCTAAGAGGAACCCTTTAGCTGTTTCTGTAGCTCAGGTCAGTTTCAGGAGGGTGAAGCTGATCCCCAGGAACGAATCAGCTGCCATGGGCACAGCCTCTGATTTGAGCCTCCAGCTGCTAGCCAGGGGGCCTGGGCCGGACCAGGGCTCTGTCCTTCAGTGACTTTATTAAAGCATCATTTGCCACATGTTTAAGCCGCAAAGGTATTAGCAATGCTTGCATCATTAATAATCATTCAGTTGAAGGTCAAGCCCATAGACACACACTCTGTCTGCTGGTAAGAAATCATAGCCCAGAACTGAGCCAATAAGGCTGTTTGAACCTGAGAGTGTGTGATGGTCATTTGGGCCAAGCCTCAGCCAGGGCTGCTGCCTGGACGCCTGAGGGGTAGCTTATCACAGTGCAAGGGGACAGGGTAAACAGCAGGGGGTGGGGCGTGAGCTTGGAGGGCCCCTCCCCTGGCTTTCCTCCAACACCTGCTTGGATACCAGGCCCACTGTCCCTGAAGGGAATGTCAGGGAAGTGTGCCTGTGAGCTGAATTAAAGGACTGGCCTTTCCAGAAAACACTTTGGATCTGAGCAGAGTAGTCAGTTTCTCAGACACTCATTCCGTACTGCACCGTACATGCCAGTGAACTCACTGCACCGAAAGCAGGCTCTTAGGGCAGGAAGGGACGGTGAGCAAGTCTGCCACACCACCTGGTGACTGGGAAGGGCTGCTTCCCTCGTAAGGGTCTTGGGGAGAAGTAAGCCCACTGCCTCTGCACCTCGTTCCAGTGTCCTGCCAGGCTCTGCACTGTCCTTTGTGTATGAAGAAAATGCTATTAGCCCTGTCTCAGGCTACTGTTCTGTGGGTGTTAAGAGCTACCCCCATCACCACGCAATCACACCCCTCTGAGCAGAAGCAAATCTGAGGCTGAAGAATTAAGTTTTCCCCAAGCAAGGAAGGCAGGTGGTCAGAGAAATCAAACGCTGAGGTGTGGGGATTGCAGGATTCAGGAGGCAGCCCCTTTGGGGAAGAGGAGAGTGCATTTTCCATGGAGCCCTTGTCAGAGTCCACCCCAGCTCAGCAGGAAAGCAGAATTGCCCAGCACTCCTGCCAGCTGGGTCTCCCAAGCAACTACCCCAAGACATACCAACAATGAAGCCAGGATAGCACCATTACCATCGGCACTCCAGTTTGGCTGGCTGGGAGGAAAGTGCTGGGCATCTTGCAGTAACTCTAGAAGTTCCTTTGACTGGGCTGCAATCCCACCTGTGTGCTCAGCCCTAAGAGCTGTAGTTTCCTGTGCTCTCATTTGTCCATTCATTCATTCATTCATTCATTCATTCATTCATTCATTCAGCAAATACTCTGAAATCCAGTCTGAACTAAGGCCTGAGCTGTGGATACCATGGTGCGTGAGTTAGATGTGGTCCCTGCCCTCACGGGGCTGACAGTCCTGAAATCAAGTGCTGGGACACAGTGGCCATTGAGTTGGGAGCATTCTTCCCTCTATTGCTTAAGCCACTGATGGCTATGAGCTTGAAGAGAGGGATTCTGAGGGAGAGCTTGGTCCATCTGGTCACCAAGGCTGGGCAGGACAAAGCAGTCAAGAACCACGGTGTGGCTTGAGAAACAGTCCTGCTCCCTGAGCCTCTTTGCTCTGCCTCTTGGGGCAAAGGGTTAGTCCACATCCAGGTTGCATGAGATGAGATGCAAAGGGCTCTGTGTGGGTGAGGAATGCAAGTTAGAGGAACGGGAGAGGCCACCAGGATTGGGACCTGTTTAGGTAATTCCTGTTGGCAGCACCTAGAGAGAGCATCTGAGCCAAAAGAGTGGGAAACTCTGCCCCAGCAATGGCATGGGCTGTGGTCTCTTTCTGGCGCCCTGTGCTGGAGCATGGCCAAGTCTTAGGGCGTCATGAACAGCCCATTTGATGGAAGGAGCAGGGACATAGCACATTTTTGTCTGTCTTTGTGAGGCTGCTTTGCTAACTCTCTGAGGAGAGGAAGCCTCTCAGGCTTTCCGTGGGCTGGGGTTGGTGCCAGAGAATCCCTTCTCAGTGGGAGGGCAGCAGGTTCCCGGGAGGCCGGCACAGGGCACCGCTCCCCGCTCCTGATACCTTGGTGCAGACTGACTTCCTGCCCAGTCACCACTCCGGCCAGCCCCGCCAAACACACACAAGCCCATGGTTGCGGTTGGGTCTATCCCGTTAGTTGGCAAAGGATCCTGCTTGAGCTCTGCATAGTAGCTGAGGAGTAGCATAGAGGAGGGCCCTGATTTAAAAAAAAAAAAAAAAAAAATAGGCCTCAAGACAATGAAACAAAGAGCTTGATATGTCAGGAGGAGACCAAGGCCCTGGGAGGCATAGGCAAGCCGGGCAGAGTCAGACCAGCGCCCTCCCTTGACCATCTCCTAGCATTCCCCTCCCTTAACCTAGACAGGGGCTACCCCATGTGAGTTCAAGCCAGACTTTGTGGCTGTCCCCAGCCTGCACAGCCCAAGCCCAGGGAAGTGTCCTTTCTTTCCCTTCCTTACTAATAATGGGCCTTCCTGAGACACATTCAGAAAAGGATCAGAGATAAAGGAGAACCATCCAGGAGAGCCACAAGCACCCACCAAACAGTGTTTCAAACCTCACCTGAAACTGCTGTTCCTCCTGTCAGCATACTAGTATTAAATGGGTGTTCCATAATGAGAAGGATGGAAATGAAATACGTGCAAAGGCATCTAGCTTAGGACTAGAATCGGATTTCAGCATGTGAAGGAATCCCAGAGCTGATCTCATTGAAATGATTTATTGTACAGACAAGAATATGCAAATCCACAGAAGTGAAGGGATTTTTGCTCAAGATCACATAGCTGGCAAACTAAGGTAAGGTTAGGGCTTGAACTTGGGCCTTCTGACTCCTTGTCCAGTGTTCTTTCATCTCACCACAGCTGCCTCCTTTGAAACAGAGGTATTAAGATCTGTCCTTCTGGTTCACCCTCTCATACCTCTTTACTGCCTCTCCCACATCCCCCACATGCCTCCCAAAATGAAAGACGAACAGGATTTTTTGTTAGACCAAGATCAGTCTGTCTGTTGATCAGCCTGTGGTTCACCCAGCCATGCAATTAAGGGCAGACCTGGGCCAGTGGAATAGAATAGCTGATTGGTGTTTGTTACTGTGAACCCTAGACCGTACCACCTAGAATGGTGTCTCTTGCTTTGTAACACATCGGGCCTTCAGCGTGCTGTATTCCTCAGAAGTGAGGGCATCTCTGTCCATTCTGCCCATGGCCACAGGGTGCAGAGAGGCAGCAGGGCCCATGCAAGCTGTCACCCTAGGATTTGCTGGGCTGGAGTTCAACAGATGTAAAGACTTTGGTGAAGCAATAAACACAAAACTCTGGGAGAAGATATCCAGAATTTTGTGCACTACTCTGTTTCTTTTTCAAAAATGAGGCAGATCAGATGTCCCTGAGCTGCCCCTTTTTTTCTGATTCCCCACTGCAATGTCCTCAGTCAGTGTTGTCCCTCTGCCCGGCTCCCCAGCTCTTTGCCAACCTCTTCACACTCCCCTTGAGCTAAGCATCAGTCGCCTGTGACGTGGCCACCTTCTGTCCTGCTCCCACTCCCGACCCATGCTGGACCCCGGAGGACCTCCTGCCCTGCCCCTACCACACACCCATATCCCCCACCATTCCAATTTGTTCTTTCCCGTGGGGAGTTTTTTTCCCCAATGTCTCCATCCATTCCTACGTATCCACATACGCACAAATTGGTCTGATCTTTTTTCCATTGGTTAAACATTTAACTCCATGCCAGACCTTGTTTTAACCCCTCTCACATCATGTTCTTTCCTTTTTTGCGAGTTATTTTGCATTAACCAACTTTGTCAGTGACAGATGCGTATCTGAGGGTGTCACGTACGACCTTCAGCAGGGAAGACTTCTGGGCCATGGAGGACCGTCTAATACATGGACTTATAAACTGACTGCATGAGCAATGAAAAGGCCAAATTATTCTGAATTTTTTTTGGAATCACTGTAAAAAAACTGATTTCTTTTGTATAGAGAACACTAAACGTATAATAAAAGTTGTTCAAAATGGACTCTTGCCGTGTGATTTGCTCATTTTCTTGATTTGTTCTTGTTAGTGGATAGGAGAGGGATGTCGAAGGGCTGATGGCAAAAGTGGATCAAAAGGGTTTTCATGGGTGCCAGAGAGCACACTCTTCCAGAATTCTACCATACCATCCCCCCTCTAGAAGTTGTCCTTACTCTGGAAGACTCACCTGCACAATTTGTGTTTTAAACATAGTGTGACTGGTATAGGAATGTGTAATGTGTACGGTCGTGGAGACACCCTCTGATTCAGCGTGATGAGTGTGCACATCCACCATTGAACAAGTGCCATGCTAGGGAAGCTGGGAGAATGAAAGAAATCTGCCATGATGCCCCGTCTCCTAGCCCCCTCCTCCTTCTGCACCGCTTGCCCTTAGATCGAATGTCAGCGTATGCCCAGCATTGTGCCTGGCACAAGGTAGATATTTCATATTGTTGAAAGAATAAATAAAACAGCTTACTACAAACCAAAAACCCCTCTCAGTAGGCTCAAAGGAATCTTGACCAGCAACCAAATAGGGGCCAGGCATGGTGGCTCACACTTGTAATCCCAGCACTTTGGGAGGCCGAGGTGGGTGGATCATTTGAGGTCAGAAGTTCGAGACCAGCCTGACCAACATGGTGAAACCTCGTCTCTACTAAAAATAAAAAAATAAAATAAAAAATTAGCTGGGTGATGTGGCACATGCCTGTAGTCCCAGCTACTCTGGAGGCTGAGGCAGGAGAATCGCTTGAACCCAAGAGGCGGAGGTTGCAGTGAGCCAAGATTATGACACTACTCTCCAGCATGAGCAACAGAGGGAGACTCCATCTCAAAAAAAAAAAAAAAAAAAAAAAAAAGGAAAAGAAAAGAGACAGGGGGGCCGTGTTGATTGAGAGGCAGTGCTTGGCTCTCACCATGTCCCCTGGATAGCACCACAACATGTCTGTAGTTGTGCTGGTTCTCACTGAGGAGTAGCCAAAGAGCCTCACCCAGGCAGGATAAGACATGAGGGACCCTCAGACATTGTAACCTCCCACCTCCCTTTCCTCAGGGTGGTGTGGGGGTTGGACTGAGCACCAAGAGGTGGTTCTGCTCTTGTAGAAAGTTAACGGATAGTTTCTAGGAATAGGCTGTAATGAGGAATGAGGGCTAATGAATTCTCCTGAAAATGCAGACCCAAGTCTCTGACAAAAAACCACTGAGTAACTGTCCAACCCACCTGTGTTTGCTCTCCCTTCAAAGTCCTCAGAACAGACAGGGTGGGTGCAAAAAAGAAAAAAAAAATGTCCTCAGAATGGATCATTGACTTGAGGGATTATTGCTTAGGCTAAAATGGGACATTATTTCCAGGTCCAGCTCCTCCTGAATTGTTGGCTAACTCGGGGAAGTCACACACCTCTGAACCTCCCTATTTCCTCCTTGAAATACGAGAAAGATCCTTTCTCTCTCTCTTTTGTTTCTGAGGGGTTTTTTGTTTGTTTGTTTTGAGACAGGGTCTTCCTCTGTCATGTGGGCTGGAGTGCAGTGGTGCAATCACGGCTCACTGCAGCCTCGACCTCCCAGGCTCAAGCTATCCTCCCACCTCAGCCTCCTGAGTAGCTGGGATTACAGGCGCCCGCCACCATGCCTAGCTATTTTTTTGTGTGTTTTTTCTAGAGACAGGGTCTCGCTATGTTGCCTAGGCTGGTCTCAAACTCCTGGGCTCAAACTCCACCCTGCCTTAGCCTGCTAAAGTGCTGGGATTACAGGCCTGAACCACCGCGCCTGGCAGGAATATTCTTTCTCATCATTCTCAAGTTCACACGCTGTCTTTGAAATTTGTCTCTCACATCCATATGCACTGTCTCACCCTTAGTCCAAGCCCTCACGGCCTGAATTGAGTGTTCCTGCCTCCTGTGTTGCCTACTCCCTCACGAAACTGTAGCCAGAGGGAGCTTCTAAAATACAAATCTGATCATGTCATTCCTTTACTTGAAACCATCATTAGCTACATTAGATAAAATCTAAACTCCATGATTTGGCATGTTAGACCTTTGGTGATCTGACCCTCACCTCTCCATCTTCATTTTTTCACCACTCCCCACAAGTACCCCAAATTCTATCCATTTCAACTATTTCCAGCTTTCCCTGATGGCAAAAAATTCTCACACTTCCCAGGGTTTTCGATTCAATTCAAAAGTATGTATTAAAAACCTCTGTGCCAACTAACAGCATAAGATAAGTAGAAATCCCAGACTGTCATGAGAGAAAGTCAAGTAAACAAAAGCAACATTAGAGTGTCTTGGGCAAAGGGCTAAATAAATATGGGCTCAATGGATAAATTATGGCCCAAAGGTGGGTCTGCCTGACACACTCTTCTCTTGACTTTCCACACCACTCCCCCGTCCTTCTGGGTTCTTTCTGCTCTTCTCCTTTCTCTTTCCCATTCCAAGCCCCTCTAGGCCCTTTTTTCCTTATAGGCCATTCCTCCAAGACTCCTTGAAGGCAGCTCAGGGAACACTGCCCTAACAGCCCTGCACACACACACACACACACACACACACACACATGCACACACACACACACATTTGCAGTCTGGTTTAGACGCCCTCACGGTGCCCCTAGAGCACCTATTTTATGTCTAATGGGGTCTGGGATACGAAGTTCATTGTCTTTTTCTTTTTCTTTTTTTTTTTTTAATGATAAGGTCTCATCTGTTACCCAGGGCTGGAGTGCAGTGGTACTATTACAGCTCTCTGCAGCCTCAAACTCCTCAGCTCAAGCAATTCTTCCATCTCAGCCTCCCATGTAGCTGAAACTACAGGCACTGCCACTTATGCTCGGCTAATTTATTTTATTTTCTATAGAGATGGGATATCACTATGTTGCCCAGGCTGGTCTTGAATACCTGGCCTCAAGTGATCCTGCCACCTCGGCCTCCCAAAGCCCTGAGATTACAGATGTGAGCTACTGCACCCAGCCTCATTATCTTTCTTTCACTAAACTGTGAACATCCCGAGTACAAAAGACCAGTTTTTCATCTGCATCCACAGTTAAGTGCTCGGCCCGTAGCAAGTGCCAACTGAGGGACAAAATGAATGAATATGAATAAATGAATGAGACAACATTCCTTTGAAAAATACTGGCCAGGTGAATTCAAGCTTTTCATATCATCCTCTTTGGATACTGGATTCTTGGATATGACATGTGGGGGCAAGTTTCTAGAATAGGCACCTCCACTCAATGGAACAGAAGTGGAGAGATGAGGCAAGTGTGTTGTTTGAAGAAAGCCAACCTCGATGCAACTGAGGCCAGACAAAGCACTTGCCTCTCTTCAGAGCCCCAGGGACCCACCAGAGTATCTGTCATCCCTGAGTCTCCTGAAGGCTGCACCTCCCAGCCCATTAGAAATGCTAATCTCCAGCTTGGAGTGGGATTAGCAGGCCCAGTGGGGAGGGCACAGGCCATCTTCCCATCTTTATTAAGAGTGAAGGCTGTGCCCCCTTCTGCCCAGCTGCCCACAAAGGGCTGGAATCTGGGAATTCATTACAGCCTTTCTCATCAAGGAGGTCTCTCCTGTCCAACATTATTTTAGGTGGAGAAAGGCGGGGAGGGGGGACCCATTTCAGCATCCGCCTCCCCACTTAATGCATCAGAGCCCATTTGTTTGATGTCAGTTTCTGCGGGAGCACCGACCAGGCAGTGGGCCTCAGAGCAATTTGGAGCCACAGCTGCGGCCTGACAGCCCAGCCCCCAGATCCCAGCCCCCAACCCTCACTCCCACTCCCACCCCAGAATTTGCTGCTGATTAGCCCCAGCCACACACTCCCTCCTTCCACACCCATCCCACCACCACCACCAAGAAGCATGCCTTTGTGTATACCTGGGTCTCGGCTGAGTCTGCACACAGATGGTCAGCCCCAGCTGGAGTTCACTGGAAACTCACCTCACCCACACTGAACCCAAACAAGAGTTCTGACTGCTCAGCTTCGCGCAGAGACCACTGCAGAGAGTGAGCAGCTAGAGGACAGGGATTCTCCCACACTGAAACAAACACACACAAGGACATCTCCTGTGCTTAAAACCCCAAATGCCCTCTCAAAAGGCTGAATCCTAGTACACGAAGGGTCCAGGCTTGATCTGGGTAGAGAGGTTGCAAATAGCATCTGGGGAGAGCTTTGCATAATAGAGAGGGCGAGATTTTGGATCTCCAGGGCAATCCAGGGGGCAGCAAGTGAGGAGCATGAAACAGCAGAAGGGAGATTAGAGGAGTGGTTCTCAAAGGGTGGTCGCTAGTCTGGCAGTATCAGAACCACCTGGGAACTTGTAGAAATTCACATTCTTGGCTGGGCACAGTGGCTCATGCCTGTAATCCTAGCACTTTGGGTGGCTGAGGCAGGTGAATCACTTGAGGCCAGGAGTTCGAGACCAGCTTGGCCAATATGTTGAAACCCCGTCTCTACTAAAAAACACATTATTGGGCCTCACCCCAGATCTACTGTATCAGAAACTCCAGGATTTGCGTTCTCACAAACCCTCTAGGTGATGCTGATGCAGACATCATACTTGCGGCCCCGAGATGAGAGGGACACACTGAGAAAGCTGTGTATGCCTGGATGTGACCCTTCTTCAAGTCCCCCGAACTGGCAATCAAGCCTACTACATTTGTGAATTTGCTTCTTGTGAATGCATGTTTTATGCAAGCCAGCAAAGTTGCTGGATTTTACATCCAAATTGATGTGGGGCATGGAGACTGCAGAAGAATAGAGGGGTCAGAGCATGAACCAACTCCCAGGAGTTAGCAAAAATTGCAAGGGGGGCTTGGACTTTCACAGTCCATGGAATTGGCAGGGAACTGAGCTGTTTATACATTGCTGTCAAAGAGGCAAGAAGGCAGCAGATGGTATTTGGGTCACAACACATTTACATTTAAGTGACTTAAGAGGAGAAGGGGAATGAATATTGTTGAAACCAACTGCGTGAGGCACAGTGATGTGCACTTTATGTAAATGCTCTCTTTTAGCTTGCACACCAGCTCTTTGACGTAGGTAGCTTTACATCCTGTTATGCATGAGGAAACTGTGACTCCAAATAGCAGAATAATTTTCTTTTTTTTTTTTTGAGACAGAGTCTCACTCTGTCACCCAGGTTGGAGTTCAGTGGCATGATCTCAGCTCACTCCAACCTCCGCCTTTCGGTTTCCAGTGATTCTCCCGCCTCAGCCTCCCAAATAGCTGGGATTACAGGCGCTGGGATTAACCATGCCCGGCTAATTTTTGTATTTTTAGTAGAGACGGGGTTTCACTATGTTGGCCAGGCTGGTCTCAAACTCCTGACCTCAGGTGATCCACCCGTCTCAGCCTCCCAGAATGCTGGGATTACAGGCATGAGCCACTGCACCCCACCCAAATAGCAGAATAATTTGCCCAAGGTAAATGACAAAGCCAGAACTAGCTGCCAGTTCAGTCTGACTAAAAAACCTCCACTTTCACTACTGTGCTTGGGGTATGAATGGGCCTCCCTGTGAAGAACCAGCCCTGGTGCCTGTGTCGCAAAGGCATCATGCCAGAGCAGCCTCTGCCAACTCTCTAACATGCCCCCGCAACCATTCGCCCCCTCCTCCGCTCTGGGTAGCAGGACGTGCAGGTTTCTGAATGTCCCAAGAGAGCCCAGGAGAAGGTTGTAGGTGCCAGGCAGCTCGTGGTCACGTGATGAGGGGGCAGCAAAGTCACAGGTCCTCAGCTTTCTCCAAATGTGTCCTAAGTACCAAATAAGAACCAGGTCTCTGCAGACAGGTCAGGCACTAGCTGTGTGACCTCAGGCAACTGACTGAAGATCTCTTTGCCTGAGTTTCCTCATCTACAAAATAAGGGTTGTCATTGTAGCTACTTTGTAGGTTGTTGTAAGGATCAAATCAATTGAAATGTGAAAAGTGTCGGAGGCATAGTAAGTACTATATAATAATGTATTAAAATTTTTTTTTTTTTTGAGACGGAATCTCACTCTGTCGCTGGGGCTGGAGTGCAGTGGCCGGATCTCAGCTCACTGGAAGCTCCGCCTCCCGGGTTCACGCCATTCTCCTGCCTCAGCCTCCCGAGTAGCTGGGACTACAGGTGCCCGCCACCTCGCCCGGCTAGTTTTTTGTATTTTTTAGTAGAGACGGGGTTTCACAGTGTTAGCCAGGATGGTCTCGATCTCCTGACCTCGCGATCCGCCGGTCTCGGCCTCCCAAAGTGCTGGGATTACAGGCTTGAGCCACCGCGCCCGGCCAATAATGTATTAAATTAAAATAAATGAATGAATCACTTTACACTTTCCCCTCTGCTGTCTACCCAAATGTTCTTCCAGACTCAAAACCCTCTTTCAAAAATCCTCCCCATCCTTCAAAGCAGGCTCAAATCCATTTCTTATAATCCCCTTGGCCCATAGGGCTGTCTCTCTTGAGAGCTTTTCTCAATCTTCTTGCTCCTCCAGCAGGGACTTGTCTGATATTGCAAGAACTTTCTCCTGTGTCTGGCCAGGCTGCAAACCTGTGGAGGGCAGGGCCAGTACTTCATGCCTCTTGTACCTTTGTGGCCCCCAGTCCTGTGCCTCACACATAGTGTGTGGGGGTCCATAAATACATGTTGACTGATCTTTGGGACCCAGTAGTCCCTGCAGGGTAACCAGATCCCATTTGTATTCAAGCTGTCTGCATTACTGTATTTATTGCCCAGCTAGTGGTTTAGTCCGTGGAGTATTGGTGTTAGGGGCGAGGAGGGGACAGGGAATATTTCCCTTCCTAAAAGCAAGTTTACCAGGTTCCAAGTGGCTGGATGTAAGGGCCAGTGATGAGTGTTGAGAGCTGGGGTTCACACTACAGCCCCATTAATTAACTTTCCCCAAGTCCCCTAAGTGCTCTTGTCTCCCGTTAAAGCCCAGCAACCCACCCTCATTCATCAGAAAGGACAGTCCAGCCTTCACTTCCCTCCCTCCCGCTCCTTCTAGCTCCAGCCTGGCTGTTAGGACACAGCATGACCCTTAACTCACCCGACAACCCATGTGGCAGAAGAGGATAAGGCTGGACGTCCAAGGGCCTGGGTTTGTCCCAAGAGAGAATGACCCCAGGACAGGACTCAGCCAACGTCCTTTCCACAAGCCCCACAGCACTGGTCCCCATGGATGTGGATGCAGTTACCTCCCTGGGGTCATTTTACTCCAAGATATGGAGGCTGACTCCTAAGCTTAGAGCTTATTCCAGGCCATAGGCATTCGGGGTTCCTTCCTTCTCAATGCTGACAACACCCCTTCTCAGGGAAGGATGGTCTGGTGAAGACCAACATCAATGCAGTCAGCCCTGAGGCCCAGAGGAGCTGACGTCTTCCATCCTTCTCCCTACCAAGTCCCAGCGACAATCTCCATGAAAAGCAAAACACACACAGAAAATCTTTCCTTCCAAATCACGGCATCAACCTCCTTCCCAAGTTTTCTGCAGGGCGTGCCCTGGAGTGGCTGGCATGGGTGAGGCTGCCAGTTGACTGCGGGGGACGTGCACAGGGCCCACCCAGGGCCCCAGGAGAGCCCCCAGTCCCCTCTCAGTTATGTGCCTGTGGTTCAGACCCATGGAATGTCAGGGCTGGAGTGAGCCCAGGTCCACTCCCCTTGTCTTACAGATTCCACACATCAAGCGCTAAATCCAAAACTGGCTCCCACACCACACAGCAAATGTACCACCCCACCTTCCACATGAGCTAATGCGTCCTCAGAGAAAGCAGACTCACATTTCAAATGACGGCCACCAGACCGCATCTGAAAGAGCTGAGGGCTTTTCTGGGAGGAAAAAATACACAAACTTAGAAATAGACTCATTCCAAAGCCAAAGAGAAATCATTTGGGATTTTCAGCTGCCCCAGACCCTCCACAGCCCCCTATCCTCCTATGAAAGCGGGCAGCTGGGGCTGTGGCCAGTTGGGGAAAATTTAAGGCAGGCACAGGCAAGAAGGTAAATCTCAGGCAGCTCATCCCATGCTAAGCTGAGGAATATGTATGTGTGACTTTGGTTCCCAGAAGCAGGCAGACTCCAGACCAGGGCCTCTATGCCCCCTGTCTTCCCCCTCCCTAACCCTGACGTGCACCTCCTTTCACTTCCCATTCTCCAGCCCCTCCTCAGAGCCCTCAGACCACTCTCGCAGGTCCATCAGTGGCTTTTCAGTGAGCCCCCAGCTTTCATCCTATTAGTGAGCCCGGGAGTAATTACGACTTCATTAGCCAAATAGGTTCTTGGTTCAGAGACTCCCTCCTATAAAACAAAACACACACCCGCTCCCCTCCATCTGAAGTCTGTCCCCAGAGGCCTGCAGCTAACAATGTGGCGGCTTCAGGGAAAGCCAGCAGGAAAGGGGGTAGGAGAGAGGGGAGGCCGGCCATGGGGAGGACGCCCCCCGCTCTCCTCCAGGGCACATCTGTCAGCTGGCCCTGGAGAGACCTGTGACAGGGAGAGGGATGACACTCCAGCAAATGAGGCCATGAACCCTCCGAGCTGTCTGCTGTCCCCTGCCCTCTGGCCTTGCTCACCCCTCCAGTTATGGGCTTAACCCATAGCCAGTGCACTTTGCAGATGGGCAAGCGGCCTCCTCAGCTGAAGGCTCTCTGGGCTAATGCCCAGGGCCTCCAGAGGGCAGGGTAGTCCCGGCTCCCCCGCCCCATCTCCCACCCTATACTTCAGCTGCTGCAGCTCCAGGAGCAAGGAAGCTGTGGGTCTGCCAGAAAGGACAAAGCTATGCCCCCAACGCCCCTGGCCAGGGGAATTTTAGCCAGCCTGGGGCCACCAGACCTGGCAGGCAGGTCCTGGGAAAGATGCCACAACCCCCAGCCTCTTATCTGTCATCCCACATCTCAGCATTAGAAAGAGTTTTCTTTGAGTCTATATGAGTTCTGCATTGCAATTAAAACCATCCACACAGGCAATCGCATATCCTCCTTCTCTTTTCCTATTCTTTTAATGGATTTTAGGAGCATGGAGTCTAATCCTCCTGCCTCTAAGTGGGACCCAGCTAGCCTAGTCTATGCCAAGTCTTCCTGAGTTTCTCTAGCCACACAATGCTAATCACAACGTCCCGCCTCTCCTCCAGGTCAGGTGAGCATCCAGGATGAGGCCACACCACTTTCATCACTTTTTTTTTTTTTTTTTTTTTGAGATGGAGTCTCGCTCTGTTGCCCAGGCTGGAGTGCAATGGCATGATCTCAGCTCACTGAAAGCTCCACCTTCTGGGTTCATGACATTCTCCTGCCTCAGCGTCCCGAGTAGCTGGGACTACAGGCGCCTGCCACCATGCCCAGCTAATTTTTTGTATTTTTTAGTAGAGACGAGGTTTCACCATGTTAGCCAGGGTGGTCTCGATCTCCTGACCTCATGATCCACCCGCCTCAGCCTCCCGAAGTGCTTGGATTACAGGCGTGAGCCACCACGCCAGGCCTCCATCACTCTCACTGCCCACTCTCCGCTAGGAGAAGGGGCAGACTCCCTGCAGAAGCCTCCCGCATGTGCCTCTTTGTCCATGCAGTTTCCAAAGAGAACTGTCTGCTTCTTCTGGGGGTTTTGCATATAACAGCTGACGAATTCTCATTCCTGCTGAGGGCCCCTCTGCTTGGGTCCTCCACCGGCAAGATGCCATCTGCTGAGGCTGGACCCAGAGGCAGAGGGATAGATGAGATTACGTCCAGACAGCCTTGCCATTTACAAGACTCCAAGCTATGTGCAGCCTTGGGCCTGGCTCTGGCTGTAACTTGACCCTCTTCTGTCCCCAGGCCCGATGACTCGGCCTCCATCCTCCCTCCCCACCACCCCAATCTAAACCAGCCCAGAGGCCAGGCAAGAGGACCCCTGCTCCTTGCCCTTCAAGGAAAAGGAGTCCTCAGAGGCCAGCCCAGCTGTACACACTGCAGCCCTGCTTGTGTTCCCTGAAAGCAACTGTCCTTTTGTTAATTCTGCCATTTCCCAAAGTACCAGGAGCATCTCATCTGACAGCCACAGCATCTGTTCTTCTTACTCTCCAGAAGGTTGGGTGGGAGCCGTGCCAGCTTTTCCCCAAGGCTCTCCCAGCCTCACGCTCCTTCCACCTGAGTTGGACACCCTGTTCACCTGGTCCCCTGGGGGCACCTCCAGTTCCCTCTCTGCATCCCTGGCTCCTGGCACCCCTTCCTATGACCACGGTTGGCAGCCTCGATGACCATCTCCCCTCCTGGGGTCAGGCTCACCTGGCCAAGCAGATGGGCACCTATCCTGTTCCTTAGGAGACTGCAGGGAAAGTGGCTGTTTTCCATTTGAGGCCTGCCCAGGGCCCCTAGCAGGTATAGGAGCCACAAGGTGCCAAGGAAGGCAGAAGACTCATGCTTGGTCCTTCCCAGGGCCCCCTCCCTCAGTACACACACAGTCTTTGGAATGCTCAATTAATTCCAAAGCAGTGAAGTTCTGGCTGGTCCCCCAGCCCATAAGACCCACTGGGAGTCTGGCCTGGCCCTACCCTAAGCTTTAGCATGGAGATCCTTCGGGCTGGGTAATTCTTAGGTGGTGGGGGCTTTCTTGGGTGCTACAGGATGCTTAGCAGCATCCTCATCTCTACCCACTAGACATCAACAACACACCTTCTACCCCACACACACTCCTATTGTGACAACTACAAATGCCTCCAGACCTTGCCAAATGGCTCCCTGGTTGACAACCACTGAGCTAAGGCAAAAAAGAAACCCAGCACCTAAGTGTCAGTGACTGGCGTCCCCCTGGTTTCTGATTCCTAGGCTGCAGGTGACAGGGGGATGGCTTAAACCAGGGATCAGCAAACATTTTCTGTAGAGAGCCAGATAGTAAATATCTTCAGCTTTGTTGAATGAATATCTTCATACAGCCTTTGTTGCAACTACTCAACTGCCGGTGTGGCATAAAAGCAGCCACAGACAATACATAAATGAATGAGCGTGGCTGTGTTCCAATTAATCTTTATTTATGAACAACTGAAATTTGAATTTCATATGATTTTCATGTGTCATGACATCTTCTGATTTTTTCAACCATTTAAAAATGTAAAATTCATTCTTAGCACACTGTATGCCGCTGGCTTACAGGATCTCAGAGGGATCAAAACACCTGGGGCCCTGTTGACCGGCTCCTAGGAGATTAAGAAAGCCAAGGGCAGGGCCTGAAGTTGCAAATGGAGGCCTGCTCCTCTAGGACAGGGAGGAGGATCATTCTTTGGCCCAGTAACTCCAGGTACTGTTTTCAGTGGGGCAACCCCACTGACCTCAGCAGGACCAGCAACATAACTTGCAGTATCCAATGCAAAGTAAGAATACTAGGCCTCTTGTTCAAAAGTTATTGTAAATTCCAAGACAGCAGCAGACGAGCATTAAACCAATCATGGGACCCTTCTGAGAACAGACTCTACACACATGCTGGGGATCCAGAAAGGTGGCCCTGGACCTCAGTCTACCTCCCGGGGAGGTCTGCACTCACCTCATAGCCTCTACCAGCTCGGGCTCATCCTCTGACCCTGGTGGACAGCTTCTCCGATGGGCCCTGCATGATGATGCCTGGCTGAGGTGGTGAATAAAGAGTTAAACCTGGCTCATGCTCCCCTCTCCATGCTGTGTGCACTGGTGCAATTCTGCGTCTGCTTGGGATAATTTGCTCTACTTAGGTTGGTACTGCTCCTGTTTCCAGGGCACCCAGGGTGGAGACAGAAGTAGCCAATTGTGCCCCAACATGGACCTGTCTACCTCCATTGTGAACCCCCAGAGAGGAACAGAATGACCCACTCATCCAATCATTTAACAAATATGTATTAGTGGGCGGGGTACAGTGGCTCACGTCTATAATCCCAGCACTTTGGGAGGCTGAGATGGGTGGATCGCTTGAGTGCAGGAGGTTGAGACCAGCCTGGGCAACATGGTGAAACCCTGTCTTCACAAAAAACAAATTTCTTTACAAAAAACAAATAATCAGCCAGGTATGGTGGTGCATGCCTATAGTCCCAGCTACTTGGGAGGCTGAGGTAGGAGGATGGTTTGAGCCCAGGAGGCGGAGGTTGTAGTGAGCTGAGATCAAGCCACTGCACTCCAGCCTGGGCAACACAGCCAGACCCTGTCTCAAAAAACAAACAGAAAAAAAACCCCAATATATATTGGGCCTTTGCCACTTTGCTCAGGGTACAAAGATATAAGATGCAGTGGTGGAGACACTCCACCTACATAGAGATTAGTAAGCAGGATACCTAGGAAAGGATAAGGGCACTGCAGAGGGTCACCTACCATCTAGAGGGAGAGCCAAGAGCATGTCTGGAGAGAGACTGCTGGCCTACATCTTGAGAGCCAGGGGAATTTAACCAGGTATACATAAGAGAGAAGAGTGCTATTACAAGCAAGGAACAGCACAAAGAGCATGAAATGAGAGAGTCCAGCCCCTTCCAGAAATGGCAAGTGGGTCAATCAGGCTGGAGTAAGTCAGGAGAAGACAAGAGAAGAAGGTAGACTGAGGAAGGATCAAACTACACTATCCCAGTGAGCCCTGTGTGGCATGGGAAGGAGCCTGGAATCTTACCTGGAGGCAAGAGATGCTGGAGAATTTTTAGCAGGAGAGTAACTCGATCTGATTTGCATTTTTGGTAGCTCATTCTGACTGCAGATCTGGAGGGTGAATGGGAGGGGTGAGACTGGAAGGCCTCGTGAGGACATAAGAATGCAGGTGAAAACTAGGGAGGGCCAGAGCTAAGACAGGGAGGAAGGCTGGGAAGGCAGAGGATGCATAGGAGAGGCCTTTCGGGGGCAACAGAGTCAGCAGGCCTGAGTGGCTGGCAGGACTTGGGGGTGGGGTTGAGGAGAGATTGGAGCCACAGAAGATGGAAAAGTCTGGAGGGTGCCACTCATGGAGGCAGGTGTCCCCCCCAAAATAATATGTTAAAACCTAAACCCTTAATGTGATACCATTAGGAGGCAGGGCCTTTAGCAGGTAATTAGGTCATGAGGGTGGAGCTCCTGTGAATGGGATTAGTGCCCTTATAAGAAGAGACAAGAGGCCGGGCGCGGTGTCTCAAGCCTGTAATCCCAGCACTTTGGGAGGCCGAGACGGGCGGATCGCGAGGTCAGGAGATCAAGACCATCCTGGCTAACACTGTGAAACCCCGTCTCTACTAAAAAATACAAAAAACTAGCCAGGCGAGGTGGCGGGCACCTGTAGTCCCAGCTACTCGGGAGGCTGAGGCAGGAGAATGGCGTAACCCGAGAGGCGGAGCTTGCAGTGAGCTGAGATCCGGCCACTGCACTCCAGCCCGGGCGACAGAGTGAGACTCCGTCTCAAAAAAAAAAAAAAAAAAAAAAAAGAGACCAGAGAGTTTGCTCTGTTGCTCTCTGCTGTGTGATGATCCAATGAGAAGACGGCCATCTGCACACCAGGAAGGGAGCCCTCACCAGACACTGTCTGCTGATGCCTTGATCCTGGACTTTTCAGCCTCCAGAACTGTGAGCAACACAATTCCATTGTTTCTGCCACCCAGTCTATGGTATTCTGTTAGCAGCCCAAGTTACCAAGACAGCAAGGAACCCAGGAGGAGCAGATAGAGAGGGTGAAAGTGTGTATCAATCAGGGTTTAGGTTTATGAAGTTTATTTCAAGAAATTGACTTACAATTTGGGGGCTGGCAAGTCAGTTTTCTGTAGGGCAAGCCAGCAGCCTGGAAACTCTCAGGCATGAACTGATGCTGCAGGCTTGGGGCAGAACTGCTTATGTCTCAGGGAAACCTCTGTGCTCCTTAGGCCTTTCAACTGATTGGATGAAGACTACCCCCATTATCGAGAATAATCTTACTTAAAGCCCACTGACTGAAGATGTTAACCATGTCTACTAAATGCCTTCACAGCGACACCTAGATTCATGTTTGATTAAATGACCATGTACTATATATAGACTTGCCATGTTGACCCATAAAACTGACCATCACAGGTGGGAGTTCGAATATCCTGTGGTGACATGAGAAGCCCGTGGGCATTCAAGTGAAGACATGTGGCTGGCCAGCACAGGTCTGAGCTCCATGTCGAAGGACCCTTCCAGGTCTCTGTCACCTCATCTACCACCTGCTGCAATGCCTGACTTGCAGCCTTCCCACTTCCAGGTAGGCGTCTGCTCTGTGCACTCCACCCTCCCTGCTACCTCACAGTAGACTCTTCAAAGCACAAGTCTCAGCCTTGCAAGTGTTGCTTACATCCTCAGATCCTTCCAATAGTTCCCCATTGAGCTTAATAAAGGCCCCAAGGGCTTATAATGCTCATCATGGACTGGCCCCAGCCTACCACTCCAGCCTCACCCCTTCCTTGCACCCCCAACACCAGGCATGCTGACCAACTCCCTTTCAAATCTGCCATGCTGTCGTCACCTTTGCACAAGCTGTTGCTTCTTCCTGGCACCATCTCTTCCCTGCCTCCTCCAGCTCATACCACAAACACCTGGTCTACCTGGTAAACTCAGAGTCTTCCTTCAAGACACAGTTAAAATGTTTTCTCATTCCCAAGCCTCACTAGGCCAAGGCTGATGCCCCTCCATGATACTTCGTGCCAACTTGGGTTAGAGCATTCACAGGATTGGATTCTGATTATTTGTACACATCAGTCCCACCATTAAACTGTGAGCTCCTCACGAGTACTCACTGTACCTTATTCTCCTCTGTATCCCCAGTACTTGGTGCGATACCTGATACAAGGTATCAGGATGGATGAATACAATATTTTCTAACAATTTCTGGTTATCGTTTATTGAGCACATCTTTTGCACCAAACGCTGTGCTAGAAGCTTTCAGTCCTGAATCAGTCTAGGTTCTCAGTTGCAGGCAGCATAAATAGACTTTGGCCATTGTAAACAGAAATGGAATTCACCAGAAGGCTATCAAGTCGGTCATAGAATCAATGGAAAGACTAAAGAAGTCGACTGAGAAATTGGCAGGAGCCAACACAGACCAGCCAGCAGAGACAGGCTGAGGTCACATCTGGGCAATGTCTAGCCAGGACGCCACTGCTGCCACCACCCACACTGAACACTCCCTCCACTGATGCCAGAACCTTGAAATGCCCGCTCCCTCCTCCACTACTGTCCAACATGTATGTGTACCCCGCCTCGGCTGATCCACACAGCCCTTTGAAGCAGAGCCTCTCCTCCACTTTACAGATGATGAAATTGAGTCTTAGAAGCCTACGGTCACACAGCCAATCAATAAGGTGGGTGGAATTGGAATCAAGATCTGTCTGACTTCAAGGCCTTCCAACCACTCTGCACTGTCTCCTTCCTGGGGGCACCACTGACATTGTTCTTCATGGAGGAGATCCTTGTGTAACACTATACAGCAGCCCTGAGATTCCACACTGACGTGGGCTGATTGAAACTGCTTCCAAGAGGTTGTACATCAGACACCCAGAGATCCTGGAAAACAGGGGTCTGGACTAAGGCTCAGGGAGGCCTGCAGAATCTAGTAAAGGACTGCAGTGTCCCCGCCTACCCTTTCCACCTCCCATGTTCCATGGCTCCCTATTAGCCACCCTGTGCAGGCTTCGTAAAGGACAGACAGAGCCAAAGGTTATCTGCTCTTCAGCCCAGCCCACTTCCAGGGTCATAGCTGCCCCCAAGACTGTTCTCTCATATCCTCTGGATGGCATGGCTCTTACCAGGTCCAAAAGATGCCCCCACCAGGAATATCCTCCTTAAACCCAGATGACCTGGGGGAGTCAAGGACAGAGCTCCAGGCAGGGAACCCACACACCCAGTCCTAGCCCAGCTCCACCCCCACTGCTCTGTGACCTTGGCCCAATCATTTCACCCTTCTGGCTTTGGTTTCTTTGTGACTCAGTCCCTCTCTACTGCCCTGCCCTCCTGCCCTCCCACCTTCCACACTAGCCAAATTGTTTCATAAAAAAAGAACTCAGGGTTCTTTGAGCTCTTTGGAGAGACCACATAAATGCAGGGCATTATTAGCATCATTACTATTAAATATTAATAATGACATTAGCATCATCTATTATAAGCCTGAAAAAGGAACTGCAAGAGCCCCGGGTTGAAATGGCAAAGAGAATAATTAGGCCCCTCCGGGCCACAGACCCCTCCGAGCCCTCATGTGAAATTAGGAAGGCAAATGCAGACAGGGCATTGAGATCTTCCTTCCAGCACCCCTGCTAGGTCGACTGGGCTCCTCCAGGCATTATACAAATCATGCTCTTCCCAGGCCCCACTTCTTGGCTCCTGCCACACCACATGCCCCCATGCCAGAAATGCATTCCCCACCTCCTCTCTGTCCATCCAGGTTCAATTCAAGATGCACCCACCCACCCCCACTGAAACCTTTACCCACATTCTACCTCCCTCTCTCCTCATCCTCTGAATGTTTACTATAGCTACTCTCCTTCATTCATTCACCCAGTCAACAAATATCTATTGAGTCTCCACTATGCACCAGGCACAGTGCTAAGCAGGAGGGTGGGGGATTGGGAGAATACGGACTGATGAGATAATCCCTACTTTCTGAATTGCATAGCTGAGGGAATGACCATCAGTATTTGATATGGCACCTTGTAATTCAAAGTGCTTTTAAAAACCATTATGTTTAATTCACATATCCTCACTACCATCCTAGATAGGAGTAGGGTCATTCCTATTTTACTGATAAAGAAATGGATTCTCTGGGCAATTAAGTGTCATTCTGTTACCTGCCCAGTGTCATCCAGGTAGGAGTGACAGAGCTGGGACAGAATCCAGTTCTCTTGACTACAAATCCAGAGCCACCCCAACTACTTGCAGCCCTTCTTGCTCTGCCTTGCATCCTTGTTTTAAAGAAGGGGGAGGCTAAATCCCAAAAGGGAAATCCTGGCGTTTTCTGAGCACCTGCTGTGCTGGATACTTCACGTGTAATTCAACACTCGCATCAACTCAGTGAGGTATGTGTCTTCATCCACATTCTGGGTGAAGAGGTATGTGGCTCGCCCATGGCCGCACAGCTCCTCGGTAGCAGCACTGGGTGTCAAACGGGTCTGTCTGCAGAGCTTTGCCTCACGGCCATATCAGTCTTCCCCAGAGCTGTGGATGGACGGTCCTGTTACCACTGTTACACTGCTTCCAAAAGGTCACTGGTACTTTGAAGACTGCATCCCCTGGCTCTTGGATCCCTACATTCCAGGCAGAGGAGCTGCTCCATAAATACATGGCCTCCCGGGAAAAGGGTCTGGGCAAAGATGCTGGTGGCTGAAGAGGCCAGGAGAGGAGAGGTGAGGCGGGGACTGGTGAGGAAAGAGACAGCAAAGCTGCAGCATCCTGGGGCCATGGCAGGGTCTCATCTCCTTCCCACTTGTCCCCAGGGATGGGGCCTAGATGTCCCTTCTTGATCAGTTAGAGACCCACTGGACTCCATTACTATCAGTCGTGTGCGGCTGCAGTAGGAAGAAGCAGATGGTGAGGGCAGGGTTGGGTGGCCCTCAAAATGCCTTCTGATACCCACCACCACCAAGGGAACACCACATGTTTGCAGACAAATTTATAAGCCATTTGATTAGCCACCTGATTATCTTCAACTGGCCCTTTCTTGCCCTCCTTAAAAGTCTGTGGGGACTCAACTTTGAGATACAGGGTCCCAGTATGACATGGAGTCATACTGATTGGCCACAGAAAGGAGAGGCAGCCCTTATGGTCAGCTGCACTGAAGATTCTGGGTTCTGGCTGTCATCAAAGAAGAAGAAACTGTTCTGCCCCCTATTTTGCCCACCTCAAAAGAACAGACAGTAAGTAGCTGGAGTCCACAGCACGGTGGCTAAGCCAGGATGCTGGAGGCCAATCCCAGGCCTCACTTTGTCATCTAGGCTGGAGTGCAGTGGCACGATCACAGTTCACTGCAGGCTCACCCTCCCAGGCTCAGGTCATCTTCCTACCTCAGCCTCCTAGGTAGCTGGGACTACAGGTGTGCGCCACCACACTGGCTACTTTTTGTGTGTTTTTTGTTGAGATGGGGTTTCGCCACATTGCCCAGGCTTCCACTTGTTTACTGTTTCCTTTGAGTAAGTTCCTTACTCTTACTGAGCAGCATCTGAAAAATGAGGATAAGAACATGGACCTCTTGGGTGAGTAATTCAGATAACGTATTTAGCACAGCTCCTGGCATATGGGAGGCATTCAAAACAGATATTATTTCTGTTATTATCAAGCTAATGGGCCCCATGAGCAAAACTCAGCCTGTACCCCCAAATGCCCACCCCACTCTCTCCTCAGGAACAGGAGCATCTCAAGGCCTGGCGGTGCAGATCCCCCTAATCCCCCCAGACTCATTCATACCAGACTTCACCGAGAGCTTCAGACAAGTGAGAAGATGAGACTTTGGGAACTGTCTCCCCATCCAAGTCTAGGCTTGGCAAACATTCTTGTTTTTACTTATTGTGTCTGCCAGCGTCCACATGGAGCATGCTGGTTGCATTGAGATCTGAGAGTCTTTGAGACCCAAGTCACCTGTGCTAATGACCCTCCCCAGAGAGCCAGCTCCTACTACAGGGCAGCAGTTGTCCTAAAATAGAGTCACAAAGACAGCTGTCTCCGTCTAGAGCAATCCTTGCAAGCATTTTCAGACAGTTGGTTCCTGGGCCAGCCAATTTCCTGGCCCGTCAGCCCCCTGCAGCAGACATAGCATCCTTTTCTTGGCAAGGACCTGTTCCTGCCGGTTTCTGCTGGGAGAGAACTTGCAGAGCCTCTCTTTGGAGCCTAGGCGGACTTGAGTGGTGTCAAAGAGCAAGGTTCACTTCAGGAGCTCAGAGCCAATGTACCAGCCCTCGGACATACAGACAGGCAAGGACAGTGTGGGCAGGGGCAGGAAGGGAAAGATATCCTGGCAAGGAGTTGATGTGTCTACCTACATAACAGCATTCAGTGTTATTTAAGAAACATCATTAGCAAAATTCAAGTCCTCCCCATCAGGAACAAAGAAGACTGTCTCTCAAGTTGGGCAAGATCTTTGGAGGGGCTCAGAAGGAAGGGAGGGGAGCGCATGTGGGGCCTGGGCAGACATTCCAGCCTTGGGGGCTGAGCAGCAGAACCTCCCTGACTCCTTCTCCTTTTCCAGACCCTCTCATTCTGGCCCGGGTCCCCAGGACCTCCTCCACTCAGGGAGACACGGAGCCATGATCCAGGCTTGACAGGTATAGCCATTTAAAACTGGGAGGCTGGCCTGGCCCTGCCAGCTGTTGCAGCAGCTGGACTGCTCACCAATCTTGCCTGTGCAAGCTGGACAGCAGGCAGATCAGAGGGGGGTGAGACAACAGTGACAGCCTGACAGGGCCGACTGGTGCTGCAGATGGCTGGTCCCTCCGCCTCCGGGCCACAGCCTTCCTGGGCACTCCCCCACATGACAGGAGCAGGGCAGGAGAAATGCATCGCTGACAAGGGTGAGCACTTAGAATCTCAGAGCTGGCGGGACTGTGTCCATTTTTAATCCCTTCAGATACCAGTGAGGCTCAGAGAGGGCAGGGCACTCAGCCAAGCACACACAGCCAGTTGGTTGCGGAGCCCAGAGAATACTTCAGACACCCAGACCCCTAATCCAGGGAATTTTTCATGACATCACACTGCTGGTTGCTTAAAAATGGGATTGGATCCAAACCTACTGATGCACAAAAGTGTCCAAGATCAGTTATACAGTGAAAAGTGTTTTGCCAGTCCTACTGTTTTATGTCATCACTTTTGTGTGAAATAATCCTAATAACCCATGTAATTGTTTACATGAAAATCATAAACCTGGGGGCATGTGCTTAAATTTATTAAGACCAGTGGTTGAGGGACTTTCACTATGTATTTTTAAACGTCCTCTAACATTTAGATATTTTGACAAAAAGCTCAAACTACTTTTGAACAAGGGAAACAATAAAGAGGAACACGCGGTGGACCGGGAAACAGAGACAGCCCCTCCCTCCCACTTGCCCCACACAGCAAGCTGGGGTTTCTGGTTTGGATCTGTTCCTCTGATAGAGGATTTCTGGGGAAACAAGGAGGTTTGGCTCCATGGGTCTCGAGGATTTGAGGAGTAAGAGCCACTTTCTTTTCCCTCCTCACCCCGCCGCTCTCCTGCCCCTTCGGCCCTGGGCACTAGAAGTGTGGCTGGGCAGGATCGGGAGGACAGGCGGGCCAGACAGCGCCCCGCGGCCTGTCCATGAGCCGCCCATGCATTATGGAAGACGCGCGCTGGGCTCGCTCCCTGGTCCTTAAATGACAGCAAATGAGGTAAAGCCAGGAGGGTGGGGACGGAAGGGGGGTGGGAGGGGGGCAGAAGGAAGCCATCTCCAGGGCCCCCGAGCGTTGGCTGAGGACCGGAGCCAGCCAGTGAGCGGAGCTTGGGAGAGGGAGGAGCACATCTTGATGCAGAGATGCTGCAGTGGCTCCGGGCGCGCTCACACACACGCGCCCTCACCCGCCACCGCCGCCGCGGCCGCCGCCGCACCCGGACAGCGAGCGGCTGAGGCCGCCAGGGCCCAGAGGAGGGCGGCCCAGGGGCTGGCGGCCCGGCCGGCCCTGGCTCACCGACTCGGGCAGCGTCCACCTGCCCCAGCCAACACCCTTCTCTCGCCCCAGGTAGGTGCCAAACGCTTTTGTCTCCTCCAACCCAGGGGCTTCCCCGCGCGTTGTCATGGGCCAGGGCTCCCGGCTCAGTTCCTGTAAATACCCCCTTGTAACTTGGGAGGGAACAGGGACAGGAACGCTAGCAGGTTGGGGCCATTCTGACTTCTCCCCTCAGCCCCTGTCTACCTCAGGGTGGGTGCTGGGGCTCCCCTCCGCCCTGTCTACGTGGGCGGCATCCCGCAGCGCTCTATCAGGCCGAGCTTGGCCGAAAAGCTGGACCCCAGGAGTATGTCCAGGAATTCGAGTTGGCCAGCGGGCAGTGGCAGCTGCCTGTGGAGAGGGCAGTTTCTCCTGGGCCGGCCCTGGGCACCCGGTCCAGGACAGGACCAGTCCATACGGCCAGGCCCTGGGCCCTGGCCTGTCCCAGAAGTCCCTGCATGGAATTGAGCGGGAGTCCTCAGATTTGAGGTTACCCAGGGTCTACCTCTGCAGGGTGACCTCTTTACAAAGTCTTGCTTCAGTTGGACAGAGGGGGAGGCTGTGGAAGAGAGAGGGGAGAGTGGAGCACAAGTTTGGGCAAAGGCCTGTCCAGGAACTGGGACTCAGGGAGGAGAGTCCTGAGGCCAGTCACATCCCAAAAGGCGAGAGGCTGGGGCCACCAGGCTGAAATTCCTTTCCTTCCCTTCCCCCTCCCAACCTTAGCTTCTCCTCAAATCCCTCCCCTCTATCCTCACTGGTGGGAGGGAAGGATTTGCACAAAGTTTGGCTTTCCAGTAAGGAAAGAGGCTGGAGCCAGAGTGGTATGGGGAGGGGAAGGGGCAGAGCTAGGGGGTTCTGGAAAGAGAGGGAAGTCCTTCTGCCCAGCACCGTGGGGCTTACGTAATGGGCTAGAGGTGGGGGCAGCCTCAGCCAGTAAGTGTCCGGAGCTGAATCCTGTCACCTTCTCCAAGAGGGTCTCTCAGGTGTGGGAAGCAGCGGGACGTGGAGGAGGCAGTGCCTATGGAAGGGGAGAGTCCTGCTGCTACTTGGGGATGGAGTCGGTCACCCTCTAGCCCCAGACCACTGGGGGCTGAGCCTATGTCCTAGGGGTGGGGGGATCCAGTGAGATCAGGAGGGAGTGGGGTTGTGCATGCCATGTCCCCAGCCCTGGAGAAAGGTGGGTTTCAGCATCTTTTCCCTCTGCTCAGAAGGAGGTGGGAGGAGGAACAGCCCAAGAAACCCAGTGCACAGGTGATGTTCTGGTCTCGTCTGGGCAACAGTTTCAGCCTCCTCTTCCAACTCTCTGGCCAAAGACCCCTCAGCTCACTTAGCCTCCAAGTCTCTCTACCTCCTGGTCCCATTCAGGGGGGCGGAATGAGCCACTGGAGATCGAGTGCAGCAAAAGGTGGCCCACCTGTGGGAGAGGCTGCTGTGACAGCACCTCCTGGGGGTGGGGCAGGGAGATGGCCTGGAGGTCACAACAGGTGCCCTCACTCCTGGCCTTGGGAGAAGGGACCTCTCCCCTTAAAGACAGCAGCATCCAAGCCCCTCCCCAGGGTGCCCACCAGTTAACCCCTTTCTAGCCAAGTTGCAGAACCACGGACAGGGCTTTTGCCACAAGGTCAAAGTCCTTCCTAATCGCCTGTGGGAGTCCTCAGCCAGTAAGAAGGAGGCAGGAGGTGAGACAGACAGGAAAGGGCCCCTGAGCCAATGATGTCAAAGTCACCCAAGGTCTACCTGCCTCACAGGTGCAGAGACCACTGTGCTGACACGATGAGCAGTGAGGGAAACAGAGGCACACTGTTCATGGAGATGAGTGCCCCAGACTCCAGGAGCCTGCGCTCATTCCCGGCTCTCTCTCTCTTACTCTCCTTCCTTCCTCTACTCCTTCTCTCCTCGCACTCCCTTCTCTGGTCGCATGTACTCCACCGGCTTCAGCCCTCGGCCTCCCCACCGCCAACCATTTCCCCTGCCAGATTTCACTCCTTATGCAACTCCATTCCAGCACCTTCTCTGTCAGCAGTTGTTCAAATAGAGACACATGTGGGATAGACCTCTGAGGAATTGTGCTTAACACGGTGGTTGCACATCTCGTCTCTGGCTGACCAAACTTACTCCTTAGGGGCATGTTCATAGACAGGGGACCCCAAGGCATCCTTTCTGCCTCTAAAGCCACCAGGGAAGCAATGCATCTGGGATGGCTTGGAGGATGCATAGTCCCCTCTTCAGAAACCTCCTCGAGCCAAACGTTGGTGAGAAAGCGTATTTCAAAGACAATCTCTAAGCCTGAGTGTGGGTGGTATTTGTATTTTTGGAGGGATTCCTAGGGCAGAACCAGGGGGTTGGAGAAGAGGTGGTTGATACACAGGGGAGGAAGAACCAGAGCAAAGAATATGCCAGGGAAGCCAGAGGGACTTATGTTAGACTGCAGGAGATACTTCCTGGCTAGAAGGGTGAGCCACGAGGAGGTGGGGCAGTCTCCTTTCAGATGACTCTAAGGATGGTGTGGAGAACTGGGGTCTGGTCCAAGGTTAAAGAGTCCTGCCTAGAGGCAAAGGTTGGGCTGGCTGACCCTATAAGTTTCTTCCAACTTCCAGTAATCCTGTTTCAAATGGTAAAAGGTGGATGTGACTCAGGAATCCATAAGAAGGCAGACATCCTTTTCATTCCCTCGTGCATGCTGGCCACCCCTTCATCCCTCAGGACCACAACCCCAATCTAGACCAACCCCCCAGAGGCTGTTGCTAACCTGGAACATTTATGGGAGTTTCTGTGGGCTCTGTGTCCTGATGGTAATCATCCTGGAATAAGTGCTTTCTTCAGTTTGATGATTCCTTGCTACAAGATTAGCCCATGTTTCTTTGTTTACCAAAGAGGATGCAAACAAAAGCAAGGTGTGTGATGTTCTCACCCGAAACCTGAACACCTACCATCCCAGGACACGTTCAGGCCCACACACATCTCAGCATCCTTCTTACCTAATGAGCCATTAAGTTCCCTACTTAGATGGGGAAGTCAACGCCAGCCTCTCACATACACCCATTTAGTCAAACCTGCTGGGTTTCCTCCAGCCCAAGCCCACATCTTTTCAGTGCCTGCCACCCTCAAGGACCAAGGGGTTCTCCCACCCTGTGCCTGGCTGGAGGGCAGCCTTCCTGCAGTGCTGCCCAAGAGGTGAAGCTAATCTGGACCCCAAATCCAAAGGAAACTAGCTTGAGAGGAGGAGCAGTTTGGACCCCACCTCCACCAGGCTTAAGTGCTGAACCACCCTGGAGGAAGCTGTCTAGGAACTGCGGGGAGCCTCCTTGCAGCAGAGTTGGGGGGACATGCAGAAATTGCTCTGCTAATGCAGGAGGAAATTTTCTTCCTGATTTGCTTCTTCAGAAACAAGTTGAAACCATTGTTCTTATGCCTGGCATCTCAAAAAGGGATCCTTCTACAGCGCTCATTCACTGCTTCACACCACACAGAGAGCAAGGCAGGCAAGTAGGAACACCTGTGGTCCGGGGGTGGCTGGCTCCTGATCCTGAGCTTCCCAGGAGGACGGAAGCCTCTCCTCTTCTGTCCACTCCCTACTTTAAAGGGTCTCTCTGTTAGAGTAGATCTCTCCTGCAGGGGCAAAGACTCTAGGCTCAGATCAAGGGCCAGACTCCCCCCTGCCCAATGCTGGAAGCTCAAACAAACCCATGAACCTGGGAGCCACAGCTCTCCCCAGAGGGCACGTCAGCATGAGGGCCGGGCCTCAGGGAAGCAGCTGCAGTCACAAAGAGCCTGCAGACAGAGCTGAGCAGCACACAGAGGGGGCTAAGGAAGGACAGGGCTGCACAGCTCCCCTGGTCCCCATTGGGGCTGAGGAGGTCCCTATGCCCCCATATCTCCCCTAAGGATGTCTGCAGCTCAGGGTACCACAGAGACCCCTCAATCACAATCCTTCACCCTGCCCCTTCCAGTTGCTGCCTTGGCCTGGCACGCTGAGATCCTAGCAGCCCCCACCCACTCCACCGCAGGGCCCTGTACTGACCAGAGGGGCATGGGGATGGTTCAGACCTTCCTGGAGGATGATGGTGCTTGCCTCCTGGGCAATTCTTGTCTTAGGCAAAGGAAAGGGTACTGATCTTAGATCCCACCAGGCAGGAGGTGAGGGCGGTTGAGAAGGAGTACCTGTCCCGGCCGCATGACCCCCTGAGCACATTGTACCAGGTATAACTCTGTCATGGGGGCTGTGTCCTTGTGCCCTAGTCTGGGGTGGTATGCTAGTGCTTACCTATGACCATTGCACCTGTGGGGTGTAAGAGGAGGGAGGCACCTGCCCAGGAGATTGTGGGTTTGTCAGTCTTCTAAATACATATGAGTGCCACCTGGATGTTGTGATTGTATAGCGGTAAGCCAGACAGGCCCAGTGGCTGTGGACACAAGGCTGTGAGATTTCTCAGTTCTAAGATCTGATCTTTCCTGAGCACTCACTATGAGCCTGTGACGTGCTGACCTCACAGCAGTCCCATGAAGCAGGTCCTACCCTTCTCATTCCCACTCTTGCAGATGGGAGAGTGAGGCTGGGACTGGTTAAGTAATGACTGTGATAACCAGGATTATACTAGTTAGTTGTATTAGGGGTATGCTAGCTAGACAGCACCAGGCAGGTTTACCTAATAGCCTGCCCTGTTAACCAGTGTGCTGTTTTATAGGATAGAGGTCAAGCAGGGACCTGAAGGGCTCCTCAAGTACTTTGTAGGCTGATAATAAATCACTTAGTCTCTGCCCACAGCTGGGCTCCAAACTCTTCTTTCCTACCACCATCCATAGGAAGTTGCCAAATCTCTCATTGCTCTCCAATCTCCATTACGGGGGAGAAGAGGAGAGACATTCAGGACCAGGAGCTGGGCGTCCCAATAGGCAGCAAGCACTCTGGGGTGGAGGGTGTACCTTTTATTTTCTGACTGGCTCCATGCAGGGGGCCTTATCCCAGAAACCCTGTCGTGTGTTGGAGCCCCACTCACAGCCTTCTGTCCCCCAGCTGTCCCCCAGGCCCTTTGTTTCCTGGGCCCAACAATTCGGCCAGCTCCCCCTGGTGCCCTGAACCCCCCAGTGGTCCACTCCCCCATGTGCTGGTGCCTCGCAGGACCAGCCCCTGCTGGTGACAGCCTGTGCTCGCCTGTGCCAGTCTGCGCCTGCACCCCTGCACTAGGGCAGCTGGCCTGGGCGAGACTTGGCTGGCTTAGGGCTCGCAGGGCCAGCTCTGGGCCTGGCATAGCTCCACTCCAGCCTTGCTCCTGACAAAAAAGCCTCCTCCATCCTGGGCATTCTAGAACGTATAATAGGGCAGATGGTATGGGGAGATGACTGATCGGTGAACTCATGAGCACATCCTAGGCTGCACTCAGGTGGTCAGGGAGCTCTGTAGAGGCAGTAACTTTATTACTGTCTCCCTGTGCTTAGCACAATGCCTGGCACATGGTCAGTAAATACTGTGATGGAAATGAATGCAGGGCAGGACTGGACACCAACTGCCTCACCTTTAGGGAGGCAAGGAGCTCCAACCCTTAGTCCAGACTCTGTGTGTGTGTGTGTTTTCACCCGAGGCTGTGGCACACAATGGAGCTCAATATACATCTGATCAAGCTGATGGGTCTCCGGTGCTCCCCGAGGGCAAGCCCTGGTGCTCCTGGATCCTGGCCCCTCCCCCGCAGTCTCCTCTAAGGCTGTATGTCTTGATCCCTGGAGGGTACCCAGGATCCTTGGGCTGGATTATTCGTGATTACCCACGGTAATTACTTATGGTAATAGAGATAACAGACAATCTTGACTACTGGAGGTGGTGGCGAAGGATCTATGATGCAAACCTCCTGGTGGGTTGCAGGGAAACAAGGCAAGGGGCTGAGTCCTCACACCCGAGACACACACACACAAACACACACACACACACACACACACACATACACACAAAGACCAGACATCATCATACACAGACACATAGACACATGCATACATGCAGACACAAAACTCAGATCACACATATAGACACAACAGACAGATACCCACAAGCATTATATCCATGCACACTGGGACATAAACATGCACACACACCCAGCTCTCACCAGCACTGCTGTGGGAGCTAGAGACTCCGGGTAGGAATCTGCCCCGAGGCTATCCCGGAGTCTCCAGCCCCTGGTTGTCTGTCTCTGCCTTGCTCTGGCACATTCAGTACAAGTGCCTGGAGCCCTCCCTAGGCCGGCACCCTGCCCCCAGTGAGCTCCCGGGCCTGGCAGGCTGGCAAAGAGCAGGGAGCAAATGATGATTGAGCACCTTCTCTGTGCCAGGCATCAGGACTCAGCACACCAGTGCCAATGGGGTGATTTTCCAACTTTTTGGAGCCATAAAGTCCTTTGTTTAAAGGGAACTTCATAGGAAAGTCCTGTATATAAAGCAGATACAAGTGGAGCTGCTCTGGCTGGAGTGGGGAAGGAGTCTGGAGCCCCATGCTCTCTCCCTAGTCTCCCATGGTGGCCCTGAGACAGGTACAAACAGCCCCAAGACTTCACAGCAGTTTGAAAACCACTGCAAGGCACTCTAGCACCTCATGGAACCCTCCAAAGAACTCTGTAAAGTGCATGTTATGATCTCCACTTTGCAGATGAGAAAACTGAGTCTTCACAAGGGGCATTAACCTGTCCAAGCTCACGAAGCTGTTCAGAGATGAAGTCAATATTAACAACTCCTGTTCATCAGATTCAAATCCTGGAAGGTCCCAACACCTCTCTATTCTGAGGATGACTCACTGCATTTGTATAGCATCCAGGGACATATGTCTGTGATTTCCCCTGACCAGATACCCTGCTGACCCTAGAGCTCTGAGTGTGTGTGTGTATGAGAGAGAGAGAGAGAGAGAAAGAGAAAGGGAGAGTTTGCCTTGGGGTTGCCCCCAGAAAGCACAGAAGACCTGTCAGCCCTGTCAAGTACATACAGACTGTCCCTGACTTATAGTGACTTGACTTACAATTATTCAAATTTACGATGGTGCAAAAGCAATACACATTCAATGGAAACCATACTTCGAGTATCCAACAACTATTCTGTTTTTCACTTTGAGTACAGTATTCAATACATTACATGAGATACTTAACACGCTATTGTAAAATAGGCTTTGTATTTGGTGACTTTGCCCAACTGCAGGGGAATGTAAGTGTTCTGAGTACATTTTTTTTTTTTTTTTTTTTTTTTTTTTTTTTTTTTTTTGAGATGGAGTTTTGCTCTTGTTGCCCAGGCTGCAGTGCAATGGCTCACTGCAACCTCCGCCTCCCAAGTTCGAGCGATTCTCATGCCTCAGCCTCCCGAGTAGCTGGGATTATAGGGACCTGCCACCATGCCCAGCTAATTTTTGTATTTTTAGTAGAGATGGGGTTTCACCATGTTGGCCAGGCTGATCTCCAACTCCTGACCTCAGGTGATTCACCCGTCTCGGCCTCGCAAAGTGCTGGGATTACAGGCGTGAGCCACGGTGCCCGGCCTTCTGAGTACATTTAAGGTGGGTTAGGCCAAGCTATGATGTTCAGTAGATTAGGTGTATTAAATGAATTTTCAACTTACAATATTTTCAACTTTTGGTGAGTTTATCGGGATGTTACCCCATCGTAAGTCAAGGAGCATCTGCATGAGCCCCATCACGTGTGCCCACGCATGTGTTCCCTGGCTCCTGGAGGCATATAATTACAGTTGTTCTTGACCAGTTAAATGCAACATACAAGTAACAACTATGATGTGCCAGGTACTTTGCTAGGCATAGGTAATACCAAAATGAACACAACACAATCACTCCCCTGGGCAGCTCAGAACCTTCTAATGGAGACGGACACAGTTCCACAGGCAGGGTACCAAAGGTGTAGTCAAGAACAGAGTGAACTGAATTCTTTGTGCAGACAGGGGCATCTTAGGCACTTCCCGGCAGGGGTGAGACATGGACAGGGCCTTGCAGGACAGACTGCCTTGCCTAGGAAGGGCATTACAGGAGAATGGAGATAGATGGGCTGGGGGAATGTCAGAGGGGTTGCAAGTGCAGAATGTCTTGAGTTCAAGTCTGGAACTGAGAGTGGCAAGGACAGGGAGGAACAGGTATTCAGGGAGAATTGGCACCTGGGCACCTTGCCTGTCAATGGGAAGTGGATATGAGGCCGCAGTCGGGGTGGAGGAGAGAGTGCCATCTGCTCCAACGCCCTGCTCCCTGCAAAACACCCAGCTTCTTGGCTTCCTTGCCCATATCCTTCCTGACAGGCCCTGGGGCCACCTCTCCGTTCTCTTCCCCCAGGCTCCTTTGGGTGCCAGCTGTGGCTGTGAAAGAGGCAGGAAAAGGTTGTGGGGTGATCAGATGTGGAGGGTTAAAGGGGTTCGGGAGCTCTCTTCCTGAGGGACTAGAGTGTGATGTGAGACAGGGCAGACCCTGAGCTTGCACTGGCCTTCAGCCCCTGCACAGGCCCAAGGAGCAATCTTAGGTCCTCTGCAGCCTTCCTTCTCCACCCGGGTCCCCATCCAGGGGACAGCATTCCCAGGCCCTTGGCCACTCTGCATTCTGGGAGCATCACCAGAGGCGGAACACTGAGATCCAGAGATGGGATGGGTCTTGTCGGCAGTTTGCAAAAGGGCCCCCAGCCAGGCTCTCTCCCCAAGCCCTGACCCCCTCCCGCTGCTCTTAGGTTTCTGCAAAGAGGGCAGGTAGAGCAGAGCAGCAGAATCTGCAGCCAGGCTCGCTGGTCCCTGTGGAGGCTCTGAGCCCAGTGACCCAGGTTCACTCTGATAACCAGTAACTGGAAAGCAGGCCCCTGACATTCCACACTCCCCTCCGAACTAGGAAAGTCCTCCCAGGGACTGGGAGTGAACGGGGAGGCTGGCTCTGCCCCTGCCCTCACCTCCCAAGAGGAGGCCCCATCTCTCAGACTGATGGGACAGGTGACTGACTTGCTCTCAGCAGCTACAGGGAACAGGTTCCTCTCCAGAGCTCAAAGATTGAACCAAGCCTCAGCTCATCTCTGTGCAAGAGGGAGACTCCTCTGGGAGCTGCGTTAACTCTTTCGACCCAGAAAGCCTGCTGGGCCCCTTCACCCATCTGGTTGGGGCATTGCTAATGGGGCCAAGGTCATGACTCCGCTGGTAAGAGGGTGTGGACAGATCAGTGAGACCCCTCCTCCCTGCTAGGAAAACAAGACTGGGAGACTTAAGGCAGCTCCCAAAGGAGTTTATTAGCCCCCACCCAGACAGCTGAGGGGAAGGGGCAGGGGGAAAGTCGGCCCCAAGCCCTCCTGCCAGAGGAAAACGTTACTGACTTCCAGCCCAGGCAAGGGTCCTGTTCTCTTCCAATCTCGCCTTAAGAGCTGACGGGCGAGAGGGCAGGTGGGTTCTTACCTCCCAATTAATCTCTGCTTTCACTTCTTAAGCGGCACCCCGCTGGCTGGAGTGGGGGCGGGTGGGGGTACAGGGCTGAGCCAGACTCCCAAGGGACCAGTAGGAGGCGCTCAGCCCCAGGAAGAGCTTCTTGGTAATAGCCAAGCCCCTTCCTCTGGGGCCCTGGGGAGAATTAGTGCTTGGGCAATTCCGGCAGCTCCCCAGGCCGAGGTAAAAGCTTTAGAGACCCAGATGTGCCTGGAGCTAGGAGGAGCGCTCCTCGGCTCAGAGCCCTCCTGTCTGCCTGCCTCCCCAGGTCCTTCTCAGCCTCCAGCTGGGCTGTCCCCAAGCTGAGCTGAGGCTCTTCTCCTCCGATCCCCACCTCTGCCCGGACATCCACCATGGGGACAGCCACCAGGAGGAAGCCACACCTGCTGCTGGTAGCTGCTGTGGCCCTTGTCTCCTCTTCAGGTAAGAGGGCTCATCTGGGCTTTGAAGCCTAGCAGGCATGATTATAGCATTATATCCTTGCTATGATTTGGGTGACAATTTCAGAAATCATTGACTCTGCATTGCAGGAGCAGCTAGATTTCTGAGGCCATTTCCTTGCTGAAATTTCCCATTTGTAGATCTTACCTTTCCTTTGAGTTTAGGAGGAAAGGGAATATGTCTTTGCCGTGTTATAGATGAAGGAAGAATGACCCAGAGAGGGTGAGTGGCTTGCCCTGGGTCACACAGCAAGACGATGGCATGCCCAGATCTCCACAATATCACCCGGAGTTGCAGCCTCAAAGGCTGCACTGTCCACTACGGAAGGTAATAGCCACATGGGACTACTACAACTCAGATTCAATTCCATTTTTAAAATAATTTCCTCAGGTGCACTAGCCACATTCGAATGTTCAATAGCCATATTGGATAGCACAGAGCATAGAACATTTCCATCATTGCAGGACGTTCTCCCAGACAGGGCTCTGTAGTCCCCTGACATGAGCAGACAGCAGTCAACCCCAGTAAACGCTAGAAGGGTTTATTAAGGTAATGCTGCATCCCAGCAAATGGATCAAGCATAGAACATGATCTGGGAAGAGATGTGGCAGAGGAGGGAGCTCAGGTTCTCCTCCCAGGGGAGCTCCCAGCTTGGAGGAGAGGCAGAGGGACACTGGCAGGAGGGGAAGGAGAGGGTGAAGAGGGCGGGCTGAGAGCCACAGGCCAGCTGGACTCTGGAGAGCATGTCAGGCCAGAGGAGCCGGGCAGCTGGTCTGTCCTAGGGCAAGAGGGAGGTCCCCAGCCGCCTCCTGCTCTAAGGGGTCTGCTGGACCCACTGCTTGGCCTCTACCCTGACCCTCAGCCCAGATCAATAGATGCTTCTTTTCTCCTTAAACATCCCCGTGGGAGTCTCCATGGTCCTGGAGTTCTAAGCACCTCAGACTCTACCTCCCCCACCCCACACCCCCTGGAAGGCTACAGCCAGTGCATTTCAGTTCCTTTGTCTCACCAGGGAAGGACTCCACTGGCATACTTTCAGATGTTCTCATTCTGTCCTCACTGCTTCCCAGTCCTACAGCTCAGTCAGTGAGGCTGCTGGGAAACAGGGCTGACTCAGAGTGTGGGGGGAGCCACCTAGCCCCCCAGGCCTCGCTACCTGTCCCAGGGTCCACCAGACTGGGAAGAGCTACAGGGATGGGGAGCCTCAACTGCACAGAGCAGGAGATGCCAACCCCAGAAGGAGCAGAGGGGAGGCACCTGGGCTTCTAGCATCCCCTCCCTCAGGGACACCTCAATGCTGGATCCACACCATCTAAGGAAAGGGGTACGGACAGCCTCCAAGGTCCTCAGACCCAGAGACACACGAAGCCAATGGCCAAGGGGCTGGGATCTGTTTTGCCACCTCCCAGAGCTCCAGAGAGAGACAGGGGTGGCAAATCCCATCGCTGGCCGCCACCCCTCCTGGGAAGGTGCCTCAGCTCTGGGCTTTTCTTGCTGCCCTGTCCTCGGGATATAGCTGTGGATTCCTGGCACTCCAGTGCAAGGAGGAGTATCAAGGATCCCCCTCCACCTTCTCATCTCTCTAACTCCCTTCCTCTGCAAGGTTTCTGATGCCTGTGTTTGGGGGAACAGTTACCATGACAGGGCATCAGAAAAGAATCAGAGAGGATGCGGAACAAGAATAAGGAAGGACTGGTCTTGCCTGGGAGAGTGTGTGTTGTTGTTGTTTGGGGTTTTGTTTTTGTTTTTGAGATGGAGTCTCACTCTGTCACCCAGGCTGGAGTGCAGTGGTATGATCTCGGCTCACTGCAACCTCTGACTCCTAGGTTCAAGTGGTTCTCCTGCCTCAGCCTCCCGAGTAGCTGGGATTACAGACACCTGCCACCACACTCGGCTAATTTTTGTATTTTTAGTAGAGACGGGGTTTCACCATGTTGGCCAGGCTGGTCTCGAACTCTCGACCTCAGGTGATCCTCCTGCCTCCACCTCTCAAAGTGCTGGGATTACAGGGAGAGAGTGTGTTTTTGTGTGCGCATGTGTAAGCACACACACGGGAAGGCTCATGTGTGGGTGGGTGTGTATGTAGCTGAAGAGGTAAGTGTGGGTGTGTGAGGGCGTCTGTGGATATGGATGGCTGAGAGGCTGGAGGTATGAGTGAGGTGTCTGCATGGAGGTGGTGCTATGCTGGGGATAATGAATGTGTCCAGAAAGTCTCACAGCACAGTGCGACCAGCTCTCATACCCCAGCCTCCCTGTAGAATGCCCAAGGGCATTTTCTAAGACTTGGACTCCCAAGCCTCACTCCGAGAGATTCTGACTCCTTATCTGTGAGATGGAGCAGGGCCTCTGGTGGTTCTGATGGGAAACAGAGGTCAAGAGTCAGGGACACTGGGGTTAAGAATGCTGGTGGTGGGGTCAGCCTGGCCAAGGTCCAAACCCCCAGATCTGCTCCTTCAAGCTGTGGGATCTGGAGCAAGTTATTAAAGCTTTCTAACTCTTAGCTTCCACATCAGGAAAATAAGAAAATGGCAATACCTATCTTGTAAAGAGGTTATGAGAAGGAAATATGGAGCTTGGTATGGGATAAATAGTAAGCACTCCATCGGTAGCACCTATTTTTATTATTATTTTTATTATTATGAATGCATGGATTATATATAAAAGTCTCCATGGCCATCTATAGCTGTGTGTCAGGGGAAAATGGATGTGTGTGTAAATGTGTGTATCTGGCCATTTGAGCAGCTTAGGGAGATGCATATGTACGAATTTATGTATGATATGAGTGTGCATATAAGAATAATGTGTGGAAGGCCGGGCGCGGTGGCTCAAGCCTGTAATCCCAGCACTTTGGGAGGCCGAGACGGGGGGATCACGAGGTCAGGAGATCAAGACCATCCTGGCTAACACGGTGAAACCCCGCCTCTACTAAAAACTACAAAAAACTAGCCGGGCGAGGTGGCGGGCGCCTGTAGTCCCAGCTACTCGGGAGGCTGAGGCAGGAGAATGGTGTAAACCCGGGAGGCGGAGTTTGCAGTAAGCTGAGATCCGGCCACAGCGCTCCAGCCTGGGTGACAGAGCGAGACTCCGTCTCAAAAAAAAAAAAGAAAGAAAGAAAGAAAATGTGTGGAGGTGAGAGATGCAGAGGGGCGTGTATGTGAATATTTGGGTGAGTGGACGGCTGAGAGCAGAGGAGAAAGGTTTCTCAGGAAGAAAGAGTCTGAATGTATTAATGTGCCCCAAGCCCATTCAGCCACGCCATCACCCAGAGTTCCTGGAGCTGCTATTGTACGAGGTGGTTCTCAGCAGACCGGCTGCCTCCCAGCCCCTCCTTTGCCCCACCTCCCAGCAGTGCCAGCTGGGGCAGGGCTCCTACCCTACACCACCATCATTAACTTGGGATTAAGCTGGGCTCTCCAGCCGAGATGATGCTGTCACCGCCCGCCGCCTCCGCCTCTGAGGCCTGCGGCGGCAGTGAGGGAGAATGGCACGAGGGATGCCTGCACCGGGCCATTTCTGGGAGCCCTGCCTCCTACCTCATTCTGAGAGCTGCTTAGCAGCTGCCCTCACTCCCAGGGGGCCAGGACTGGGCCTCAGCTGCAGCATGGGGTCACCCCCTACCCCTGGAAGAGGACTGACGGCTGGATGCGCTGGGAAAGGAGCTAATTGGTTAATAGGGATCCCTTTCCCCATGACCCACCAAGGAAGGCCTGAAATCAGCTGTGTTAAGAGGTAGAAGCCAATTAGGGATAGCCTGGCTCCCACCTGACACGGCAGAGGCAAAACGGACTGGCCTCACCAGTCAGCAGAGAGCCCACCCCAGCCCTGTCGAAAGGCAGGTGCGATGTCCAGCCAATCTGTGGCTCTTCATCCCCTGCCCTGCCCTGCAGCAGGACAATGATGCATGAAGAGAGAGGTCTGCCCCATTTGCCTGTGGGGTACTCATTGGTCCACCAAGCTTAGGAGGAATTGATCTGTCTGTGCCACAGACTTGCTGGGTGACCATGGGCAAGTCACTCCCTTTCTGAACATTTCTTGAATTGTGATACTGGAATTGTATAAAACTGCCACCAAAGCAAACTGCCCACCCTCCACCCATCAAAGCAAACTGCCCACCCTCCACCCATCAAAGCAAACTGCCCACCCTCCACCCACCTTCTCTTCCAAGTCCCCACCCAACACGTGGCTCCAGCAAACATCTGCTTGCCCGCCACCTTCCAAGGGTTTGTCTGGCTGAATCCTCACGCAGACCCTGGGAGGTGAATTCATATTATTTTCATATCACAGGTGAAGACATTGAGGCTCAGAAGGGTTCCACAACTTTCCCAAGGTCCCACGGCTAGTAGAGGGCCAGTCTAGTCCCCAGGCCCAGGCCTCGTGGTCCACACTGCCCCAGTAAGGGTATTAGGCTCCAGGGACATACATCCTGTCTGCATGTTTGTGGCTGGCAATGTCTCATGCACCTCACACCCCACAGATCAGTTCTTCTGCAAGGCTCCCTTAAAAGCCCCCTGAGAGGTAGAACAGCTTCCATTCTGAGGCCCCAGCACCTTGAACTTTATGGCATTTGCCACCTTGCACTGCCAATTTCCTGTTTCCCGCCTTGGACCGCAAGCCCCTTGAAGAAGAGGGACTGTGTCTTAATCATTTTTACAAGCCAGTCTCTAGCCCAGTGCTGGGTATAGAGCGGGTGCTCAATACCTGAGTGTAGGATGGGTGATTGACTGAACTGATATGGCCAGATGGGGCTTGCCCAGCCTATTTAAATTCAAATTTAAATGAATTAAATAAAATGTAAAATGTCATCCCTCAGTTGCAATAGCCCCATGTCACGTGCTCAATAGCCCCACGTGGCTAGTGGTTACCACATTGAACAGTGCAGAAAATGGAACATTCCCATCATCAGAGAAAGTTTTACTGGACAGCACAGCCCAAGAGGCCAGGCTCCGGCCAGGCCCAGGCTCTGAGGCCTCTGGTGGTGTCCTCACCTGCAGCTTGGAGTTCAGCCCTGGGATCCCCAACCACCTTTGGGCCTGTCTTTGAAGACCAGCCCCTCAGTGTGCTATTCCCAGAGGAGTCCACGGAGGAGCAGGTGTTGCTGGCATGCCGCGCCCGGGCCAGCCCTCCAGCCACCTATCGGTAAGGCCTCTGCAGGGGGTGCTGGGAGGCCCTAGGCAGCCATTGAACCTTCCCTCTCATCAGCCCTGCCACCAGGCAGGACTCAGAGGTCCCCTTCCTCCGTCCCCTGCTGCAGGTGGAAGATGAATGGCACTGAGATGAAGCTGGAGCCAGGTTCCCGTCACCAGCTGGTGGGGGGCAACCTGGTCATCATGAACCCCACCAAGGCACAGGATGCCGGGGTCTACCAGTGCCTGGCCTCCAACCCAGTGGGCACCGTTGTCAGCAGGGAGGCCATCCTCCGCTTCGGCTGTGAGACCCGCGGGGGACCAAGACACTTTGCGGGAGGGGGAGGGGGGCTAGGAGAAAGTACCCAGAAAGGACAAGTGACACCCTCAAGCCAGGCCTTCCTGACCTCACATGACATGCCTTAGTGAACTGCTGCTTCTCCGTGAAGGATGAGTCAGGGAGGGGCTCGCAGGCCAGGAGGACAGTGCCTGAGCCCCTGGTCTCTGCCTCCAGTTCTGCAGGAATTCTCCAAGGAGGAGCGAGACCCAGTGAAAACCCATGAAGGCTGGGGGGTGATGTTGCCCTGTAACCCACCTGCCCACTACCCAGGTGAGTCCAGACCTTGGGCCACGGTAAAAGAGGGCACAGGAAGGGCTACCAGAAATTTGGCAGAAGAAGGATGGAATAAAAGGTGACCCCTGCAAATGACCCTTAGAAGCACCCATCCCTGGGACCCTAATTTTAAATGATCTGTGTTTTCTTTATGGGTCTGTCATTTTCCATCTCTGTGCCCTGCTTCCACCTTCAAACTGGGTGGTCCCTGAGGGCTGCGATCGCTGACAGACTTAGTGCTCTCTAAGGGCAGGAATAGTCACTTCTTCCCTCTAGGTCTCCCCTTAGCCCCAGTTCAGAGCATGGTGGCTGTCAGGACAGGGCTTGCAGAACCCCACCAGCATGCTGGGGTCCCACCCAGAGTGGTCCTGTTAGCCCAGCACCCCCTGGGTTCCTCAAACTCCTCACATCCTAGGCTTGTCCTACCGCTGGCTCCTCAACGAGTTCCCCAACTTCATCCCGACGGACGGGCGTCACTTCGTGTCCCAGACCACAGGGAATCTGTACATTGCCCGAACCAATGCCTCAGACCTGGGCAACTACTCCTGTTTGGCCACCAGCCACATGGACTTCTCCACCAAGAGCGTCTTCAGCAAATTTGCTCAGCTCAACCTGGCTGCTGAAGGTCAGGCTCGGTCAGGCGTGGCGGGAGGGAGGGAACTGGAAGGGTCAGCGGGCATTGGGAAAAGGGTTTTTCCTTTGGAGACTGGAAGATCGGCTTGCAGGGCACTGATTCCAGGCCCTGGACCCCCAGATCCTCCTGCTTCAAATCCTCAGGCCCTTGCCCTAGGCCTCAGGGAGATTCCACACAGCTGCCAAGGCATAGTTGGCTCTGAAAGGTGCTGAGATCCCAAGCACGGTAGCACCTGACCTGGAATCATCTGCATCTGATTTGTAAAATTCTCTCTCCCCAGATACCCGGCTCTTTGCACCCAGCATCAAGGCCCGGTTCCCAGCAGAGACCTATGCACTGGTGGGGCAGCAGGTCACCCTGGAGTGCTTTGCCTTTGGGAAGTGAGTGTGAAAAGGGAGGGGTACCAGGGCACAGTCTCTTGGGGGCACAGGTGACCCCAGGGTGAGGGCAGGCAGAGTCAGGGCTGTCATCTTGGTGTCCCTCACAGGGTCTAGCAAAGTACTGGGCACACAGTGGGTATCGACCACCACTCACTGGACACTAACTCTCTGGGTGAGGCACCGCATGTGCCAGGAGTCTTCCACGGCCAGAATCACTTGGTCCTCCAGCAGCACACGGCAGGCTCAGACAGCTTGAGTAACACCCAAGGCTGGAGGCAGGCAGCACAGTGTACAGACTCCAACCCTGTCTGCCTCGTTCAGACCCCAGCTCTGCCACCCGCAGACCTTGGGTAAACTGCCTAACTTCTCTGTGCCTCAGTTTCTTTATGGTGGTAATAATAGTACCCACCTCATAGGGTTGTCATGAGGATTAAATCAGTTCATATATGTGAGGTGCTGAGAACAGTGCCTGGAATTTAGGAAAGCGTTCCGTGAACGTTAACAGTGATCTATTTGAGAATCACAACAGAAAGCGTTCTCTTTCTTGCACTCTTAGAAGAAAGATTCACTGGAACAGGGCTAAGCAAACAGCAGGTGCTCAATAAATGTTTGTAGAATGAAAGAAAGAATGTGATTTGTACTTTGACCCCTCCTCCCTCAACTATCTCCTGTGGTTACCTGGGATAATCTTTGCCTTGTGGGAAGTTTTGGGCTTCCAGAAAATCCACGTGAAAAGCATGTGGAAGGGGGGCCAGGTACAGTGGTTCACATCTGTAATCCCAGCACTTTGGGAAGCCAAGGAGGGCAGATCACAAGGTCAGGAGATCGAGACCATCCTGGCTAACACGGTGAAATCCCGTCTTAACTAAAAATACAAAAAAATTAGCCGGGCGTGATGGTGGACGCCTGTAGTTCCAGCTACTTGGGAGGCTGAGGCAGGAGAATGGCGTGAACCCGGGAGGCGGAGCTTGCAGTGAGCCAAGATAGTGCCACTGCACTCCAGCCTGGGCGAGAGAGCGAGACTCCATCTAAAAAAAAAAAGAAAAGAAAAGCATGTGGAAGAGGAATATATTAACCATTAAAACTGATACCTCAGTCCGTTTTAGTGCACAGATTACTAATAGCTAAAGTCCCTTTGAAAAGTAGGGGGGCAAGGCCTGCCCTGTAGAGGCAACGGAAAAGAGAACCCATAAAGACCCAGTTCACAGGCCACTGTGGCGGAGGGCAGACCCTGCTTCAGAGTGCAGACCCCGCAGAAGCCCAGCTTCACTGGCTCGAGGGTTGTTGCAGGAGGGATGGGTAGAGGAGCCCTGCCTCTTGCCCCTTCCCTGCGTGTGCTCCGAACCTACCTGGGAGAAGAGAGTGAGGATCAGCCAGAAGGCACCCTCTCTCCCTCTGTTCCTCTCAGGCCCAGCGTCTCAGGAGGGCCTGAGAGTCTGGGTATGAGGAGCTGTGGGCACTGGAGGGGTAGGCCCAGCTTAGCCCACACCCTCTGGCTTTGTTTCTCCTGCCAGCCCTGTACCCCGGATCAAGTGGCGCAAAGTGGATGGCTCCCTATCCCCACAGTGGACCACAGCTGAGCCCACCCTGCAGATCCCCAGCGTCAGCTTTGAGGATGAGGGCACCTACGAGTGTGAGGCGGAGAACTCCAAGGGCCGAGACACCGTGCAGGGCCGCATCATCGTGCAGGGTACAGAGCCAGGGACACCTTCTCCGCCCCTCCCGACCGCCCTTCCTGCCTTCACCCTTGTCCCCAAGGAAACAGACCCAAAAGTCAGGGAGGAGACTGGGAGGCCCCCTGCATGAGCCTGCTTGCCCTAGGACTGCACTGAGTCTGGGACCAGAAGAAGCTAGTGCTGTGGTCAGCTCAGAGCTTCAGTCAGGGGTGCAGAAAGCACACAGGAGGCTCCAGAATGATTTAAGTTGCGAACGCAGCCACTGGCACAACCACAGAGTGCCAGCTTTCTTGTGCCTCCTTCTTCCTGCCCCCTCCTCTTTGTCCTCTCCGTCCCGGAATGCTGATGGCACCCTCTGCTGTCTGGCACAGGTACTGCTACCCTGATTTTCTGTTCCTTTTAATGAGCCGGAAGCTCCTCCTAGCTCATGCCAGGTTTTCTTTTCCGGGCTCCCACAGCTCAGCCTGAGTGGCTGAAGGTGATCTCGGACACAGAGGCTGACATTGGCTCCAACCTGCGTTGGGGCTGTGCAGCCGCCGGCAAGCCCCGGCCTACAGTGCGCTGGCTGCGGAACGGGGAGCCTCTGGCCTCCCAGGTAGGAGACATGGGATTCCTCCCACACATAACTGTCCTCTGCTCACTTGGTTCCCTCACCCCCCAGAACTTCCCCTGCACCACTAGTAGCCCTCTGGGCTAATTAGGGTGTCAAAGGGTGGTCCTAGGACCACCTGAAGACTTCTTCCCATCCCAGTCCCATGGCCACAGGCTGGGGCTGGATCCAGGCACAATTCAGCCACAAAAGAAGTGATGTGGTCCTGACTGGATCACCTCACCCTTCCAGCTTTGGGGAAGCCTGGGTAATCTGCATCCTGAGGTTCCAGGTGGCCCTGAGGTAGGACTGGACATACAAGCCATATCCTCTAGGGATTATCAGCCTAAAATCTCCACTGCCCCCACCCCTGCCAACCCCTCCTCCCTGTGGCTCCAGTGGTCCTGATCCCCCTGGGCTCTGGGCTCTTCTGCACAGAACCGGGTGGAGGTGTTGGCCGGGGACCTGCGGTTCTCCAAGCTGAGCCTGGAGGACTCAGGCATGTACCAGTGTGTGGCAGAGAATAAGCACGGTACCATCTACGCCAGTGCCGAGCTAGCCGTGCAAGGTAAGGGGCCCAGGGAGGCAGGGGACATCCCAAGGACATGCATATGGTGGCTTTCAGAGCTCTGAGTTTAGGTGTTTCCAAACACACATGCACATACCCTATAGCAATTTTCCTTGGTTTTCCAAGTTTCTAAGTAGGAGAACTCAGAGATTTAAGAAAGGGGATGAGACACAGGGTTGAGAGCTGCCAAAGGGCAGGGTCTCTGACTTGTCCCATGTCTGGCACACAGTAAATATTTGCTACACTGAAAAAAAATGGAAACCAAATCAATCAGATCTGTGTAACCCAACCCTTTCGGCTATGTGAGCTTTGGCAAGTTACTTAGTGTTTCTGTGTTTCAGTTTCTTGATTATAAAATATAGGCAGTAATAGTCCTGCCCTCCTGGGCTGCTGTAGGGAACAAGTGAGATGAAAGAGGTACAGCATAAAAGGCCTGCCCATTTTATGCTGGTGCCTGGGAAATGCCAGCCAGTGCTAATATTTAGTTGTGTGATTTGATCTCACTGAGCCTCAGTTTCCTCATCCATAAAATGGACACAGTGATACCCACCACATCAAGTTTTAGTGAAGCTTTGCTAAGAAGCATTCATTCGTTCCTTCATCCATTCAACCAATACTTACTCAACACCTCACAGAGGACGAATACGAAAGATACAGTCTCTGCCTTTAAGTAGCTTACAATCCAGCAGAGGGAAAGGGACAAATAAACCCAAAATCAAACAATTAAACAATTTCAGCTAGCCATCAAACATAGTATAAAGAAAATCCAGGCAGGGTGCAGTGGCTCATGCCTGTAATCCCAGCACTTTGGGAGGCAGGGGTGGGTGGATCACCTCGAGCTCAGGAGTTCGAGACCAGCCTTGGCAACATGGTGAAACCCCATGTCTATGAAAAACGCAAAAATTAGCCAGGCATGGTAGCACACACGTGTAGTCCCAGCTACACAGGAGGCTGAGGCAGGAGAATCAATTGAGCCCTGGAGGCAGAGGCTGCAGTGAGCTGAGATTGTGCCATTGCACTCCAGCCTGGGCAACAGAACAAGACTGGTCTTAAACGAAAATAAAAGAAAATCGAGTAGAGTGATGGGCGTGAGATGGGCTTGTTAGATGGGGTGGTCAGAGAAGTCTTCTATGAGGAAGTCCCAATTAGGGTGTGTGACCTGAATGTTAAGGAGCCAGCCGCGTGAAGATCTGGGGAATTTCCAGGCAAGATTTACAGCAAGTGCAAAGGTCTGGAGGCAGGAAAAGACTTCACAACTTCAAAAGAGAGAGGGAAAAAAGGCTAGGTGATTGGAACATAATGAGTGGGAGAGAGTGGAGCAAGATGTGATTGGAAAGATGGAGACTTATTTGTGAAGAGCCGGGCTCCACTGAGTGTGAGTTGAAAAAGCTGTTCATTCCTCGCTGGGTGGAGAAAAGATTGTAGGAGGAACGCGCAGAAACAGGAAGACTGAAGTGGGGCGGCGGCGGCGGCGGGGGGGGGAGTTGAGGGTGGGGGCTGGGGAGGGCGGTGGTGTCAATAGTCCAGGCAAGAGATTTGATAGCTTAGGCCAGAGAAAAAAGGGCTTGGTTCTGAAAGAATTCTGGAAGAGGTGCTGGTAGGAGTCACTCATGAGGTGGCCTCAAAGGGCAGGCCAAGTAACGTCTTCATCAAGGGTGACAGTACTTTTCTCTGTGGCTCTCCCCTTTCCTTCCAGCACTCGCCCCTGACTTCAGGCTGAATCCTGTGAGGCGTCTGATCCCTGCAGCCCGCGGGGGAGAGATCGTTATCCCCTGCCAGCCCCGGGCAGCTCCAAAGGCCGTGGTGCTCTGGAGCAAAGGCACGGAGATTTTGGTCAACAGCAGCAGGTACCACCCACACCCCACCCTGCACAGTTCCTGCTCCGCCTCGTTAGGAGGCTAATTCCCCTCATATGACAACCGTCCCTGAGTTGGGCACATCTGCTTTGTCCTTGCCACAGAGTGACTGTAACTCCAGATGGCACCTTGATCATAAGAAACATCAGTCGGTCAGATGAAGGCAAATACACCTGCTTTGCTGAGAACTTCATGGGCAAAGCCAACAGCACTGGAATCCTGTCTGTGCGAGGTGAGGGCTGCCATGTGGGTAGGCCGGGGTCTCAGCCTCCTCAGGGTACTGTCCTCCCCATCATCCTGCTCCTGTGTCCCACATTGCTCCTAGTTTGGTGTCGAGGCCACCCCCGGATTCAGTTTCGCTTGGGACCACCCCCTGGCCACCATCGAGACTCCGGTCATGCTTCCCTGCCTGCCACACACTCATGCAGTCCTGGGAAGTTGGGACATGTGGGTCACACCGCCTCTTCTCTTTGCTGGACCTTAGGACAGAGCCTCTCAGCTGGCCCTGCGGCCCCTGCCTGTGCCCGTTTCCTCCCCCATCCACCCAGGGGCCTTGTTTTACTTGGCAGATGCAACCAAGATCACCCTAGCCCCCTCGAGTGCCGACATCAACTTGGGTGACAACCTGACCCTACAGTGCCATGCCTCCCACGACCCCACCATGGACCTCACCTTCACCTGGACCCTGGACGACTTCCCCATCGACTTTGATAAGCCCGGAGGGCACTACCGAAGAACCAGTGTGGTGAGGCCTACGGCCAGAGCCCCATGGCTTCTCCCTCTTTCCAGAGAGACAGGGGCCCCAGGATGTCCTAAGCCATCCCCACCTTTAAGTCCCCCATAGCCTAAGCATCCCCATTCCCTCAGGCCCACACATGGCAAACTCATCCTTGGATGAATAGCCGTCCTTCCTGGATTCCACCCAGGGACCATGCATATAGGAGAGGGTTAGGGACAAACCTGGAATTGTGGGCAGCCACCAAGACACTCCCACTACTGTTCTTGTTGGCCTGCCCCCTAGGGCAAATGACATTATTAATGTGGACAGTCATTGACTCTCTCCTGAAACAAACTTTGTTGTTTAGTCCCCACTGGTTCTAAGTGATGAGTCATGATTCCTCCCATTGAACAGACAGGAAAACTGAGGTCCAGCGGGGTCCATGGATGTCACGGAGTAGGGGACTCCCAAGCTCTGCCTCATGTCTCATAGCCTGCTTCACTGGTCAGGGCCGGTGCTCTGACCTGCCGCCCCTAACTGTCCCCATGTGCAGAAGGAGACCATTGGGGATCTGACCATCCTGAATGCCCAGCTGCGCCATGGGGGGAAGTACACGTGCATGGCCCAGACGGTGGTGGACAGCGCATCCAAGGAGGCCACAGTCCTGGTCCGAGGTGAGGGGTTTCCCACCTCTACCCCTACCACAACTCCCTTAAAGCCCAGCTGGGCTGTTCTGACCTGCTCGCCCCATCTCCCCTCCCCTCCCTCAAAGCTGTGGGGAAGGGCTTCTGGCGGAACTCCTGTGAACTGGATATATCCTGCGGTTCTTCACATGACCTAAATGATCAAGACATTTTTCTTCCAAAGCCAAAGTTTAAAAAATCCACTCCTAAACACATCCCAAGACAGGAGTGCTTTACTCAGCCCTGAAGTTTTCAAAGCCTAGTGCTGGGAAATCTATGCACCTCTCCATGTGACAGCCTCTGTGAGCCCCCCAGCCTTGAGACACATCCCCCCACCCTCCAACTGGCACCCGCCCCAACTGCCCACATCCCTTGCCGGCGCTCCCTCCTGGGTGTGTGTTCACTGCGCCCTCTGCTGACCTGTCTTGGTACTGTACCAGCTCAAGCCTGGCTGGGAGGAGGTTGGCTCAAATTGGAAGCTGCCCAATTCTGACCCACTGTGTTCTGACCTCTTGGTGCAGGTCCGCCAGGTCCCCCAGGAGGCGTGGTGGTGAGGGACATTGGCGACACCACCATCCAGCTCAGCTGGAGCCGTGGCTTCGACAACCACAGTCCCATCGCTAAGTACACCCTGCAAGCTCGCACTCCACCTGCAGGGAAGTGGAAGCAGGTTCGGACCAGTAAGTGTGACCCCACCCGGGTCAGTGCTGATGAGGCTTGGCTGGGTGTAGGAGGTAGAAAGGGTCAAGGGTTGGGGATCAGGGGTCTGAGGGCCAGGGCTGAGCCTGGTTCAAAGAGGGACAAGCTTTGCCCTCTGCCAGCAGAGAGCATGCAGGCAGGCAGGAAGACAGTCACATAGGAAGTAGGACAGTCGGGAAAGAGTTAGAAGAGGAGGCGCTTAGTCTATGCCCTTGAAGAATTGGTAGGATTGTTTCTGGAGCAATGAAAATATTCGTAGGGGCATGGGGGTGCACACAGCAGTAGCAGAGGTACCAAGATAGGGAAATTGAGTAGTTTTTCAATAATTTCTGAAAAAGGTACTGAGTGTTTAGTATGTGGCAAGTACCGAAGTGCGGGCTGGGTAGATAAGTGGTGATTCAGGCCAGTGCCTGCCCTCTGCATCCAGATGAATAAGCAAATGCTGGAACATGGACTCCCTGGTGCCTTGCAGATCCTGCAAACATCGAGGGCAATGCCGAGACTGCACAGGTGCTGGGCCTCACCCCCTGGATGGACTACGAGTTCCGGGTCATAGCCAGCAACATTCTGGGCACTGGGGAGCCTAGTGGGCCCTCCAGCAAAATCCGGACCAAGGAAGCAGGTGAGAGTCCTGTGTGTCCCAGAGAACTATCATCAGGGCAGAGACCCTGGCACCACTTATAGGAAGTGCCACTCCAGCCGCAGTTACGCTGAGTTCCAACCCTGCTCACAGGCTTCAGACTCTCACAAAACAGACAAGGACAGAACACCAAGTTGGGACCAGGCCCACCGCATGGACAAACCATCTAGTCTAAACTCCTCATTTAAAAACTGATCAACCTTACAACTGCATGCGAATCTCTAAGTTTTTTACGTTTAACTTTTAAAAGTGGAAAAACCAAAGTTCGGAGAAGGAAAGAGTTACATTGACATAGCTTGGACTTGAACCCAGGACCATGGGGTGGTAGACAGATGTCCTCCTGGAAAAGTATGCGCTACAGAAATCAGTTAATGCTGGCCGGGCAAGGTAGTAATCCCAGCACTTTGGAAGGCAGAGGCATGCAGATCACCTGAGGTCAGGAGTTCGAGACCAGCCTGGCCAACATGGTGAAACCCCATCTCTACTAAAAATACAAAAATTAGCCGGGCGTGGTGACACACACCTGTAAATCCCAGCTACTCGGGAGGCTGAAGCAGGAGAATGGCTTGAACTCGGGAGGTGGAGGTTGCAGTCAGCCGAGATCGTGCCACTGCACTCCAGCCTGGGCGACACAGTGAGACTCCATCTCAAACAAAAAAGAAAGAAAGAAAAAATCAGATGATGTGAAAGATGTGTGTGTGTGTGTGTGTGTGTGTGTGTGTAGGTGTGTGTGTATGTGTGTATGTATGTGTGTGTGTGTGTATGTGTGTATGTGTGTGTGTGTGTGTATGTGTGTATGTGTGTGTGTGTATGTGTGTGTGTGTATGTATGTATGTGTGTATGTGTGTGTGTGTGTGTGTTCTGTGCAGGGGGCTAGAGAAGCAGCCAGTGTCTCCAAGCCCTTTAGATGATTTCTTTGGGAGCAGATGGAATGAATAACCTGCCCACAACCCTCAGCAAAAAGCATGTGGGTGTCAGAACTTGAGGGGAAGGAGGGTGAGAAGAGAATCCAGGAAGGGGCGGGGGGGGGGCACAGGCTCCAGTCAGCATCTGCTGAGAGGCTCCTGCCCATCTCCAAGCCATTCGCAGGGGAAGGCCTGGAATGAGAGCCCTGGGATCCTGGGACCAGGGGCATAGATTCAGAACCCTGCCTTCCTTCCTCTCACCTGCCCAGACCTGTTGCACTGGATGTGTAGTGAGGGTCCATCTTCTTGTCTCCCTGAAACATGTTCTCCTACATGCCCCAAACGAACTCTCCAGGCCCTTTTTCCAGAAACACTCAACATTTTTAGCGGGTATCTCTTCTGAGCAAGAAATTCCAAAGGGAACACTTTCTTTGATTGATCCTGAACTTCTTGGAGGGTCAAGTGTGGAGAAGGGAGGGGACTCCTTTATTCTATTAATAGTATCCCAGGAGCTGAGGAGTGCAAAGACAGTTGTGAGGCAAAGGAAACATGACGGGCTTTAAAATCAGAAGAACTGAGATCAGATTCCACCTGTGTCATGTATTAGCTGTGTGACCTTAGGCAAGTCGATTAACTACTCTGGGCCTCAATCTTTCCACCATGAAAAGGGCAATAATAACACTCACCTCACAGGATCAAATGGCCAATGTGTTTAGGTGCCTCTTGCAAATTACAGGGCCCTAAACTATTGTCATCAGAAGCAAGTGAAAAACCTCCAGCTGCTGGATTCTCTGCGAAAATATTTTGACCCCCAGCCAAGTTACTCTCTGCTAAGCTACAGGAGCTGATGAAATAAATTCTTGTTTTAATATCAGCCTTGTTTAATACTAGAGACAATTAGGAGATTAAATCTGCAATAAAAAGAAAAATAGTAATATATCACCCTGGAGCCCAAAAGTAGTTTGTTTTGTTTGTTTGTTTGTTTGCATTAACTGCAGTTTTGGGTTATTTATTCCCCTTATTTTAAAGCAAACGAGAGTTGGTCTCTGTGATTTAGTTTAAGTTGATGGAGTAAGGAGGACAATGATCGTGTGTGCATCATCCGCTCTATGCTAACCATCGTCCTGTTTAATTTCATTCTCATTACGGCCTTTGAGAGAAACATGATTATCTCCATGGAGAAGAGAATCAGAGGCGCAGAAAGGTTAAGTAACTTGCCCAGGGAAACACAGCTAATAATGGCAGAGGTGGGATTTGACTGCCTGACTCCAGAGCCTATGTTCAGAGAGACCATTGGAGGTCAACCCAGGGCCCAGTTGAAGGGGTTCCCCATCTTACGGTGCTCTACAGGCACAGGCTCAGGGCTTTCCTTTCTTCCCTGCTCATTAACAAGCCGTATCGGTGTCTCTTGGCGCTTGACAGCCCCCTCGGTGGCACCCTCAGGACTCAGCGGAGGAGGTGGAGCCCCCGGAGAGCTCATCGTCAACTGGACGGTAAGCCGGAAGAGTCAGATGTCCTCCTCCCCGCTGACTCCTCTCCTGCTTGAGCAGTTGCAGAAAGAACCACTGCACAGCTCTGACTCAAACGCGGACAACTTCCGGTCCCCCTCCCACGCACCCGCTGCCCCTCACGCAAATCCACGCTGCAGGCGCCGGCGTCCAGGGCCGCCACTCTTGGCAAAGGTTGGGTGGGGCCAGGGAACGGGCAGGGACACGTGCCGCGGATCCTCGCCCATGCCACGCTCTTGCCTCTCAGCCCATGTCACGGGAGTACCAGAACGGAGACGGCTTCGGCTACCTGCTGTCCTTCCGCAGGCAGGGCAGCACTCACTGGCAGACCGCCCGGGTGCCCGGCGCCGATGCCCAGTACTTCGTCTACAGCAACGAGAGCGTCCGGCCCTACACGCCCTTTGAGGTCAAGATCCGCAGCTACAACCGCCGCGGGGAGGGGCCGGAGAGCCTCACTGCACTCGTGTACTCCGCTGAGGAAGGTGAGCTGCTCCCAGGCCCACTGCTGGTCCCTACCCCAGCCACTTGTCCACAGGAGTGTGGGGTGGGAGGACGCTACTCATCTCCCAGCTCAGTTCCATAGGAGGAGGTTGAGAGGACACTTGGGTTCCACACCACTGGCCTCATTTCCAGCTCTTGCTACCTTGTCTCCCTTCGGGGTTAGGAAAAGGGAGGCTCTCTGGGAAGAGAAGTGGGTCCTGGAGCATTGCTTGGGGGGCTCCCACTCGGCCTTCATCCTAAGCCCTGGGCTTTCCTCCAAAATCTTAAGCAAAGGCAATCCTGGTTGGGGGGTGCCCCAGGGGGGTCCTGGGAATCCAAACCCATTCTGTATTGGTCCCCAGAGCCCAGGGTGGCCCCTACCAAGGTCTGGGCCAAAGGGGTCTCATCCTCAGAGATGAACGTGACCTGGGAACCCTTGCAGCAGGACATGAATGGTATCCTCCTGGGGTATGAGGTGAGCACCAACCTGTGGCTTGGGAGAGGAAGGGGTGCTGGGGCTTCAAAGCCAGGTGGGAACAACTTGCAGCTTACTAATCATTCCTCCTGGTGTCCCTGGTTCACTGGCATGGCAAACTGAGCATCCAGTCTATGCAGCACTGTGGATGCAAGTTTCACTAAAACCCCAGGGCAGGCCAGGCGCGGTGGCTCGTGCCTGTAATCCCAGCACTTTGGGAGGCTGAGGCAGTGGATCTCCTGATGTCAGGAGTTTGAGACCAGTCTGGCCAACATGGTGAAACCCTGCCTCTACTAAAAATACAAAAATTAGCTGGGTGTGGTGGCCCATGCCTGTAATCCCAGCTACTCAGGAGGCTGAGGCAGGAGAATCACTTGAGTTCAGGAGGCAGAGGTCCAGTGAGCTGAGATTGCGCCACTGCACTCCAGCCTGGGCGACAGAGTGAGACTCCATCTAAAAAATAAATAAATAAATAAATAAATAAATAAAATTTTTAAAACCATGGCTTATGCCCACTGGGGAAGACAGACCCTGGAGGCAGCCTTAAAGTAAATGCTTGGCTAGAGCCAGCACTGGAAGCTGGGAGGGTAGAAGGAATGGGTTCTGGGAAGGGGCATGGCCTGCCCCTTTCATGCCAGAGCCCATTCAGACTGCCCTATCCAGGGGTGCACAGAGAACAGCCTGAGCCACTCTATGGACAGTTGAACATCCTGTCTCGGGGGAACTTGGGGCCCAGCAGTCTGGCCTGAGTACTGGGTCCACTGAGAACTCCACACAGGGGTACCTGTGGAGCAGATGGAAAGTGAAAGGAAGAAAGAGGGAGAGAAAGAAGGAAAAGCAAGAAAGAATCATCAGGCTGGGCCTACTAGTGATAGCACAAGTTCATTCCAGTAGAGTACTCTAGATTTCAGCACAATAGCTTAGGCAAGCCACAGTGTGGAGATAATTCCAAACTCTGCCCTTGATTTGAAAGCATGTTTAGCAGGTCTTCATGCTATGATTACCATGAAAATGGGTTTGCATGTATTAGGCAGCCTTCAGAAGCTTGCTTGGGGCCGGGGGGACTACTTTGCAGTACAAATAAGCATTTTCTATCCCTTAGCAGAATGCCCTCAGTGGCCCCCCAAGTTGTTGAAATGAGATGGGTTCCAGCAGGCCATTGCTAGGTTGAGCCTGTGCCACCGGCTCCCTGCCTGGCCCATGTCTTGAGCACCTTCCTTGAACTAGGCACCAACAGACAGCAGGGACTCACACCCACACGGCCCTGCTCTCTGGGTGCTCATGATCTAGTGTCCAGGTTCTGAGGCCTGAGTCTGGGTCACAAGGACCAGGATGAGCAAGAGAGGAACAGAATATGGGGGGCCGGGGCAGCCCTGAGATCCTGGGCTTGACTACTACCCCTTGGGTACCCCCGCCTCCTTCAGATCCGCTACTGGAAAGCTGGGGACAAAGAAGCAGCCGCGGACCGAGTGAGGACAGCAGGGCTGGATACCAGTGCCCGAGTCAGCGGCCTGCACCCCAACACCAAGTACCATGTGACTGTGAGGGCCTACAACCGGGCTGGCACTGGGCCTGCCAGCCCTTCTGCCAATGCCACAACCATGAAACCCCGTGAGTCTCTCTGCCTGGGGTGGGGGTAGGGGAATATGTTGGCGGATGGGTGCCTCTGGGATCACTCTTTCTCCAATGGTAAGACAGATGCTCTAGCCCACCAGCTCTGGGCTGGCCAGAAATTAGACAGCGAGCCTAATGGAAATAAGAGAATGGAATTCATGACCTCTGAAGCATCTCACACTTCTCCAACCTTTGGATTTTCATGGGCTTTGTTTCGTGGGCATGGGTGACAGAATGTGCTGGGTGTAACTGCTAGAGGCAAACATCCAGAGAAGGGCTGGCTAAAGGTGAGGGGGTGCGGGGTGCCAGGGAAACGTTTGGACATCTCTCCAATTCTTCCTCTGTGGCAGCTCCGCAGCGACCTCCTGGCAACATCTCATGGACTTTCTCAAGCTCCAGTCTTAGCATTAAGTGGGACCCTGTGGCCCCTTTCCGAAATGAGTCTGCAGTCACCGGCTATAAGGTGAGGAAGGGATCAGCTAGGCCCAGAATGGGAAGGAACAGCTCCTCTGTGTTTCCAGTGAACATAAGCAGCAACAATTTATAACAAGAGGCATCTGAGTGAGACATAAGCAAAGGGTTTGTGACTGTGAGAATGAAATTCATGAACGATTCTCTCGGTAACTCGCAGTAGGAACTATAAAAACAGGGGCAGATGGTGTCACTGCAGAAAGGCAGAGTTCACAGGGGCAGTGATGGACTATGAGGATGGAGTATGGGGGTTCTCCTAGCTTCAGGAGTCTACAGAAACAGTTCAGTGGCCTGCAAGCTTTCCTCCCACCAATGAGGAGCTTTGTCAATGGGGAGGAGGGGTGAGGAGGCTAGACCGCAAGGGCCCAGAACCATCGGGGCTCCTCCCAGTACCTAAAGCTGGGGAGGACTAAACGATCAGCCCTGGTGTCAGGAAACTCCACCTGGAAACCTCCTTCCCACAGATGCTGTACCAGAATGACTTACACCTGACTCCCACACTCCACCTCACCAGCAAGAACTGGATAGAAATCCCAGTGCCTGAAGACATTGGCCATGCCCTGGTACAAATTCGGACCACAGGGCCTGGAGGGGATGGGATCCCTGCAGAAGTCCACATCGTGAGGAATGGAGGTGCTGCCCCTCCCCTGCCCTTATCCCCTCGAGAGGACCAGGGTCCACCCAGATGCCTGAGGGGATCATTCCCACCCAGGCCAACTCCAGTCTCGACCCGCAAGGGAAAGTGGAAGGCAGGGAGGAACCAAGTGCAAAGTAGTCCTAGAATTGCTCCCACCACTTTTCTACCCACCCTGCAAACCATCCCCGAGGGCCAGGGAAGGGAGCAGGGTGCAGGGGGAGGCTGAAAAGCAACCAGCAAAAGCAAAGGGTCTACAAAACACTGTAGGAGTCCCGCTGAGAAGAACACCCAGCTGTCCGCTCCCAGGCCTGCAGCTGGCCCTGTGAGTCTCCTTAGGAAAGGTCTCAATCTTGCCACAAGGGTGGGGCTAGGGTAGTCCCTGGCCCAGCTGACTCAGCTTGTGCTGGTTTCAGGCACAAGCATGATGGTGGAGAACCTGGCAGTCCGCCCAGCACCACACCCTGGCGCCATCGTTTCCCACTCCGTGGCGATGCTCATCCTCATAGGCTCCCTGGAGCTCTGATCCTGGCACCCCTCCCTCTGCACCGCAGCTGGACGCCACCTCCGATGGACACAGCCGGCCGGCCCCTTCCTGCTGCCAAGGTGGCCTGACACTGTGCCAGAGAGTGGCTGGTTTTAAATACCTACTTTAAAACAGTGCCCTTTTTGTAGGAGGTAGGATATTTTCTATTCTGCCACAGGATAGAGCCCACACAAGGATTTTCTTTAAATTGAGAGGCACCAGGCAGTAACTTCCATGATGACACTGATGCCTATACCTGAGCTCTAGGCTGCCCGGAGGGAAGGAACAGGCCCATGGGAAGAAGGGGGTTTAAAAACGTGTCTTCAACTCAGCAGAGATGGCACTCTGGGACCCTATATGGACTCCGCCACTTGAGAGCAGTCCTAGGCCCAGCGGGAACACCAGACATGAACAGGCTGAAGAACTGGGGCGAAGTGCACACCTCACCGTCCTTCAGTCTAAGGAGAAGGGCAAGCCCTGGGACCAAGAACTCTCCTACCTTCTCCCTTGAGCAGCAGCAAGGACCCTGACGCTGTCCCTGATGATTCCCTAGGGGCTCCCGTCTGCCCAAGCGGCTGAGAACCAGCGCCCCGATGCCTGAGGCTGGGAGCCTGAGCCCCTTCAGCTTTGAGGGGGGTGATACTGCTTGGAGTGGGAGCTAAAAAGAGTTGAGAGGCCGGGGCCTTTGGTGGAAAGGGGCACCAGCCTTGGTCTGAGATAGTCACAACCCAGGTGACGTTGCCTTCTCAGCCAACACTGCCAACCTGACCCTGTCATCCCCAGATTGACAGCGCCACTTCAGGTGGCTGGGTGACTAAAGGGCTTGTCTTGGTGGGGTCTCCCACCCCTCTGAGACCCATCCTGCACAGTCCCTCCAGGGTTTGGGCAGGAGATGGCCAATCATGCGCCCACCTCTCCCTCCAGCGCTGCCTGCAGTCAGCTCGGCTTCCCTGACCTGCAGCCCCAGACTCTGCTCTCCCAGAACTGACTCACTCCTGCCTGGGAGGGGAATGCAGCATTCATGCTATGTGTCCTGGAATTGGGAGGTTTCTGGGAAGGGCAGAGGATAAATGTGGCCCTGCCTGCTCCCAGGTATACCTAGGACCACCTGGCCAGATCCGCTCCCAGACAGCCTTGGACTGCTTGCATTTCCCCAGAGGAAAAGGGGTTAATAAATGGGCCATCCTTTCCTGAGCTCTGGGTATACTACCAGTCATGGAACGTCAGAGCTGGAAGAGGCCTTAGAGCTCAGTTTCTTCAAGTCCCTCATTTTACGATGAGGAAATGGAGGTGGTCCAGAGAGGGTCTGGGATTCCCAAGGTCACACAGCCCGGAAGACATGGGGCTGGGTTAAGAACTCGAGTCTCCCACCTTTCTGTTCAAGACTGTTTGTCTACCCAGAGGAAGGAGGCACTGCTGAATGGCTATGGCCTGGCTAAGAAGGTGGTTAGAGTCAGTAGGGTATGAAAATTCTACTTCAAGGGGTTCGGATTGGTGATCATGGGGACTCGCATGGCTGGGTTCCAGTCCAAGGTGTGGGCAGAGCTTCTACTGAACTTCAACATGCAGTGCTGACTTGAAGCTCCCTGTCCCCCTCGCTCTTGCCCCAAGAAAAGAGGCCAAAGCAAGAGCAGATTCCCTAGGCAAGAGCAGCAGCACAACCAGGAAACCCCAAAGCCCGTTCTCCGACAGGTGGCCCTTCACAGGGGGCAGCAGGACAGGCATCTTGAAGGGCATATGTCCTCGGAAGCTCCGAGCCTGTTTTCTGTAGTTTACAGTTAGAGCTCTATTTTGTTATGGTTTTTTAAACTTTTAAGTCCTGCTCTATTTTCCTGGGCAGGTTTATGTTGATGTTTACCCACTACAATTTTTTAAAAATACAAGCTCACATGCCTTTTCCCTGCCACGACCATGCACCCTACCCACCCACCCGCCCAGGTCAGCTTTCCTGGAGCTGGCTAATCAAAGCCTCCTTACCTCTTCCCAGCCCTTACAAGCAAGGGTGCTAGGAGCTCAGCTATATGACCATTCTCCCTGACAGGGAGTCCAAACTTGGCCTAGCATCCCTCCTGGCCCCCCTCTGGCCATGACTTGGCCTGTGCCTGGTTCTCTATCAGAAAGGGGATGCTGAACAAAACCTCCTTCTAAGTTTTATCCAATTCCTTCCTCATTGCCTCGGGCTGCATCAGGGGAAGCAGGGGATAGGTGTCCAGTTGCTGGGCCGAGGGAGGAGCTGGTTTGGCACAGGACCTAACCAGTGAAGCTGGAGGCTACAGCCCCTAAACTTGCTCGAGGCCAACGATACTTACAACTAAGTACCTTAATGCTAATGAGGTCCACTAAAAAGGGGAGGAAGGCAGACCTCCTGGGAGACCCACGAAGGGTTTTTAACCAGGGAAAACTGAGCCACAGGAAAACCTAACCACTGTGCAGGCAGAATTTGTTTGGGGGATAGAACCGACAATAAAATAGATGTTCCTGCAGCCTGAGATTTCAGGTAGAGGACTAAGGTTTAATAAGACAACAGGTGACCTGAGGACATGCAAGTTTGTAAAATGCAACAGCCTCCTGCTAGAGTGACTTAAACATGAGCTTGCTTGCAGAAGACTAGATTAGATGCTTCTCAGAGTCCCCTCCTGCCCAGGGGTTCTCTGATTTTCATGTTCTCTGCCCAGATGGGCTGGGGGAGTTGACAGTGTGCTTATTTTCACTGTGATCATGAGACCACGGTTCTGGGTTATCTCCTCTCACACATCAAGCCCCAGAGGAGGCAGCAAGAGGAACAGCCACAAACAAGTACTTTACCCCACAGCTTAGTGGCCAGTAAACACCTTGGGGACTAGAGACAGGAACAACCTGTAGGCACCTCTTCAGGGCCCAGGGAGACAAGTGCCCTCTATTCTGCATACATTTGGGCTCCCCTTACAGAGCCCTTTGCCCTGGCTCCGTGGTCCTTGTTGCTCTAACAGTCCAGATGTACACCCAGCCTCAGGGGGAAGGCAGCTCTCTCCAGACGGAGTCTCAGGGGCCAGCAAGATCAGGTCATCTGCTTTCATTCAGGGCAGCAAATGATACAGATGGTGCCAGGGAGTGGCAAGGCCATGGGGTAGGTGGGGGGTGTCTTTTTCTTTTCATAAAGTAACAACAGATGAGACTGAGGTTAGACATCAGAAAAAAAAACCTCTGGAATGACCTTCCTCATTCCAGGAGGCCCTGCAATAAGGAAGACACTTCTTTTGGAGGGACTTTTGAGGAATTTTGGCAGCTGTTGACATGGGGTCTAAGATAAGGTGAAGCTGTGACCGGAGGGGTAGGAGATGCTCCCAAGTGTCCATCCAGAGATGAGACTCTTAGAATCAAAGTGTTCAGCCCAGGAAGTCTTGGAGATCCCACCTGCTGTGGCCCTGCACCTTAGGGAAGCCATTAAGGGGGCTCATCCAGGAATTCTGGTTATAGCCCAGTGCTTACCCAGCCTCTTTAGGGCAGCCCCCAGGGCCAGCCAGCCTGTACTCTGGGCAAGAGCCCAAAATGGCTAAGAATGTTTGACTCCCTTAATCTCTTCCCCAGCTACACAGGAATCTTTTCTCTGCCTGGTCTCAGAATGGGACTGCCAACCGGCTCGTCGGTCGGAGACGCAGTATCCTCAAACCTGTGGCCACTGGCAGGACAGTGGTGCTCTATCTCCCTGGGTGAGACCTACCTACCCTAGGCTTCCTCCTGGATGTGATGGGGGTTGCCAGAGAGGCTCTTAGCATAAAAGGGATTAGATGGGCATTTTTCTATGTGCCTCCAAAAAGCTCCATGGAAACAGGCACCTGGTAGCTGCGGGACACCCGTGGACTTGTGTATATGGTCATAGGCTTTGGGAAGACAGGACATAAAGGAAAATGAGAGAAACAAAATGGGTCAGATAGCTTTGGTCAGAGCCCCAGGCAGCCTTTGGGGCCTATGACACTTAGTGCCCTTAGATGGGATACATCTTGCCTCAGCCCCAAGATTCCTCCAACTTACCCATCCCATCCAGGGCCTGCACAGCTTAGAGAGGCTCAGCTTGGCAAATGCTAGGGCTTCATCGGGACCACTGACTTGACTCAGTGTTTGTTAAAACTGAACCACTCCCACTGGCCTACTATTTCTCTCTTGTATTTCTTGTAATGGTAGTTATTTATTGATTCTGGTAGCAGGCAGTTCTTAAATAAAGATGGTTTCTCAACCTGTTGGGGCAGCTGGCACGAGCTGTGGGTGTTTTTATCATCAGGCTAAAGCATACCTCCTTGTCCTGTTCTGTCACTCCAGAGGCTTTTATCCAAGAATTTCTTTCACCCCTCACACAGTGAAATATAACGAAGTTACAACATACAGTCTATACTGCTTCATTCAGTTCTAGGAGGGGGGAAAAATTAGGCCAAGATCTCAAGGCAGGTCCAAGCAGAACAAGCAGGCATTTGGCTAGAATCAGTTGGCTTTACCTAATACAGTGGCAGTAAACAATGCTTATGAGATGGTACTGCTTCAGGGTTCCCTCATTTTTAAGACATCTCTGAGGTGTTGACTCAATGGTCCCAAAGGAAAGTCTCCCTGCAGAGATGTTAATGATACATCTGGTGAGAACGAGGCTGCTGCCTCTACTCTTGGCTCACAGGAGCCACAAGGGTTTGAATTACTAGTCACTTTCCAGCCACACTTTCTCACACATTCAATAACCATTTATCAAACTTTTTTTTTTTTTTTTTTTTTAGACAGAGTTTCACTCTTGTCACCCAGGCTGGAGTGCAATGGCATAATCTCAGCTCACTACCACCTCTGCCTCCTGGGTTCAAACGATTCCCCTGCTTCAGCCTCCTGAGTAATTGGGATTATAGACACATGCCACCAAGCCTAGCTAATTTTTTTAATAGAGACAGGGTTTCACCATGTTGGCCAAGCTGGTCTTGAACTCCTGACCTCAGGTGATCTACCCACTTCAGTCTCCCACAGTGCTGGGATTACAGGCGTCAGCCACTGTGCCTGGCCTATCAAACTTTTATTACAGATGAAGATGTGTGTGAAGATACACTTGCACGGCTCTGTGTTTTGAGCCTTTCAGTGCAAAGCAGGTAGGGTTCCATGCTGACTATGCCCCCAGCTTTTTTCAAGGAAGAGGAAGACAGTGAGTGGAGGCCCCAGTACTCATTAGCTGTGTGCCCGGAAGCCCAGGCTGACAGCAAGCCTCCAGAAGGGGCCTGCACGGACACCAGCATGATCTCACAAAAGGGCCATCTCTTCCACTTTGCCCCCAAAGGGGATGTGGGAACACCAGCCACTCTAAATCCCAAATATTAGTCCAGTCAGCATCTCCTTGAGCCTGCAATGGTAGCTTACCTGCACAGAATTCAACAGCTTTTGCTTTACTAACACAACTGGGCATCTTTTATTCTCTTCTCTGCTCAATCCCTTCACCTCCTTGGAGTCAAAACTCAAGAGCCCAATGCACAGAGGGTTATAATGCGAGAGCTGTGCAAGAGTCCATCTCATACTTGACCACTGGCTGCCAACAGAGCACTGGAAAAGTTATTTAGCTCTTCTTGGGTCTCTCCATCTGGAAAATGGGACTACCCATCAGTCCTCCTCCCTCCTCAGCGATGTCGAGTTCATTACGTATAAAGTAGGATATTGTTTCATGGTCTTCTAGTGTCAAGACTGCTTGCTTAAAGTACAGCAGGCTATCTCCTGAATGTCTCAGCAAGTTGTCCCGTACTGAATGCTTCATCAATATTCCTGAACTCATGTCCAGTACTTCAGTTTACGTCACAGGATCTCACTGGATCCTCACAATCACCTGTTTCAAAGATGATGTCCAGTAGCTCGCTCCATTACACCATCAACAGCAGAACCAGGACCAGAACCCAGGTCTTCTGAAATCCATCCCCTCTGAAGTAGACAGAATGGGGGTAAGGGTGTGTGTAAAATGTAAGATCTTTTTTAAAATAAGAGCAATAGTAAAATGACTCCCTATGCCTGGGCCTCAGCCAGTGGTTCTCAACCTTAGCTATACATCAGAACCACCTAACAACCTTAAACAACAAAGATGCTCTGAACTCATGATCCACATCTAGGACACTGAGACAGCCTAGGAGCAATGACTCCCCAACAGCAATGAGCACGCCCAACACACAAACTTTGGTTTCTCAATGCTACTCCCCACACTAAGAGGGACCAGGGTTCCTTGGGGAAAGAGGACCAGATTCAGGTTTGGGGCAAGGAGAGTCCAAATGTGAACCTGATACCATGTTGCACTAGAAGCAAGAAAATGCTCAATGTCAAATAAAACCTCAGCAAAAGGGCAAAAGAGCTTGCCTGAGGGGACTTCTACTGGCCAAAACTGGGGACAATTTGAACATCAAGAAAACCAAACCCCCATTAACTGCAGTTTACTTATGCAACAATCCTGCACATGTACCCCTAAACCTAAAAAGTTAAAAGAGAAAATGATAGTGTATTATATATAGTTCACTGAATAAGAAGAATCTATTGAGACCTCAAAAATAAAAAGAGGGTAAAGAGTAAGCTCTTCTTTACAGAGAAATGCAGGCTAATATAGGTAAGATGAACGTAAAGAATTGCCAGTTTGCAGTCCCCAACGTGTAATGATGAACAAGGCAAAAACAATGGATGCCAAAACATGTGAACAGTTTTGGAGAGCCATATAATCATAAAGTATTACCACACAGACTATGAATTACAAAGGGGAAAACACACACACACACACACACACACACACACACCCCACCCATCTGTGGCGAGATCTGGCCATCCACCACCTTAACCAAATGATCAAACTTATTATCAATAGTGGGTCAACCTTGGCTGGGAGCAGTGGCTCACGCTTGTAATCCCAACATTTTGAGAGGCCGAGGCAGGCAGATCACCTGAGGTTAGGAGTTCGAGAACAGCCTGGCCAACATGGCGAAATCCCGTCTCTACTAAAAATACAAAAAAATCTCGCCATTCTCCTGCCTCAGTCTTCTGCCACCACACCCAGCTAATTTTTTGTACTTTTAGTAGAGACAGGATTTCACCGTGTAAGACAGAATGGTCTCGATCTTTTTTTTTTTTTTTTTTTTTTTGAGACAGAGTCTTGCTCTGCCACCCAGGCTGGAGTGCAGTGGCCGGATCTCAGCTCACTGCAAGCTCCGCCTCCCGGGTTTACGCCATTCTCCTGTCTCAGCCTCCCGAGTAGCTGGGACTACAGGCGCCCGCCTCATCGCCCGGCTAGTTTTTTGTATTTTTAAGTAGAGACAGGGTTTCACCGTATTAGCCAGGATGGTCTCAATCTCCTGACCTCGTGATCCGCCCGTCTCGGCCTCCCAAAGTGCTGGGATTACAGGCTTGAGCCACCGCGCCCGGCCCCGGTCTCGATCTTCTGACCTCGTCATCTGCCTGCCTCAGCCTCCCAAAGTGCTGGGATTACAGGCGTGAGCCACCCCATGCCCGGCCAGAAATTAATTTTCTTAGTGTGATAAAGATACTGTGGTTACAGAGGAAACATCTTTATTAGGAGATGCATACATGGTTTAAGAGTAAAGAGTTGCAATGTCTGTGACGAGCTTTCAAATGGTTTAGCAAAATCAATCTTTATTGAGAAAGATAATTGTGACAAAATGTTACTACCTGGTGAACTTTGGTAAAAGGTCTATGGATGGTCACCAAACATTTCTTTCAGCTTTTCTATGGGTTTGAAATTTTTGCAAGTTAAAAGTAAAAGAAATAATAGAGATCCTCTGACTATAATTTAAACTGAGTTGGCAATGTCTGGATTACAGCTCAAGAAACTTTATTTTTCACAAGATCATCCAGATGATTCTGACGCATGTCTAGAGAATCACTGGTCTTTGGTTTCTGCTACCTCCTGTAGCCAGAGAAAAGTGAGAGGAAGAAAAAAGAAGTAGCTCAGTTGGTGGCCAAGAGCCTTTCCCTGATTGTTCCACAAGCCAATTATCTCAGACATGGTCCAAATGGCCTTGGAGTCTTAAGACTGGATTTCCTATGGAGGAATCAAAGTACTAATCCTCCCGTGGGGGCCTTGGCTGCTGTAAGAAACCAATACTTGACCTTCCCAGGAATACAAGCTTCAGGGCACTGAAAGAGCTAAAAGGACTGGAGCAGAGGCAAGCCAAGGTGCTGTCTGAATAAGGGGAAACCCGCCAGGTGAAGAATCTAGTGTTTTGCCAAGAAATTCAATTAATACCAAACGGGATTTACCTGGGCAGAACAGGCAATTTGTTAATATTCAGTGACTGTTACACACCTGAGCCGGATGTCATTACTAACAACCCCTGTCGTAGGCTTAAGCACTGCACGCCCTGCCCCCAAAAGCAGACAATTTGTTTAATGTCTATTCTAAGATACCTGAGGAAAATGAAGCCAGACTGATTATGGGACAATTTAAACAAATACAAGAAACTAAAGAGCAGAAAAGAAAAAGTTACGTCTCCATACAGCTACTGTGAATCATTTTTATTGAAGAAAAAAATGTTCATTAGAAAATCTGAATACATCCCTCTACATGAATACACAGCTCAGAAGAGGGGAAATGGAGGCGGGAGGCATCCAAGTTATAAAGGGTAGAAAATGAATGCAAGCTTCTTTGAACTCTTCCAGGAACACAGGCAATGCTTGCAGTTTTCTGGGTACCCAATGGGCAGGGACGATCAGGAAGAGATCCATGGGACATAAGGAAGTTAGATTACTGCCCATAGCTCCCAGGAGGTTGTCCCCTCCATTTCTCCCACTCATTCTTTTGGCCGTGGGAGCCTTCCCTCTAAGCTGATCCACTACCAGCAGCCAGAACACTCCCCTAAAAAGCTAGCTTGGCTTCCTGGGCAGCCAGATCTTCAAGAGCAAGGCTGTTACGTTCTTGAGGCTGTCACTGCTGCAGGCCCCCCCTCAGCACACAGAGGACAATCCTCACTAACACACCACCAACCACTCCACTGGCAATTCCTATCCCCAAGGCTGACGCCACCTTCTTTTTCCACTTTGGGTGGTGAGGCTTGGAGTAGCTGTCCAGATTAACTTCCAATCCCTCATCTACTAACTTCTGATCTTCAGTAAGTGACTGATGGAAATTCAGGTTCACCAAGTTAGGAGGAAGAACCCTCAGCCCAAAATAGAGCCTCTTGACAAGTCTCAAGTTTTTTAACAGCTGCACATCACATCGGTATGTCCCAGAGTCATACTCCTGAGCATATTTAAACTTCACAAAGTGAGAGTTGGCTCGGAAGGGTTTGAAGACCTCGTCGTCAGTGGAGATGATACCTCGAGCAAGTCTCCAGGTGAACCGGAAAGCTTCCTGTCCAATCTCCAGGACGTCTGAACTCAGACAGCTAAGCTCAAATTCCTTGCCAATGAGAATGGTGAAATGGAGCATCCCACAGATCCAGTTGGTCAGACATTCCAAGCGCTGAGTCTGACATTTCCTTCTCACTCCATCAGGGCCCACCTCACAGACAGTCTCCTCCTTATAGCCAAGGCCACAGGTGACCGTACAGGTTGTGGCACTGATGATAACTTTCCCCACAGCTTCCTGCAGCTTCTCAGGGATGGCCAGTGTTTTAGGTGTAGTCACCACCAAAGGCAGGTAGAAGGCCAACCCCAGGCTCCCAAGGGCAAAACTAGTGGCCAAAATCTTCATGTCTCGGTAGGCATTTTGCCACCCTTAGCCAGCACCCACAAGCTATTCCAGCTGAATCCTCTACAAATCACAACTTGATTCCTTTGACATGAGATATCCTTCAAAGTCAAAAGATAACGATGCATGTATTGTCAATAAAACAACACAACTTAATAAAAGTCCAGTCCTTATAAACAGATGCCACAAGGCAGGAAAAAAACATAATGGTGTTGCTTTACTATCTATTTTTGTTAATAAAATAACCACCTTACCAGTCTTCATTCTTTTCATTGCTTTTTTTTTTTTTTTTTTTTTTTTGAGACAGGGCCTCACTCTGTCAACACAGGCTGGAGTGCAGTGACACGATCACAGCTCACAGCAGCCTCAACCTCCTAGGCTCAAGTCATCCTGCCACCACAGCCTCCTACGTAGCTGGGATTACAGGTGCAGGCTACCACACCTGGCTAATTTTTCTATTTCTGTAGATACGGGGTTTCACCCTGTTGTTGAGGCTTGTCTCCAACTCCTGAGCTCAAGCAATTCACCCACGTCAGCCCCCCAAAGTGCTGGGATTACAGGCGTGAGCCACCGCACTGGCCGTTTTCGTGTTCTTTTAATGACTTTAAATCCACCTCTTGGGAAGACAAAGAAGAAAAGACTTCAGAAACTGAAGTAAATTTCCAAATTACCTCAAATGCATAATGAAGTTACGCTCTTCCTCACCCTTACCCTTCCCTTCTATAAACTAGGATCTAAACTAAGGGTTTCAAAAGCCCCAGTTAAATGTCACCAAATAAAAACAAATACTAAAGTCTAAAAAAAGGAAGATTAACTTGAATTATTTCAATGCTCCTAAACCTCCTATAAAAAGGATTAAGAACTCTGGACTGGGAGGCAAGTAACTTACCCTTCCTGAATTTCTGTTTCCTCCTTTGTAACTTCAGACCTCCTTACCTATCTGAGGAAGGTCACTTAGAGCATCGAATGATATACTGTACGTGAGAACATTTTGTAAAGTGTAAAACACTGTTCAATGTGTAAGGTATTTTAAATAGAAATGGAAGTTCATAAAGACAAGGGCCAAGATGACCATTTCAAATCAGAATGTTTAAGGTTATGTCAAAGGCAGCTCCTCTCCCCTTTTTAGGCACTCTTTCTTCCCAAGGATACCAAAGATATATTTTGAGTGAGAGGATGCGTTATGCTCCCTGACTCTTGGCCTACTCCCTTTACCCTACAGAACAGAGCTCATCATTCACTTAGGTCAACGTTGCTATGAAACAGCTATGATGTCAAAGATGGAGTTCTCAATCACATAGAAGATTAATAAGTAGACCCTCAAATTTGACATTAAAATCAAAGACTTACATAGACTTTGTGAAACATCTTATCTTTAGGAGACAATGAGCATATACTTTTAAAGCTACTTCATTCAAAAAAAAAAAGGCTAATAAGAATTTAACCGTACTTATGTAGACTTGAAGAAAGATCCTTGGAAGGCAGGAACTTCCTAGCATGCATTTTTGTAACCTCCAGAATGCCTAGTCCTACGGCCTCTTCAGAGTAATTACAAAACTATACTGAGTTAAGTAATTGGAAGACAGATCATTACTAGATGACCTTTTTGATCAACAACTTTTCTGCTTGCATCATTTATTTATAATCTCATCTAGAGGCAGAAATCTAGACTACCTGTCCACTCCCTACCCCATCCAGATCTATCTTTCCACACTGAAAGATCTAGTATCAACACAGGAAACCACATTTTCCTTTGTACTAAAACAAAGTGGCCAGAAAGTTCCAGAAGTGAGCAGTGTTTACAAATAAACATCTACACCTGTTCTTTAATAAACATCCGATTTTATTTACAAAGCATTAAAGCTTCAGCAAGAAGTACCCAAGGCTAAGTCTCATCTTGTACAAAACTACATAATTTTTTTTTTTTTTTTTTTTTTTTTTTTTGAGATGGAGTCTTGCTCTGTCACCCAGGCTGGAGTGAGTGCAGTGGCACAATCTCGGCTCACTGCAACCTCCGCCTCCTGGGTTCAAGCAATTCTCCTGCCTCAGCCTCCCGAGTAGCTGGGATTACAGGCGCCCGCCACCACGCCCAGCTAATTTTTGTATTTTTAGTAGAGACGGGGTTTCACCATGTTGGCCAGGCTGGTCTCAAACACCTGACCTCAGATGATCCAACAGCCTCGGCCTCCCCAAGTGCTGGGATTACAGGTGTGAGCCACCACGCCCAGCCCAGAATATTTTTAAAAACAAAATTTTGGGGGTGGCAGGGCAGGGATGACAAAAAGGAAGAGAATATACATATATTGTACAAATCAAATAATTCAAATTGAAATGGATAGAAGGTTTTAAAAGTTGAAAAAAAAATTCCAAAAACATAAATAATTATTAGGAGCTACCGCCAGAGACAATTTGACAGGGCTTAAGATGATTTTCTCAGTAGCCAGTTTAGGAGGTGGACATAGCACAAACATCCAAATGCACAGGCAGAGGAAACCAAGTTACTTCACACATGGAAATATGGCAGAAACCCTCTAAGTCTCATACTTTGCATACTGCTGCAGTGTATAGTGCAGAGGACTGGAATGGATATGTCTGCAAAACAAAAACATGTCTAGTGAGCCACCTACTCATCTCAACCACTGGTCTAACTCATGACAGTCTCAAAACGAGTAAGAAAAAAGTAGCGGCATCTAAAAATATAGACATTTTGCAACTGACTCAGGGAGAGCTCTTTCTTCGACTACTGAATATACTGGTTCCAAATGATGGAGTGAGACAAAGAGGCTCTTACTGACGTGCTCTACTTTGATTTCTATCCTAAAATCTAAAAGGTAATCAATGTGTTTGGTTACCTATAGGAGCATCCACCAACTGACATATCTGATATATTTCTTTTTTTTTTTTTTTTGAGATGGAGTCTCATTCTGTCATCCCGGCTGGAGGGCAGTGGTGCGATCTCCACTCACTGCAACCTCTACCTCCCAGGTTCAAGTGATTCTCGTGACTCAGCCTCCGGTGTAGCTGGGATTATAGGCATGTGCCACCATGCCCAGCTAATTTTTGTCTTTTAAATAGATACAGGCTTTCACCATGTTGGCCAGCCTGGTCTCGAACTCCTGACCTCAGGTGATCCACCCGCCTCAGCCTCCCAAAGTGCTGGGATTACAGGCGTGACCCACCGCGCCCGGCTCACCAACTGATATATTTCACAGTAAGCACAGTATTTAAATTCTCCTTTTAAAATACTGATAAAAAAAGACAGTCCAGGTTAAGCACTTCCAGTCAGCTAAAAACACCACTCAGAGAAGCTACTGAGCCCTTTTCACACCTGGTTTCCTAATGGGATTTTCAGAGAATTTCAAACATCAAACGTACACATCTATCCAATCTGCTATTTTTATATAAAGAACAACAAATGTCAAAAAAAAAAAAAAAAAAAAAAAGCTAAGCAACCTTTCACAGAAAGGAAGTGACTGAAAACACAGTAAGAAAAAGGAGCACAGGTACAGGAAGGGAAAAAACGCAATGAGTGATGAGGCTAGCTTTCCACAGGCAGTGATACAAAAAATTCACCTTGATCTTTGATTTGAACTATGTGGTTTGCTGCTTTGATTCTGGATGGTTTTACTTTACTCCTTGCATAGATTCCCCCAACCCAGTAAAAAAGTAGCTTGTTGAGAGACACCTGGGTTTGTTTCCATCTCTGGAAGCCAGCACAGGTAAAGCAATATAAACTATTGATGATTCATTGCTGGAGATGGATAAAACTAGCTATCTTCAAAAACCATGATTAATGACAATGAACCAAGATTGGAGGGAAACATGCAATGAGAGGAAAACAAGGGAAAACCCTGAATTGTTACAGCCCGGCTTCTTGGGCAAAATGTGGTATGGGAGGAAGAGAGGGCCTTCATTGTTCCCTTTCTGAAAATTCGAAATCTTTCAAGCACTTTCTTTTCTGCCCATCCTTTGCACACAATATGGAAATATAGGAGGTATTAGGGGAGAGGAGAAGTTTAAAATGAGAGTATGCAACAAAAGTTTTCCTAGGATACCAGTAGCAAAATTTCAGATAAGAAGTCACTCAAGGACATGCATTGAGGACAGAAGGCAAATGGGAGATAGGAAATGACAGGTCAAAATGACGCTGGGTACAATACAGTTAGATGAGCAAAACACAGGTATTTTTTCTCCAGCAACAAAACTAGGCATCAAAGTTTAAATCAGTCAAAATTCCTATCTGATGTCTTCACAAATCTTCATTCCTGAGAGTCTATTTGGACTTATGCTTGAAAGGGAAGGGAAGGTCGTATACTCTTCTTCCATAATTCACTTCTTCATTTAAACATAAAATTCACCCTCCCACCTCCTGGGTGGGAGGCACACGCCTTTGTTTTAAATTAAAGTCAATTTTCAAATGACTGACCACAGTGTCCAGAGGCCACATGATGGCAAAGTGGGAAACAATGAAGAACTTCAAAGGTCTTCATAACAGTTCTGAGATTGCTCCTCCTGCTAAAGAGATTAGACACAAAAAGATTTCTTTTAGCTTCAATTTAGACCAGTTACTTGTAAGAACAGAAATATTGAATGCTGGATGATGCATTACAACCACACGTGGACCAAGAAATTTCCCCTTTTCAAGAAAAGTCATAACCAACTCCAACTCCCAATTACTCTTTATTGAACAAAACAATCCAAATCCAAAACCCCCCACCCCAATACTTTCCTCAGTACTGTCCCAAAGGGTGGGGGGAAAAGCAAAATGATCAGAGTTCTACATTTTTTCTAAGCTGCTAACCATGCCCTAAGGTGCTAATAAATAATGTTTAACATTCCAAAAAGTGCAGTAAGTAGAGAAGAAATTTTAGGGTACCACACCTTTCAACCCTTCATATATTTAAAGATTGATTAGTCACTAAATGATTAACAAGTGAACAGGAAACCCTTCTCCCAGCACCACAGTTCCTTAAGTGACATACTTATCACCTTAGAACCCCAAATACGGTGAAATGTTCATGAGAGCTACTGTCCACATTGCTACACACCAACGATGATTGATAAATAATATCCTGAATAATAAAATGAAATGAACACTTCCCTGATTATTCCAAGAAGCTGCTCAACCTCTGAGAGACATCCTTAAATGAGCTGCTGTGAAATATTAACTAGGAAGTGTAAAAAGAGAAGAAGGTGAAAAAAATCCTCCCAGGTGTCATTTGGAATGGCAGAGAGCACCTGAAGGTAAAATGGTTAAAAAATAATCGCCCAAATTATGAAACAAAAGTACCCATTTATATAACTTTGATTTTTAAAGTTCCTGCACAAATGAAAACTGGCAATAAAAATATATTCACAAGTGCCTGAGAACACACTGAAGTTACAATGAGATACAAACTTTCTACTGAATGTTATGCTGTTAAAAATCAAATTTAAACTTTTCATAGTTCAGTCAGATTAAAAGCTTACTTAGCACCGGTTTTTCAGATCTCTCTCAACATAAATCACAAGGAATTCCTTGCATTGATTTTTTTTTTTTAGACAGAATTTCACTGTTGTTGCCCAGGCTGGATTGCAATGGCGTGACCTCAGCTCACTGCAACCTCCGCCTCCTGGGTTCCGACGATTCTCCTGCCTCAGCCTCCTGAGTAGCTGGGATTATAGGCGCCCACCACCACCCCCGGCTAATTGTTTTGTATTTTCAGTAGAGATGGGGTTTCACCATGTTGGCCAGGCTGGTCTTGAACTCTTGTCCTCAAGTGATCCACCCGCCTCAGCCTCCCAAAGTGCTGGGATTACAAGCGTGAGCCACTGCACCCGGCCGCACTGATTTTTAAAAAACCTCCTGAGATAGAAAAATCCACTCCACAAGACTCAATATCATGCCTTAACTACTTTAAGGCAATTTTCACCAACTATTCCCACAGGTACCCTGACCAATTTAGTTGTAATCGTTTAAAAATGAATACAACATAGCCATTTTAAATCTAAATCATAATAGGAGAAAGTGGTTTGATCACTAATCAACAGCATTAGTAATGGGCACTCAAGATGACTAATGAGCTGCCTTACACTGGTTAGCTGAGGGCAGCTCATGTTTCTATACAATCCTTGTTCTTCTGAATACACAAAATAAATAAATAAAAACCAAACAAAACAAAAGCTTGTTGAGGCATCAGGCAACAATTCAAAACCAGAGCAAGCAGTACTATGAGCAAGATAAGATACACAGAAATAGCAATACAGAAGACTCCAGCCAGTTTAAAGACCTGACGCAGCAACTGCCCCCAAGGAAACATAGTATTTAGCTGCAACATAAAGGAAATCTCCAGGAATGTAATAGGTAGGAAAATTCAGCTCAAAATGACCAGCTATTATTGGTACTTTCCAGTAGCAGCCCAATCGAGGTCGGCCTAAGAGAACACTGAATCAAGATTTCAAACCCTACCTTGGTTAGCTAATAACATCTCATAGAGTGAGAAAGACTACCCTGATTCTAGCAGGAATTCATAAATTAGTCTTCACAAGGAAAGGAAGGAAAAGAAGGAAAGGAGGGAGGGAGGGGAGAGAAAAAGAGAAAAAAGGAAAACAAAACTACCAAGCATTAAAAAAAAAAATCCAGATTCAGTTAAGTGACTTGGAGGTGGTTCAGCGCCCTGGGGTGATGGGCTGGCACCAGGGCAGTGGTGTAGCACAGCCCAAGACAGGGAAATCTGCATGGTGCCTGTCCACTCCCAGAAGTGCCACCTCTGCTCACTTTGGCCCTTGCCATCTCCAACAGACCCAGGTGTGCACCAACCCCTTCAAGTCTACCATCCCATGAGGCCTTTAGAACATGTATGTAACCGACCACACCTTTGTCCCACTTTACTGATGTTTATTGTCAAGGAGCCCTACCTCTTGGGCAATCCTTGAGCAATCAGACAACTAGGAAGCTGGTGATTCTGCTCACATCTCAAGTTTCTGGTCTCAGGACTGTCCTCTGGAGAGTATTTAAAGTAACTAAGAAGCATTTGATAGATAGTGCAGACTATGTTAGCCTGGTCCTTCCAAAAAGTCCCAAGCTCAGGGTTACCCTCACCAAGCTTCACTTTGGGTCCTCATTCACACAGAAAAATGTCCGCATGAATGTGGGCCCTCTAGTGCTAGCCAACACTGACAAGCTATTTGACAGGAAAGAATTTTCTATAGCCCCAGATTCCAGATGGCCAGATTATCTCTAGAGTGGTCTGTCTGCCAATTTTCCCTTGAAATGCATATTTTCCTGTTAAAACAGACAACAGACTATGGTAGCTTTGTTAGGGCTAATCAGTTTAAGGAACAGTTTCTACAATAACTGGTCAACTACAGATATTAACAAACAGTTGTCATTCATCTAACTTGGGTAGTAACACAGCCTACGACTATAATCCTGCCTTTGAATGATTTGGCTCAAATGCAGAAGTTGTCCATGGGGCAGGGGGCCAAAACCTGGAATCTACACATACAACCCTCAGACTGGAGTGATTTTTTAAAATTGTTTGGCCTCAGTTTTGGATCAGATTTCCTTTCTTAATACCTGGTGGGAAATCTACAATGACTATATAGTGGCTTTTACTGAAATCTCCAAGGTATGGAAGAATATGAGATCCAAATGCCAGAGCTTCCCTCAGTGGTCGTGATAGGCCACATGCAAATCAGCAGCAGGTACCAATCTAACAGCCTGCTCAGGGCCCTCCAAGACGACCACGTTACTGGATGAAGCCCTTCCTGCACCCAAACAATCCCACATAAAAACATGACAGGTTGCCCTAAAACAGACTTTTGATGGAATTATCTGTGATACCCAATTTCATCACTCTCCCCAAAATTTTCAACCTCCACAAAGATCCAAACCACACTGCAGCTGGTCGATAAAGGCAGATGTAATCCTTCTGTGGAAGTCTTGGAACTATACCTCAATGCCCCTTTGAGGTTTTTGGGGTTTTTTTTTATTTTTTTCTTTTGTAGAGACAGGGTCTCACTATGTTGCTCAGGCTTGTCTGGAATTCCTGGGCTCAAGCATTCTGACTGCCTCAGCCTCCCAAAGTGCTGGGATTACAGGCACGAGTCATTGCACCTGGCTGATTTTATTTTTGTTTGAGACAGGGTCTCCCTCTGTTGCCCAGGCTGGAGTGCAGCGACGTGATCATAGCTCACGGCAATATCAAACTCCTGGGCTCAAGCGATCCTCCTGCCTCAGCTTCCGATGTTACTAGGTGGGCCACAGGTGTGCACCACCACGCCTGGCTAATTTTTTGATTATTTTGTTGCCCAGGCTGGTCTCAAACTCCTGGGCTCAAGCAATCCTCCTGTCTTGGCCTGTCAAAGTGCTGGCATTACAGGCATGAGCCACTGCACCCAGCTCAAGGTTTTTTCTTGTTTGTTTGGTTGCCTTTTACATAGATGGGGTCTCACCATGTTGCCCAGGCTGGTCTTGAACTCCTGGGCTCAAGAAATCCTCCCGCCTCAACCTCCCAAAGTGCTAGAATTACAGGTGTAAGCCTTATTTACCATACATTTCCTTTTGAAAAGCATATGATTAGGGATAGACAGGTTTTAAGAAGCTATAAGACTGTCCTAAAGTGTTTTAATTAATTATGTTTGGCCACATTTTAAATCACTCTTAAAACATTTTAGCTCTCCGGGCCAGGGTAATCTATTTAAACTTTAAATTGCGTTTCTTCTGTAGTGGCATCAGTGTGTGCAAGAAGTGGGCTTGGAAGGACTGTTTTTATTTACATCTAGTCAATCTGCAATCTTTGTTGGCAAGGCCCACATGACTGCTCCAGGCTACTTTACAATATGTACAAACATGCCGGGAGTGATGGCTCACGCCTGTAATCGCAGTACTCTGGGAGGCCGAGGAGGGTGGATCACTTGAGGTCAGGAGTTCAAGATCAGCCTGACCAACATAGTGAAAACCCATCTCTACTAAAAAAATACAAAATTAGCCGAGCATGGTGGCGCACACCTGTAATCCCAGCTACTCGGGAAGCTGAGGCAAGAGAATCACATGAACCCGGAGGCAGAGGTTGCAGTGAGCTGAGATCGCACCACTACAATTCAGCCTGGGGACAAGAGTGAAACTCCGTCTCAAAAAAAAAAATACACACACACAGCATTATATGTATATATACACAAACACAGCGTTAGGTGAGTTGAATGTGGAGGTGGTAACCATCAGTGCACCACCATAAATATTGTTGGGAAAAAAATATTGGTACTCAGTGGTATGGTGTTGGGCTATCAAAAACTAAAGTCTAAAATCTAGTAAACTTGAGGTAGAATACTCAAAATGATGAATAACTGAGTCTATTTCAGCTTCTCTGTAAGAGAATTCATGTTGACAGACAATGATTAAATCATGTAAGTTATAAATTAAACAAAGAATTCTATTTTGCACTCTAGTCCTTATCACATTTGAACACATTTAGATTAAAATCTTAAAGTCAGGGGGAGCCTGAACACAACCACTGACATGTTATCAATCCACCTTTGAGTCTACCAACTAGCTACAAAAAAATTGAGAATACTGTATTAACTAAAGCAGTGCTTCTATATAAAAAAAAAAAAAAAAAAAAAAAATTTCCAAAGCCCCATGTTTACACAGAAATGGATTCTAATTTGATTAACATTTTCTAAACAAGAGACCAATTAGCCTAGGCTCACAAATATTCAGTAAGAAACAGAAATTGTTTACTGTCCCCCAATAAAAATCCCTCAGTAATCTAAAAGTGAGAAAACTCAAATATTATGTATCAAAAGGCTTAGGTGTTAAGATGCTACACAGATACTGTAGTTTCTGTCTTTTTGGTCATTTCCTCCTGTTTTCAGATACTGGAAAAAAATTAAAAACCAAAACAAACCCCATCTTCTTCCTTAACATGATGGTACTACTAACAATTTCATTATTGCTTCTGGACTACTAAGAGAGAGCACTACCTGTGGGATTTGAACAATCTGAAGAGGGAGAGAAAAGATGCTACAGTGAACCAGTCAAGGACTATATAAAACAAGCTTGTATTTCTGGCTACTCGTCTGGCTCTTTCATTTGAGACAAAACAAACAAAAAACCTAAGAGCAAATAGGGATGAAGAAATGAATTAAGCCAGGGGTTCTTACCCTTTTTTGGGTCATGAATTCCTACAGGAATCTGATGAAAGCTATGGACATCTTCCCCAGAAAAATATTCACATAATATTTTGCATATAACATAAGGGGAATGTAGACTTCTTCAAAACTATTTATAGACCCAAGGTTAAGAGCCACTGAATTAAATCTGGTTTAGCCTGCCCTTAGCAGCAGCTTAAAATTCAGAGATTATCTGCTGCTGGGAAAAAGGTAGGAAGGGAGGGGGAAAAAATGTTGCAGTTAAATATAGTCAAGGGCTATACACAGCAAGGCCACGAAGCAAGCCAGACAGTGCTCCCAATGTGTCCTTACCTGTCAAAGGCTGGCTGAGTTCCGCCTGCACTTTACCCTTCGCTGATCCTTCCAGAGGTAAACCTCTGTCCCCTTTGTAGAGTTTCGGTTTAAATGGAGAATCTTTCTCTTTACCTTTTGATCCTTTAGGCCGGCCTGCTTGCTTCTTCTTGGATTTGCCATCCCCCTTCACACCCAGTAGTGGATGGACTTCTGCAGGACAGACAGGCATGGAAAGGAATCCACATGACACCAGTCCCATCACCCCAACCACAATTTTGTTGAGCAAAGAATGTTGCTTTGTGTCCCGGATCAATTAATAATTATAAAGAGAAAAGTCTGTCTTATTTGTGTAACTACAAAACAGTGGCCATTAAATGAGAGATAGTTGCTTGGTCAAAAGGCACACATGGCTTATATCAAGCTTGTGCAATCTGTGGCCCACAAGCTACCTGCGGCCCAGGACAGCTTTGAATGTGGCCCAACACAAATTCATAAATTTTCTTAAAACATTGTAAGTTTTTTTGCAAATTTTAAAATCTCATCAGCTATCATTACTGTTAGTATATTTTATATGTGGCCCAAGACAATTATTCTTCCAATGTGGCCCAGGGAAGTCAAAAGATTGGACACCCCTGGCTTACATGTTCATGCCAAGTCACGGTGACTCTAAATTGAACAAGTAGCTGAAAGATGCAGTGATACTATTAAACCAAGCCAGAAGAAGGAACACACATACACGCACACACACATACACAGAGAGGCATGTGAGAGCAGAAAGAGAATGGGCTTTGGAATTAGAGAGACTAGAATGAGAATCCTGACTCCACCACTTCCTGTGAGACTTTAGGCAAGTTACAGAACCTCTTACACGTAACCTCAGCCTAAATTTTCTCCTTTAAAAAGCAGGTAAAACAACTTGCAGGGTTGATGTAAAAGTCAGCAATGGTATATATACCAAAGAGTGTCTGAAACAGAGTAGACACAGAAATCAGTAACATCAGGAAAATACGTAGTTGCAAAATGTGATCCGCAGTTAGCTAAAAGAGAAGAGGAAGGGCCGGGTGCGGTGGTTCACACCTGTAATCCCAGCACTTTGGGAGGCCGAGGTGGGTGGATCACTTGAGGTCCGGAGTTTGAGACCAGCCTGGCCAAAATGGCAAAACCCCATCTCTACTAAAAATACGAAAATTAGCCAGGCATGGTGGTGCATGCCTGTAGTCCCCGCTACTCAGAAGGCTGAGGCAGAAGAACTGATTGAACCTGGGAGGTGGAGGTTTCAGTGAACCAAGATCACGCCACTCCACTGCAGCCTGGGCAACTGAGCAAGACCCTGCCTCAAAAAAAAAAAGAAAAAAACATAGAAGAGGAAGGAGGATGCTCAATAGTAAACGCACACCCCCATCCACCCCTACCTATCCCAAGACATGATAATAAAGGATTCCCAGGTCAGACTGTAAAAGGTGGCAGGAAGGATGAAATGATTGTCCAAGTCTAACTAGTACTTTACATCTAATAAAACCACTCTATGGGGAAAAATTTGAAAGAATGGTGTAATAAACTCTGAGCCGGCTGTCAGAAGAATTAAAGTGCAGCATCTTAGGCAAAGTACTGAAGGGCAGAATTTCTCCATTTTAAGAGAGAAGTGAACACAGATGCAATCATTATAAAGTTGTAAAGCACTATAAAATAGACTCATGGGAAAATTCCTCTAAGGTAAAATCGCTGAAACAGGAAATTACCAGATTGAGCTGGGGAGCAGAGAGCGGCATCTGTCAGGCCAGAGGGAGAAGATGCAGCTCTTACCATCATTTGGTACTCCTTGAAGTTCTATATTGGTTGTTTTGGGCTTCTTCTTAGGTGGCTGGGACCCATCTGCTGAGGACTGCCTCTTCTTCTCTGAACTAGCCCCTTCATCCATCAAGGAGGTTTGGACTGCATCCGGTGGGGGGCCGTAAGGATTTTCTTCTGGGTCTTCTACCTCAGGGGCAATGGGTAAATACAATAGAGCCTTTGAATCTTCCAGCTCTTCATCACTATTTGGAGCAGGATCAGACAAGGGATTGGAAAAAAGAGGAGATAGTTGCTTAAACCATGAGCCCTTCCTCTATCACCTATATTAAGCATAAGCAACAGGTATGGATCTAGAACTTTAAGAAAGCAAAGATGAATAAAAGAGAATCAGACAATGTAATTGATAAAATTGGTGATAAAGATAAACATGATAAATAAATTATTGTGGTTCCTTAAAATTCTGTATCAGGGAGAAGTGAAGGGAAAATAGGACTAGAGAAGAAAGGCTACATTGGATTTCTTGTACACCAAATGAGTTATCTCTTTTAGCTAATAAGCAGACAGGACTGAAGGGATAGGCCGGGGAGCTGTGGAGTACTCCCCCAGAGACCAGGAGCAGCAGTAGCCAAGGTGCCCAGCCTTCCGGGCCGGCTCACCTGCTACAGAAGGCAGCGATAGGGTCCACGCTGGTGACATCCACTTCCTCATCTTCTGCAGCATCAGCCCCTGACAAGACAGACACACAGGAGATGTTTGAGAAGTGAAAAACTGCTTTTTATTTGCAGCTTCAAGGTTTTCATAAGCTGAAGTTCCAGAGAAAGGAGGAAAACCAAACAGTTCACTTAATCATTTAACAAATATGTGCTGAATTTCCACCCTATGCTAGGCACTGAAAATAGTGCAATGACCCAGAAATAGTTGGGAACAGCTCTTCAGTAAAAGGTTCAGAGTCTAACTGGGGAGACAGATAGTTTCCACTTAATACAGTAATGGTATGTGTAATGTGCTCAGGATATGGGAAGGAGGAACAATTGATGTGGAAATCTGGGAAGGTTTGACAGAAGGTAACCCTAGAATCTAGAACATTCTGCTTCCCTGGAGGTCCTCCTAAAACACATTAGGCATGCAAGTTATCTAATATCACAAAAGTGAGGACCAGCACTTTCAAACTAGAGAACCAACCTCATTCCCAATCCCCTGATTCCTGGCACCATCAAGTGTCTCAGGAGTCAATAATCTGGCATTAATTACTCACTGGCAGTGCCAACTGAGCATCCTAAGCATTCACCCGCACAAACCTTACTATGTTATAAAGCCCTGTGTTAGATAAAACGTCAAATCTTTATTCTTAAGGAGCTCCTATCTAGAAATTCAGAATAGATAAAATCAGTCATAATCATAATGGAAATTAATATCTTAGTGCTTATTATGGCCTAGGCATATATACTAAGTGCTTTACATAAATTATTTCACTTACTCCCCACAACCCTAAAAAGCAGGTACTATTATTATCCCTATTTTACAGATGAGGAAATTCAGTTTAAGTAGTATTTTGCCCAAGGCAGTCTGACTTCAGAGCCCAGGCTCTTGACCCTTCTCTTACTGACAAAGGAGTGATGTTGTTGGAAGTCAGGGACCCTGAACGGAGGGACTGGCTGAAGCCGAGGCAGAAGAACATAAATTGTGAAGATTTCATGGACATTTATTAGTTCCCCAAATTAATACTTTTATAATTTCTTACACCTGTCTTTACTGTAATCTCTGAACATAAATTGTGAAGATTTCATGGACACTTATCACTTCCCCAATGAATATCTTTGTGATTTCCTATGTCTGTCTTTACTTTAATCTCTTAATCCCATCATCTTTGTAAACTGAGGAGGATGAATGTTGCCTCAGGACCCTATGATTTTATCAACTGCACAAATTGTTTGTAGAGCATGTGTGTTTGAACAATATGAAATCTGGGGCATCTTAAAAAAAGAACAGGATAACAGCAATATTCAGGTAACAAGAGAGGTAACTTTGAACTGGCCGCCGGTGGGCCGGACGGAACAGAACTATATTTCTCCTCTTTCATGAGCAAATAGGAGAAATATCGCTAAATTCTTTTTCTCAGCAAGGAACATCCCTGAGAAAGAGAATGCACCCTGAAGGTAGGCCTACAGACGGCCCCTTTTAAGGCGTCCAGTCCACGTCTTTTATGGTCGAAGCTGAAGGGATGAAATAAGCCCCGGTCTCCTATAGCGCTCCTAGGCTTATTAGGATGAGAAAAATTCCCACCTAACAAATTGTGGTCAGACAGGTTATCTGCTCTCAAACCCTGTTTCCTGAGATGTTATCAATGACAATGCGTAGGGGAAACTTCATTAGCAATTTTAATTTCACCTCATCTGGTGGTCCTGTGATCTCGCCCTGCCTCCGTTTGCTTTGTGATATTTTATTACCTTGTGAAGTATGTGATCTCTGTGACCCACACCCCTATTCGTGCACTACCTCCCCTTTTGAAAACTGCTAATAGAAACTTGCTGGTTTTACGGCTCGGGGAACATCACGGATTCTTCCGACATGTGATGTCTCCCCCGGACAACCAGCTTTAAATTTCTCTCTCTTGTGCTCTTTCCCTTTATTTCTCAACCCAGCCGAGACACTTGGGAAATAGAAAAGAACCCACGTTAAACATCGGGAGCGGGTTCTCCCGACAGAGTGACAGAATACACGGGAAAAGCTGAGCACCCTTAGCATGGTGAGTTCTTTGCTAGGTGCTGCATGTATGTCCTCAGTCATCTGCAATTAATCAGGAAATACACAATGATACGTTAAGAGAGCTGCTTGAGCCCTGGGAATATCCATATAAGCCCTTAGTTAACACCTTATAAATTAGGGCTCTCCAAATACCATGGAGATTGTGTAAGCTTAAAGAAAAAAGAAGGCCAGGTTCATAGGCCAGGCACAGTGGCTCATGTCTGTAATGCCAGCACTTTCGGAGGCCAAGGCGGGTGGATCACCTGAGGTCAGGAGTTCCAGACCAGCCTGGTCAACATGGTGAAACTCCGTCTCTACTAAAAATACAAAAAATTCGCTGGGCATGGTGGCAAGCACCTGTAATCCCAACTACTCAGGAGAATCGCTTGAACCCAGAAGGCAGAGGTTGCAGTCAGCCAAGATCACACCATTGCATCCAGCCTGGGCGACAAGAGCGAAACTGTCTCAAAAAAAAAAAAAAAAGTGGGGTGGAAAGGGGACATTTTAGATGAAGTGCTGAAATAAATTTACAACACAAATGAAGAATATTAAGTAAAGCAATCATTTTCCCTTTAGGAAATCCTGTCTGCAATTGAGAAATATTACCTGTCTGCTCAGGCTCACTCTTATCTTCATCTTCAATATCAAACTCTGATTCCCTTTCTTCATATTCTACATTTTCATCCAATTCTTTGAAGTCTGGTGCAAATGCACTCCAGTTTTCCTATACGACAAAATATACTACTTAACTATACGTGAAAGCAATAATCTGTAATCTACACATTAATGATAAAATGAAAGATCTGAGCATGAAAGGAATTCACAATTCTTAGATTAAATTTGGCAGATAAGAAAAAAATGGGTATCTGTAAGTTTTACTAGCTTAGGTATTTTCTATCTTAAATGTTCTAAGTTTTTAACTGTAGCTCTTTTGAGTCACTGCCTTCTTTGCTCATTTTAGGAATTCTGAGATAAAATGTTAAATTTTCTTGTAAGTACACTGATTACAAATGTAATTTAAAGGTGTTCAAAGTAAAATTAAGATATAAAACAGAAACTGAGCTGAAAGTAAGAAAAGCAAAAGAAAAACGTATCTCAAATAAATAATAGAAAAATGCAACAGAAAGTTCACTAGAGCCTCTCCCTAAAAAGAGCCAGAAAACCAACTTGGGACCAAGACCTTCCCACCAAAATAAAGTGCAACTAGATGCACTGAACCTATGTAATTTAGGTTGTGAGAATCATACGCAAAAGAAAATAAATAAGGTAATTTTTAGCTTCCCATGTATAAAGTTCTTTGATAAAAAGAAGGGGTATCTAGTTTCAAAGCAAGTAAAATAGAATACTTACTACTTGATTCTGTGCCCAGATAGAGACCACTCCACTGGAGATGGATGCTATGATGGGTCGAACAGGATGCCACTAAGTTTTAGTGAAGGAAAGAAAAATAGGTTGTTAAGAACAGATTCCAGATTTTTTGGATTATGTGACTAACAAGAGCAATGTCCTAATGTACTCACAGCTACATCCAAGAGGAGTTCTCCTCTCGTCCCATGGAGAATCTTCACCAGGTTGCCAATGCTCTTCTCCCAGATGTATAGGGCGTGCTGCCGTGCAGAACCTGCCACGATGTACTCCCCATCTCCAGAGAAACAACATTTCTTCCATGGGGTCCTAAAGGACAAGGAAAGTACCAAGGAGAGCTGGAACTCAAGCCCAGGTCATGAATGATCACATACTCTTCTAGGCTGTGATACATACCTATTCACCAAATCCTGCAATTTCTGCATAGGTTCAGGCTCTCCATCTCTTCCACATGTTAAGATTTCTCTGCCATCATAAACTCTGATTATTCGATCTGCTGTGTTAATTAAAAAGCAACTACAGGAAGGATAAAAATATCAACATCAGAGGTCAGAAATCTGTTCCTTAGTACTACAAGATGACTAATAAACTGGGGAAGAACTGAGGAAAAATCTAAGTACTAGACTAGAATATTTATATATCTACTTGTCTTCTCCCTAACCAAAATGTAATTTGAAGTGGGGGTATGTTTTATACTTCCTGTGTATCCCTAAACCCAAAATATACAAACTGTCAGTATTAACTAAGTTCCAAGACCTCTCTACTGAAACCAGCTTGCTAAATTCACAAGTTTACAGTGAAATGGATATAAATACTTCATTTCTCTGGTCTGTTTTACATATAATATATTCTTCTAAATGAGGTAATAAACTAAATATGTCATTTTGTCATTTTTACTGTAATGACATTGAAAATCTTAGAAATCTGTATAAAATTTTAGTTATTTCATCACTTTCTTACAGACTTCACTGACTATAATCTTTTCTTAATTCAAGAGAATTTTGAACATTAATATCCTCTAAGTCAGCTATCTCCAACGTTTTTGACACCAGACTGGTTTTGTGGAAGACAATTTTTCCACGGACCAGGCTGGCAGGAGGGTTACGGTTTCAGGATGAAACTGTTCCACCTCAGATCATCAAGCATTAGATTCTCATAAGGAGCATACAACCTAGATCCCTCACATGTGCAGTTCAAAATAGGGTCCGTGCTCCTGTGAGAATCTAATGCTGCTGCTGTTCTGACAGGAGGCAGAGCTCATGTGGTAATGTTCACCTCCAGCTGTGCAGCACGGTTCCTAATAGGCCAATACTGGTCCATGGCCCGGGGGTTGGGGACCCCTGCTCTAAGTCATGTATGGGTGTTCCTAAACAAAATAGGAGGACTATTACCTCTTACTGACAACCTATTTCCTATTTCTGTTGATATATTCTATGACTTCTAACTAGGTAACCAACCTTACCAGAATAACATCCAAAATTAAAAGGGTAAATAGGCTGTATTCAGTTACAACGTGAATTTGATGACATCAGTTCTGATGATAATAACAGTTATTATATACCCAGTGCTTACTATATGCCAGGCATTTTGGTTCTAAGCACTGACCATTTACTTATTTTTCTGTAAAGTAACCGCCTGATAACCTCCAGATAAAGAAGATGTAACTACTGCAGGAAATGTTATGAACTCAAAAACCAGATATTGTAAGTTTCTAAAAACCTTAAGTAATTTTTTTAAAAAGCTTAATATACATGAAATCTGCAAATTTCCATGTATTTTTGCAACCTACTCATTCTTAAAACTGTCCCTAAAAAGGTAAGATTTCACTCACCTCCCCTTCCGGGCAAACTCAATTGACTTAATGGCCGTGGTATTGCTTGTTCCAGTTGTTACTCTGAAGGAAGCAACAAGATCCTGAGAATCTGTTTTTAGGACCAAAATCTAAAGTTTAAAGGAGGGGGGAGAAAAGTAAGTGTTCCAATAACTAACAGTAATTACATTTGGCTTGTTTCTAATACTGCATAAAGACTGGGTAAAAATGCAAATATCTCTATTCCATATATTTAACCTGATTAGCTGGTATTGCTGTTTTGCCTTCTTAAATAAGACAAGGTCTTAATCTATTTTTTTTTTTCTTTTTTTTTTGAGACAGAGTTTCACTCTTGTTACCCAGGCTAGAGTGCAATGGTGCAATCTGAGCTCACCGCAACCTCTGCCTCCTGGGTTCAAGAGATTCTCCTGCCTCAGCCTCCTGAGTAGCTGGGATTACAGGCATGCGCCACTACGCCTGGCTAATTTTGTATTTTTAGTAGAGGCGGGGTTTATCCATGTTGGTCAGGCTGGTCTCAAACTCCCAACCTCAGGTGATCCGCCCACCTCAGCCTCCCAAAGTGCTGGGATTACAGGCATGAGCCACCACGCCTGGCCAATTTATTCTTAAAATATTATGTTTAGCATTATTCACAATAGCCAAAATATAGAAGCAACCCAACTATCCACTGACAGATAAGCCATATAAACAAAAGTGGTATATACATAAAATGGAGTATTATTGAGCCTTGAAAAGGAGGAAAATTCTGACACATGCTACAACATGGATGAAACTTGAGGACATTAAACTAAGTGAAATAAGCCAGTCACAAAAGGGCAAATACTATATGAGGTACTTGGAGTAGTCAAATTCTTAAAAAGAGAAGGTCAAAGGGTGTTTCTAGGGGCTGGCAGAGAGCAGGGAATGGGAAATTATGATTCAACAGGTACAGAATTCCAGTTTTACAAGATGAAAAGATTTCTAAAGATGGATGGTGATCACTGCACAACAGAGTGAATGTACATTAATACCACTGAACTGTACAGTTAAATATGGCTGAAATGGTAAAATTTACGCTGTGTGTATTTTATCACAATTTCTTAAAAATTGCCTTTCTAGGCCGGGAGCAGTGGCTCACACCTATAATCTCAGCACTTTAGGAGGCCAAGGCAAGCGGATCACCTGAGGTCGGGAGTTTAAGACCAGCCTGATCAACATGGAGAAATCCCATCTCTACTGAAAATACAAAATTAGCCAGGCATGGTGGTGAATGCCTGTAATCCCAGCTACTTGGGAGTCTGAGGCAGAGAATCGCTTCAAGCCAGGAGGCAGAGGTTGCGGTGAGCCGAGATCATGCCATTGCACTCCAGCCTGGGCAACAAGAGCGAAACTCCGTCTTAAAAAAAAAAAAAAAAAAAAGCCTTTCTAAGGCCAGGTGCAGTGGCTCACACCTGTAATCACAGCACTTTGGGAGGCTGAGGTGGACAGATCACTTAAAGTCAGGAGTAATCCCAGCTACTCAAGAGGCTGAGGCAGGAGAATCGCTTGAACCCAGGAGGTGGAGGTTGCAGTGAGCCGAGATCATGCACTGCACTCCAGCCTGGGCAACAGAGTAAGCCTCCATCTCAGAAAAAAAAAAAAAAAAAAAAAAAAAAAAAAAAAAAGCAAAAATTGCCTGTCTAAAATAGCCATGAAATTATACTAGCCCATGTGCCCCAGTCAAAACATAAAAATAAAAATAAATCAAGATGCCCAGTGGAACTACTCTAAGCATGAAAAGAACCTTTAAAGGTCACCTGACCTGACTTCTTATTCCACAGAAGAAACACCTTCTGCAATGTATTCCAGAGAAAAGGGCCTACACATTCCAAAAGGCAAGGTCAGAAGTTTAACAAGAAGGAAAAAGAAGAGTAAGTCTCACTACTGTAAGCTAAGTTGGCCTGAATTATACAATCTTTTACAAAACCAAATATTAAGACATTTTGATCAGCAGTGTTCCAGTTGATAACATGACACTGAAATTTTATAATTTCATAATGGCCCTTCATTACTAGCATCCAGTAAAGGTCCTTCCATGCTTTTCTAGGTCAAATAATCTCTATCACTCTAAATCCAAAGATCAAAAATTATTGTTAAGCGATGGAGGAAAATTAGACTACATTTGCTGCAGGAAGGAACTGTGCTTAGTCCAAGAATAAAAAAATTTTCAAAGGAAACAAAACAAGTAAACATTAAATGAGCCAGTGTACAAGATGCCTGATTTGCCGGCTTTTAGGCTTACCTTGCCTTTTGCGTTTCCTGTATAAATATATTCCCCTCGCCTATCAAAAGATGCCACAACGTTCAAATCGGAGTCATCATCCACCGGCAGAACAACATGTTTGGAATCTGAAAGGGTCAACATGACAGGAGCAGATTTCATGGGACACACGAGAACCTTGTTCCTGTTTAAAAATACGAACAGTACGTTGGCTGTTGCTTTGGTATCAGCAAGCTGATTCCCTGTCCTTTTCCCTGATCCCTGTCCATACCCTCATCAACTTGCCAAGCCCAAGCAAATTTGAAACAGTGAAAAAGCATAAAATCCACAGATCTAGTAACAGGGAAAATTCTGAGTAAAATTAGTCTTGATGAAATAACACATAATCATTAAAAAAAAAAAATAAGAGACCGGTGCAGTGGCTCACACCTGTAATCCCAGCACTTTGGGAGGCTGAGGCGGGCAGATCACTTGAGGTCAGGAGTTTGAGACCAGCCTGGCCAACACGGTGAAACCGCGTCTCTACTAAAAATACAAAAACTTACCCAGATGTGGTGCCTATGCCTGTAATCCCAGCTACTCGGGAGGCTGAGGCAGGAGAATCACTTGAAAACAGGAGGAGGAGGGTGCAGTAAGCCGGGACTGTGCCATTGCACTCCAGCCGGGGCATCGCAGCAAGACCCCGTCGCAAAAAAATAAAAATAAAAATTTCTTTTTTAAAAAATTTAAATTTAAAAAAAAAGTATTCAGGGCCAAGTGCAGTGGCTCATGCCTGTAATCCCAGTACTTTGGGAGGCCGAGGCAGGCAGATCACGAGGTCAGGAGTTCGAGACCAACCTGGCCAACATGGGGAAACTCCATCTCTACTAAAAATACAAAAATTAGCTGGGCATGGTGGCACGCGCCTGTAGCCCCAGCTACCCGAGAGGCTGAGGCAGGAGAATCTTGAACCCAGGAGGCAGAGGTTGCAGTGAGCCAGATCACGCCACTGCACTCCAGCCTGGGTGACAGAGCAGGACCCTGTCTCAAAAAAAAAAAAAAAAAGAGAAAGAAAGAAATGTATTCAGTAGAGCCAACCTAGACAGAAAGATTATTTTATGTAGAAGTTTTGAAGAGATGCGTATTTGCCTTCTAAAACCATAAACTAAAATTATCATGAGCCCATTCCATATAATCCATATAGAATTAGACCCCACCCCCGGAGAGAAATTGCTTAGACATACTGATCTCGCGGATGATACTGGACTTTTAAGATGGGTGAAGGGAATCGAAACCTCTGGTCACAGTCGCCTGAAAGAACATCCCACTGTGATACTATGTTATCAGTGGAAGCACTCACGAGCTTATGACCGTCTCGGCTCCAGCTGAGGAAAAACAGGGGTAATTTAGCACATATTCTAGGTATACCGTACCACTCTCAGGAATAAACTGTGTAAGTCACACACACTGCTGCAAATTGCACAGGTCAACAATGTTTCTGGTTTTGTTCTGCTTATACTCAAATCCACAAGCTTTTGCAACTAGGCAATAAATAAGAATGTTTTCATGACATTTTATTATCTAGTAATGAAAGCTCATAATATTTCAAGATAAAACTATAAAGTGACTCAGGGCCGGGCGCAGTGGCTCAAGCCTGTAATCCCAGCACTTTGGGAGGCCGAGACAGGCGGATCATGAGGTCAGGAGATCGAGACCATCCTGGCTAATACGGTGAAACCCCGTCTCTACTAAAAAATACAAAAAACTAGCCGGGCGACGAGGCGGGCGCCTATAGTCCCAGCTACTCGGGAGGCTGAGACAGGAGAATGGCGTGAACCCGGGAGGCGGAGCTTGCAGTGAGCTGGGATCCGGCCACTGCACTCCAGCCTGGGCGGCAGAGCAAGACTCCGTCTCAAAAAAAAAAAAAAAAAAAAAAAAAAAGTGACTCAGTGAAATAAGAGAAAAACATCTTAGAAGAGTCTAAAAATCAGCTGGCCTTTAAGGTTGACATATTTGAACTTTCTGAAGTTATCTCAGAAGTTGCACCATCATGGTATAAACAAAACAAAAAAAAGGTAAGTATCTGTTATTTAAAATAATTTTAAAAGAAACTGAGAAAGAATTAATTCCTTCTGCTAAGTACAGATAAACACACTGGACATCATATATAAAACACAAAAAAGTTCTGAAGACAAAGGACAGACAAGCCAGAGACTGCAGACTCTTAAGGATGACACAACAGTGAAATCCCGGAATTTTCTTTCTGCCTCATGTTCTCCGTTCCGGGTGAAGGAGAAGCCAACAACCTGGTAATGCTAGTGGACACACACAAAAATCCCCAACAAGAGCCTGCTTTCTCCAGCTAAGGGACCAGAAAAGGACAGCCTGGCAAGACAGAAAACTTCAAGACAATAAACAATCTACTCCAGCCAAACATCACAGAAAAGAACTGCAAATCCCCCTCTTAGCCAGGTTCAAGCAGATAGCCTAGCTTTCACCTTTATCCAGCTATAACAAGGCACCCTCCCCACCTCACTGGGATGGTGTCCAAGAAGGCTCAGTAGGGAATCAGATTTGCATTACCACCAGCAGTAATGAGGTTGCACCACCATGGTGTCAGAGGACACACAGAAAGAAGGAACAAGGAACTCCTATCCTTCCCAGACAGGATGTCATCAGCAGAGAGACCTAGTAGAGAGCCTAAACTTTCAATCCCCCCCACCAGTAACAAGGCCAAGTAAGAAGAAACCTGGACTTTCACCCGCCTCTGGCAGTAACAAGATGGCACACTCCATTCCCCTGTGCAGTATCAGAGGAGGCCTGCTAAACTATAAGATTTAAATAAGATCTATAGGCTGGGCGCAATGGCTTACACCTGTAATCCCAGCACTTTGGGAGACCGAGGCAGGCAAATCACTTGAGGCCAAAAGTTTGACACCAGCCTGGCCATATGGTAAAACCCTGTTGTCTACTAAAAATACACAAAATTAGCCAGGCATGGTGGTATGCACCTGTAGTCCCAGATACTTGGGAGGCTGAGGCAGGAGAATTGCTTTAACCTGGGAGGCGGAGGTTACAGTGAGCCAAGATGGCACCACTGAGCTCCAGCCTAGGCAACACAGTGAGACTGTCTCAAGAAAAAATAAAAAATAAATAAGATCTACAGTCTCATAATACCCAAAATGCCCAGGTTTCAAATGAAAATCACTTGTCAACTCAAGAACAAAGAAAATCTCAACTTGAGTAAGAAAAGACAATCAATAGACACTAATACAGAGATGACATAAATGTTAGAATTATCTGACAAGGATTATAATGTAGCCATCATAAAAATGCTTCAACAAACTATTATGAACATGCCTGAAACAGATGGGGAAAAAAACCCAGAAAATCTTAGCAAAGAAATAGAAGATACAGAGAAGAACCAAATGGGAATTTTAGAACTGAAAAATATAGTAACAGAAATAAACTCAATAGATGAATTCAGCAGCCAATGGAGGAAAAAAAGGGAAAGAATCAGCAAACTGGAAGATGGAATAAAAACTACCCAATCTCAATACAGAAAAAATAGACATATATATATGATGTGTCTGTGTGTGTATATATGTGTATACATATATATGTGTGTGTGTGTGTGTGTATATATATATATATACATACACAGAGCCTCAGAACTATAACAAAAGATCTAATACTCATGTCATCAGAATCCTGGAAGGAAAGAATACAGACGTGGATGTTAAGGTATTTGAAGATATAATGGCTGAAATTTTCCTAAATCTGGCAAGAGATAAAAAACCTACAGATTCAAGAACATCAACTAGGATGAGCCCAAAGAAATCCACTCCAAGAAACACAGACAAACTTCTGAAAACTAAAGACAACGAAAAACTCTTGAAAGCTGCAAGAGAAAAACGATGCCTTATCTATAGAGGAACAACAATGTGAATGAAAAGGGATTTCTCATCAGAAACCATGCAAGCCAGAAGGAAGTGGCACATTTTTCAAGCGCTAAAGAAAAGAACTGTCGGCCGGGCGCGGTGGCTCAAGCCTGTAATCCCAGCACTTTGGGAGGCCGAGACGGGCGGATCACGAGGTCAGGAGATCGAGACCATCCTAGCTAACACGGTGAAACCCCATCTCTACTAAAAAATACAAAAAACTAGCGGGGCGTGGTGGTGGGCGCCTGTAGTCCCAGCTGCTCGGGAGGCTGAGGCAGGAGAAAGGCGTGAACCCGGGAGGCGGAGCTTGCAGTGAGCTGAGATCCGGCCACTGCATTCCAGCCTGGGCGACAGAGCGAGACTCCGTCTCAAAAAAAAAAAAAAAGAAAAGAAAACTGTCATCCCAGGAATAAACAGGTAAACTGAGACATTTGTTGCTAGCAGACATACTCTAAAGTTGGCTACATAATGTTCAGAAAAGATTAAAGGAAGGGTTTAGAACATCAGGAAGGAAGAATGAATAATGAAGAGTATAAATACATGGGTAGATAAAATTACTTTTTCTCAGCCAGGTGTGGTGGCTCACGCCTATAATCTCAGCACTTTGGGAGGCCAAGGCAGGCAGATCACCTGAGGTCAGGAGTTTGAGACCAACCTGGCCAACATGGTGAAAACTCATCTGTACTAAAAATACAAAAATTAGCCAGGCATGGTAGCACATGCCTGTAATCCCAGCTACTTGGGAGCCTGAGGCTGTAGAATTGCTTGAAACCAGGAGGCAGAGGTTGCAGTGAGCTGAGATCGCGCCATTGCACTCCAGCCTGGGTAACAAGAATGAAACTCTGTCTCCGGAAAAAAAAAAAAAAAAAAGGTGGGTGCGGTGGTTCACACCTGTAATCCCAGCCCTTTGGGAGGCCAAGGCGGGCGGATCACGAGGTCAAGAGATCGAGACCATCCTGGCCAACATGGTGAAACTCCATCTCTACTAAAAATACAAAAATTAGCTGGGCGTAGTAGTGTACGCCTGTAGTCCCAGCTACTCGGGAGGCTGAGGTTGGAGAATCACTTGAACCTGGGAGGCGGAGGTTGCAGTGAGCTGAGATCGCAGCATTGCACTCCAGCCTGGGCGACAAAGCAAGAATCCGTCTCAAAAAAAAAAAAAAAAAATTACTTTTTCTCTTCTTGAGTTTTGATGTTTGAAACACATATTTTAACACTGTCTTATGTGGGTCTCAATGTATGTAAAGCAAATATTTAAGACAATTCTATACAAGAAAGGACAAGGGGACAACGGGAAGGTAAGGTTTCTACACTTCACTTGAACTGGTAAAACGTTCACCAATACAACTTATCACCAGTAGACTGTGGTAAGTTATAAATGTATGATGTAAAACCTAGTGACCACTAAAGCTACACAAGGGTATACACTCAAAAACACTACAGATAAAGCAAAATGGAATTCTAAAAACTTGTCCAAGTAGCCCATAGGAAGGCAGGAAACAAAAACAAAAAACAAATGGAACAAGTAAAAAAGTAACCCAAAACCTATACTTTACCCAGGTTTTGAAATCAAGAGGAGATGCTATTGAGAAACTCAGCAGGCAATATAATCTTCATGATTAAGAACATGGCTCAAAAGTCAGACTTCTGCTCAAGCCTAGACATTACCACCTCCTAGCTGTGTGATCTTAGGCAAGTTACTTAAGTTTTATGGGCTTCAATTTCCTCATCTATAACACATGAATAAAAATGGTATCTACCTGCAGAAGGCTGTTGAGAGAATTTAAATTAATACATAAAAAATTCTTAGCCTGGCACATAATAAGTACTCAACGCCTGGTACATAATAAGTGCTCAAAAAAAAATTTATATCAGAGACAAAATAAATATATTCCCAGACTCAGGACTCAGGAACAGAGGAAGGCAGGGGTAAGCTAAGGTTATAAATATAGAGGGATTAAGTTAAAGCCTGCACACAAAAGGACTCTGGTGTCTCTCTTCTACCAGCTCTAGAATATCTATAGCCAGGCAATTAGTGAGTCCTTCTAGAGAATGTCAACTCTGAAGAGGCCTAAAGGTGTTAAAATGCAAAGGTGCACCAAAAAAAAGCCAATAGCTGGATGGATGATGATGATGATGGGAGGGTAAAAGGGTGGATGACGGGAGGGTAAAGGGTAAGTTAAAATTCAAATACACTGTAACAGGAAACCCAATTTCTGAAATTAATGAAAAAGCAATACACATTGTATTAGAAATACGAAGCTAAACAGCAGAAGAAATAGCCCCCAAAAATAGAAGTCTACTGGGAATGGCACAAGACTGAGAGTGAGGAGAAAAAAGGAACAGGTTTCGTTGCTATTCCTGTAGGCCTTTTAGCACAAATATACTATAGAACAAAATGTTAGCTATGATTCCGTTTTCCCTCTAAACTCTTCTGTACTAGGGGGTGGGTGAGTTAAAAAAAAAAAAAAAAAAAAAAACCTACTGCTACTGCACTATAATTTTTGTTTTCTTTCACAGCAAGCTTGTATTTCTGTCATAATGGAGGGAAATCTAACTAAAAATTAAGTTATAAAGAAAAGTAAAAACTAAAAAAATAATTTACTCTTCAATTCCAAATTCTATAAGCTCAAGAATTAGGAATTATCATATTTTCTCACAGCTTCTTTCCCAAAGACAGATGGGTCTTTACTGATTCCAATGTGCTAAAGTCTACCTATGGCCCCCATCCAGTGCTTTAATTTCTTCTGCAGCATCCTAAAAACGGGGGTGGCAAGCTCAAGCAAGAACAGCTCTCGGATAGCTCTCTCCTGGGCAGTTAATCCCATCTACAGCACCTCTGCTTGGGAGCTCCTCTCTACTTGGAGTTAACTTTTGTTTCCCTATACCTAACTTCTGTTCACTACCTACTAATTCTGTTTTGTTTTTTAGTTTTTTTTTTTCCAGATAGGGTCTCACTCTGTAGTCCAGGCAGATCTCGGCTCACTTCAACCTCCGCATAGCGGGTTCAAGCGATTCTCCTGCCTCAGCCTCCCAAGTAGCTGGGATTACAGGCGCACGTCACCATGCCTGGCTAATTTTTGTATTTTTAGTAGAGACAGAGTTTCACCATGTTGTAGGGGCTGGTCTCAAACTCCTGACCTCAAGTGATTGGTGAGCCTCAGCCTCTGAAAGTGCTGGGATTAAAGGCATGAGACACCGCGCCCAGCCAGTACCTACCAGTTCTGCTTCTACATCCTGGGCCATTTTTTCTCTCTTTCATACATCAACTTTACTAATAGTTGAAGTCAGCTATCAGGCCTACCCAAAACTTCTCTTGGTTAAATTTGTTCCCTAATATGCTCAAATAAGGAACAGTTAAATCTATTATGCATGTATACTATGCAATACTCTATAGACACAACTATTTAAAATAATGAGACACAGAGAAATATCCACTATATGGTAAGTGTAAAAGCAAGCTACAGAACAAAATATATTTATTTTTGTTTAAAAACATATTATGTGGATATATGTATTAATTTTTTTCCACATATAAAGATATAGATATCTTATAGACAGGATATATTCCACACTCTTTTAACAGTAGTTACCCCAAGAAGTAGACAAAGGGCTTTCATTTTGTACTCTGCGTATTAGTATTTTTAACGGCCGGGTGCAGTGGCTCACGCCTGTAATCTCAGCACTTTGGGAGGCCAAAGCGGGCAGATTACCTGAGATCAGGAGGTCGAGACCAGCCTGACCAACATGGTGAAATCCCACCTCTACTAAAAATACAAAACTTAGCCGGGCGTGGTGGCATGCTTCTGTAATCCCAGCTACTCAGGAGGCTGCGGCAGGAGAAGCACTTGAAACTGGGAGGTGTAGGCTGCAGTGAGCCAAGATTGCACCACTGCACTCCAGCATGGGCGACAGAGCAAGACTCTGTCTCAAAAAAAAAAAAAAAAAAAAAAAACTTTTAAATTATCAAGTATAGGTTTTGTGATTTTAAAATGTTAAAAATGTTGGAGGGAGGGGTTGAAAAATCTCTCACTTTATATCCTTTGTCTGACTAATAACACACTTCTGGAAGTGTACTGTAATGAGAAATCACAGACCAAATGCCCACTGGGCATCTCAGATGCTTTTTGGGACATCTCCCATTCATCCAACAAGTATCTGAATGGCTACTGTGTATCAGGTACAATGCTAGAAGCTGAGAACATAGCAGTGAAATGGTACACAAGGTTCGTATTCTCACAGCACTTACCATCTTACAGGGAAGATACTCTTAACACAAATATTTGCAAAAAACTAACATGAAAATAACGGGAGACATGCAACCATAATAATCTCAAACTCACCACTTCCCCCTCAAATCTTCCATTAATGAGTATCTTCAACCAAGCCAGAAACCTAAAATCATCTTAACTTTTCCATTTCACTCACCACAATCGAATTAATGACTAAGTCCTCTTATTTCTACCATTTCTACATCTGTCTAACTTGGCTCCTTTCTTACTGTAACACTCATCGTCTCTAGCCTACACCACAGCAGTTCTCCTATGTTCACTCACTGTTGCCCCTTCAATCTCTTTTCTACTTGATGCCCTAAAGTTCTTTTTAAAATAAAAGCTCATCATGTTACTTTCTTGCCAAAATCTCTTAATGACTTCACAGTACATACAAGCTATGGTTCAAATTCATGAGTCTGGCAGACGAGGTTCTCCATGAGGACCTTGGTTTACCTTGGCTCTTGTCATATCATATTTCCCATACCACAATCCAGCTATCCCGATACCTGTAGTTCGCTATTGTACCATACTTGTTTCAAGCTGATATGACTTTGCCTGTGCAGTGCCCTCTGCTTGGAATATATCTGGCAAACATCTACTTAACATACAAATTTAAAGTTATAAATTATCTGGCTGGGCGTGGCGGCTCACACCTGCAATCCCACCACTTTGGGAGGCCAATGAGAGCAGATCACCTGAGGTCAGTAGTCCAAGACCAGTCTGGCCAGCATGGCGAAACCCTGTCTCTATCAAAAATACAAAAATTAGCCAAGCGTGGTGGTGTGCACCTGTAATTCCAGCTACTCGGGAGGCTGAGGCAGAATTGCCTGAACCCAGGAGGTGGAGGTTGCAGTGAGCCAAGATCGCACCATTGCACTCCAGCCTGGGCGACAGAGCAAGATCTGTCTCAAAAAAATAAAATAAAATGAAGTTATAAATTATCTCATTTATGATGGCTTTTCTGACCGTTAGTCCCCTCTAGTACAATTGATAACTTCCTTCTTTGTGCTTTCATCTCCACTAAATCTTAAATATAGTTATTGTATAGTACATATAAAGCTTTAGTACATGCACCTGTATGCAAATCCACCTCCTACTAATCATCAAGAATTTCTCATTTGTTTTTGTGTCCCCAGAGCCTAGAGCCTAACACAGCACCTGGTACATAACTCATGGTCAACACCTACTGAATGAATGAATGAATATATGAGAAAAACTATGGCACAAAGACATTCACTAAACATTATGTAATCGAGGAAAAAAAAAAACAGAAAATGGTTCAGTAAATTACGGTTTATCAGACAATATACAGTCATTTAAAAAGTTGTTAAAGGCTACTCAAGCAGAAAAATGTCTAGACAGTATTAGGAGGCAAAAGCAAAATATAGAACATAGCACAATTACAAACTATGCTTAAAAAAATCATCTAGAAACTGAGCAGTCATGGTGGCTCACAACTGTAATCCCAGCACTTTGGGAGGCTGAGGTGGGAGGATCGATTGAAGCCAGGAGTTCAAGACAAGCCTAAGCAACATAGCAAGACCTTGTCTCTATAAAAAATTTTTTTAAATTAGCCAGGCATGGTGGCTCACATCTGTATACCTAGTTACTCAGGAGGATCACTTGAGCCTGGGATTTCAAGGTTGCAGCGAACTGTGATCATGCCTGTGACTAGCCACTGCACTCCTGCCTGGGCCACAGAGCAAGACCCTGTCTCAGAAACAACAACAACAAAAATCTATACATACAAAGTAGTAGTATCTGGTTAGGAGGTCTACAGAAAATACTAGTTATTTCTGTTTTATTTTCCATGATTTTCTAGAATAAGTATATATTACTATATAATAAAAACACACATATTTTTAATAGGTAAGAGTTCTTTTTTTTTTTTAAGAGACAAGGTTTATTGTCACCCAGGCACTGGAGTGCAGTGGCACAATCACGGCTCATTACAGCCTAGAACTCCTGGGCTCAAGTGATTCTCCCACTTCAGCCTCCTAAGTAGCCAGGACTACAGATGTGCACCACACACCCAGCTAATTTTTTTACTTTTTGTAGAGATAAGTTCTCACTGTGTTGGTCTCCTGGGCTCAAGGAATCCTCTCATCTCAGCCTTCCAAAGCTCTGGGATTACAGGCATGAGCCAATGCATCTAGCCAGTTCTAAATTATATTATGATGACGGTTGCACAACTCTGAATATATAAAAACCTGTGAATTGTACACTCTAAATTGTATATTATGTGAAACACACACACACACACACCCCTCTTAAAACTGTTAAAAGTATGTGTATCCATTTAAATCCTTTTTTTTTTTTTTTTGAAACAGAGTCTTACTCTGTCACCCAGTCTGGAGTGCAGTGGATCTCAGCTCACTGCAACCTCTGCCTCTGGGGTTCAAGCAATTCTCCTGCCTCCGTCTCCCAAGTGGCTGGGATTACAGGCATCCGCCACTATGCCTGACTAATTTTTGTATGTTTAGTAGAGATAGTGTTTCATTATGTTGGCCAGGCTGGTCTTGAACTCCAGACCTCAGGTGATCCACCCTCTTTGGCCTCCCAAAGTGTTGGGATTACAGGCATGAGCCACCATGCCTGTATCTTTATTGCAAGAATACAACAAAAAAGAAACAGAAAGGCAGTGGAAGGCACCTAAGAGATCCAGGCCAGTGCTTCCTGGATTATTAGATATAAAAGTTTTGGCCCAAGTCACCAGTACATTACTGGCCAAACTTCACCGTGATTCAAGCCTCCTCCCAATCCAATGCTTTATAATACCATTTAGACAAAAGGAGATAGACTTAACCTTGATCGGGTTAGGTCCTTTTTTTTGGCCCAAATTCATTTAAACAAAATGCTGCCCAAAATAAAATTTTCTGAAGCAAATAGTTTCAGAGAGTAAGAGTGAAATCAATGGGAATTCATGTAACAGCAGATTTCAACTGTTTTTACATTTGCTATACAACCTTAATAACTATATTTCATTGAAGGAATAGTCACACTTGTGATCACTAAAATTACTAAAATTCAATAACCTGGACAAAATTGGACTCGGTGACTTCCAAGCTTCTGTC